>NC_052338.1:34930098-35156915 GCF_016432855.1 Salvelinus namaycush
TTAAAGCAAGAAGATAGATATAGATGGTCTTTGGCTGTAAGACATCTTTATCTCAAAGCAACAAGATAAAAATTAGAGGTATGGCATTCTGAAGACTCTTGGTAAATTGCTTACTAAATAGGGCCCGATACCAATCTGAAAGTCTGTGTACAATTTGAATCATCCACATAGTAGTAGCCATATTTCAGCTTATTGCTTCTGACTAGTCTTCACATATAACTCCAGATGAGTTATTACATATGAAGACCAGCGTCTTGAACTGAAAAAAAGAAAATGGAGGAAACGGTGAGGACTGAGGAGAGAAACATGGAGGACGAAAGAAACATGGAGGAGGAGAGAAACATGGAGGAGGAGAGAAACATGGAGGAGGAGAGAAACATGGAGGAGGAGAGCAACATGGAGGAGGAGAGAAACATGGAGGAGGAGAGAAACATGGAGGAGGAGAGAAACATGGAGGAGGAGAGAAACATGGAGGAGGAGAGCAACATGGAGAGAGAAAACATGGAGGAGGAGAGAAACATGGAGGAGGAGAGAAACATGGAGGAGGAGAGAAACATGGAGGAGGAGAGCAACATGGAGGAGGAGAGAAACATGGAGGAGAGAAGGAGGGAGACTACAGGTATATGACAAACAACACTGAGACAGAATGAAGGAAGAACTATAAATAAAAAAAGACAAAATATATTTGAATAACAGAGAGAAAAATAAAAATGATAAAAAAGCGGATGGTCTCACGTTCAAAGTCAAGGAAAATGATTGGGCCATGCTCAAGATCGGAGCAAGCCAGCACTTTCAGGAGGTTACCCATGAATCTCCTAGAACAGAAAGAGGGAAGAAGAGGATTGTGTGGGTGATGAAGGGGAGGTGTGAGGAATGTGTGTGTGTGGTGTGTGCGGTGTGTGTGTATGGTTGGGGTAGGAGGGGGTGGGTTGGTCGGGTGTGACGGTGGTATATGGGTGGCGTTGGCATGGCAACATGGACGGACAGATCACTCTCTCACTCCGGTTTGTGTTCTTCTTGCGCTCCGCTGTTTAGCTTTTCAGTACTGGAGTACTGCTGGGTACGTCTATCCAGCCTCTCAGTACTGAGGTACTGCTGGGTACGTCTATCCAGCCTCTCAGTACTGAGGTACTGCTGGGTACGTCTATCCAGCCTCTCAGTACTGGAGTACTGGTGGGTACGTCTATCCATCTTCTCAGTACTGGAGGACTGGAGGGTACGTCTATCCAGCCTCTCAGTACTGGAGGACTGGTGGGTACGTCTATCCAGCCTCTCAGTACTGGAGGACTGGTGGGTACGTCTATCCAGCCTCTCAGTACTGGAGGACTGGTGGTACGTCTATCCAGCCTCTCAGTACGAGGTACTGTGGGTACATCTATCCAGCCTCTCAGTACTGGAGGACTGCTGGGTACATCTATCCAGCCTCTCAGTACTCGAGGACTGCTGGGTACATCTATCCAGCCTCTCAGTACTGGAGGACTGGTGGGTACGTCTATCCAGCCTCTCAGTACTGAGGTACTGGTGGGTACATCTATCCAGCCTCTCAGTACTGGAGGACTGCTGGGTACATCTATCCAGCCTCTCAGTACTCGAGGACTGCTGGGTACATCTATCCAGCCTCTCAGTACTGGAGGACTGCTGGGTACATCTATCCAGCCTCTCAGTACTGGAGGACTGGTGGGTACGTCTATCCAGCCTCTCAGTACTGAGTACTGGTGGGTACATCTATCCAGCCTCTCAGTACTGGAGGACTGCTGGGTACATCTATCCAGCCTCTCAGTACTGGAGGACTGCTGGGTACATCTATCCAGCTTCTCAGTACTGGAGGACTGCTGGGTACATCTATCCAGCCTCTCAGTACTGGAGGACTGGTGGGTACGTCTATCCAGCTTCTCAGTACTGGAGGACTGGTGGGTACGTCTATCCAGCCTCTCAGTACTGGAGGACTGGTGGGTACGTCATCCAGCCTCTCATACGGGAGGACTGGTGGGTAGTTCTATCCAGCTTCTCAGTACTGGAGGACTGGTGGTACACTATCCTGCCTCTCAGTACTGGAGGACTGGTGGGTACGTCTATCCAGCCTCTCAGTACTGGAGGACTGGTGGGTGTCTATCCAGCCTCTCAGTACTGGAGGACTGGTGGGTACGTCTATCCAGCCTCTCAGTACTGGAGGACTGGTGGGTACGTCTATCCAGCTTCTCAGTACTGGAGGACTGGTGGTTACTCTCTATCCAGCCTCTCAGTACTGGAGGACTGGTGTGTACGTCTATCCAGCTTCTCGTACTGGAGGACTGGTGGGTACTTCTATCCAGCCTCTCAGTACTGGAGGACTGGTGGGTACTCTATCCAGCCTCTCAGTACTGGAGGACTGGTGGGTAGTCTATCCACCTCTCAGTACTGGAGGACTGGTGGGTACGTCTATCCAGCTTCTCAGTACTGGAGGACTGGTGGGTACGTCTATCCAGCCTCTCAGTACTGGAGGACTGGTGGGTACGTCTATCCAGCCTCTCAGTACTGGAGGACTGGTGGGTACGTCTATCCAGCCTCTCAGTACTGGAGGACTGGTGGGTACGTCTATCCAGCCTCTCAGTACTGGAGGACTGCTGGGTACATCTATCCAGCCTCTCAGTACTGGAGGACTGGTGGGTACGTCTATCCAGCTTCTCAGTACTGGAGGACTGGTGGGTACGTCTATCCAGCCTCTCAGTACTGGAGGACTGGTGGGTACGTCTATCCAGCCTCTCAGTACTGGAGGACTGGTGGGTACGTCTATCCAGCCTCAAAGTACTGGAGGACTGGAGGGTACGTCTATCCAGCCTCTCAGTACTGAAGGACTGCTGGGTACATCTATCCAGCCTCTCAGTACTGGAGGACTGCTGGGTACATCTATCCAGCCTCTCAGTACTGGAGGACTGGTGGGTACGTCTATCCAGCCTCAAAGTACTGGAGGACTGGAGGGTACGTCTATCCAGCCTCTCAGTACTGGAGGACTGCTGGGTACGTCTATCCAGCCTCTCAGTACTGAAGGACTGCTGGGTACATCTATCCAGCCTCTCAGTACTGGAGGACTGCTGGGTACATCTATCCAGCCTCTCAGTACTGGAGAACTGCAGGGTACGTCTATCCAGCCTCTCAGTACTGGAGGACTGGTGGGTACGTCTATCCAGCCTCTCAGTACTGGAGGACTGCTGGGTACGTCTATCCAGCCTCTCAGTACTGGAGGACTGGTGGGTACATCTATCCAGCCTCTCAGTACTGGAGTACTGCAGGGTACGTCTATCCAGCCTCTCAGTACTGGAGAACTGCAGGGTACGTCTATCCAGCCTCTCAGTACTGGAGGACTGGTGGGTACATCTATCCAGCCTCTCAGTACTGGAGGACTGCTGGGTACGTCTATCCAGCTTCTCAGTACTGGAGTACTGGTGGGTACATCTATCCAGCCTCTCAGTACTGGAGGACTGCTGGGTACATCTATCCAGCCTCTCAGTACTGGATGACTGGTGGGTACGTCTATCCAGCCTCTCAGTACTGGAGGACTGCTGGGTACATCTATCCTGCCTCTCAGTACTGGAGGACTGCTGGGTACATCTATCCAGCTTCTCAGTACTGGAGGACTGCTGGGTACATCTATCCAGCTTCTCAGTACTGGAGGACTGCTGGGTACGTCTATCCAGCCTCTCAGTGCTGAAGGACTACAGTGTACATCTGTCCAGCCTCTCAGTACTGAAGGACTGCTGGGTACATGTATCCAGCCCCTCAGTATTTGAGGACTGCTAGGTACGTCTATCCAGCCTCTCAGTATTTGAGGACTGCTGGGTACGTCTATCCAGCCTCTCAGTATTTGAGGACTGCTGGGTACGTCTATCCAGCCTCTCAGTACTGAAGGACTGCTGGGTACGTCTATCCAGCCTCTCAGTACTGAAGGACTGCTGGGTACGTCTATCCAGCCTCTCAGTACTGGAGGACTGCTTGGTACGTCTATCCAGCCTCTCAGTACTGAAGGACTACAGTGTACATCTGTCCAGCCTCTCAGTATTTGCGGGGGCCCTCTCTCTGTCCTCTACCCCACCACCTCTCCTCTTTCTGTCTCTACCCCCACCACCTCCCCTCTTTCTGTCTCTACCCCAACTCCTCCCCTCTTTCTTTCTGTCTCTACCCCACCACCTCCCCTCTTTCTGTCACTACCCCCATCTCCTCCCTCTTTCTGTTCTCTACCCCCCACCTCCCCTCTTTCTGTCTCTACCCCCACCTCCTCCCTCTTTCTGTCTCTACCCCACCACCTCCCCTCTTTCTGTCACTACCCCCTCTCCTCCCTCTCTTCTTTCTCTACCCCCCCACCTCCCTCTCTCTGTCTCTACCCACCACCTCTCCTCTTTCTGTCTCTACCCCCCACCTCCCCTCTCTCTGTCTCTACCCCGACCACCTCCAATCTTTCTGTCTCCACCCCCACCACCTCCCCTCTTTCTGTCTCTACCCCCACCACCTTCCCTCTTTCTGTCTCTACCCCCACCACCTGCCCTCTTTATGTCTCTACCCCCACCACCTCCCCTCTTTCTGTCTCTACCCCCACCCCCTCCCCTCTTTCTGTCTCTACCCCCACCTCCTCCCCTTTCTTTCTGTCTATACCTCCCCTACCTCCCCTCTTTCTGTCTCTACCCCCTCCTCCCCCTTCTTTCTGTCTCTACCCCCACCTCTTCCCCTCTTTCTGTCTGCCCCCCACCTCCCCTCTTTCTGTCTCTACCCCCACCCCCTCCCCTCTTTCTGTCACTACCCCATCTCCTCCCCTCTTTCTGTCTCTACCCCCCCACCTCCCCTCTCTCTGTCTCTACCCCCACCACCTCTCCTCTTTCTGTCTCTACCCCCTCCACCTCCTCTCTTTCTATCTCTACCCCCTCCCCCTCCCCTCTTTATGTCTCTACCCCCCCACCTCCCCTCTTTATGTCTCTACCCCCCACCACCTCCCCTCTTTATGTCTCTACCCCCCACCACCTCCCCTCTTTCTGTCTCTACCCCCACCACCTCCCCTCTTTCTGTCTCTACCCCACCACCTCCCCTCTTTCTGTCTATACCCCCACCACCTCCCCTCTTTCTGTCTCTACCCCCACCTCCCTTCTTTCTGTCTCTACCCCCACCACCTCCCCTCTCTCTGTCTCTACCCCCACCACCTCTCCTCTTTCTGTCTCTACCCCCCCACCTCCCCTCTCTCTGTCTCTACCCCCACCACCTCCCCTCTTTCTGTCTCTACCCCACCACCTCCCCTCTTTCTGTCTCTACCCCCACCACCTGCCCTCTTTATGTCTCTACCCCCACCACCTCCCCTCTTTCTGTCTCTACCCCCACCCCCTCCCCTCTTTCTGTCTCTACCCCCACCTCCTCCCCTTTCTTTCTGTCTCTACCCCCCCTACCTCCCCTCTTTCTGTCTCTACCCCCTCCTCCCCCTTCTTTCTGTCTCTACCCCCACGTCCCCGCTTTCTGTCTCTACCCCCCCTACCTCCCCTCTTTCTGTCTCTACCCCCCCCACCTCCCCTCTTTATGTCTCTACCCCACCAACTCCCCTCTTTATGTCTCTACCCCCCCACCTCCCCTCTTTCTGTCTCTACCCCCACCACCTCCACTCTTTATGTCTCTACCCCCACCACCTCCCCTCTTTCTGTCTCTACCCCCAACCCCTCCCCTCTTTCTGTCTCTACCCCCACCCCCTCCCCTTTCTTTCTGTCTCTACCCCCCCTACCTCCCCTCTTTCTGTCTCTACCCCCTCCTCCCCCTTCTTTCTGTCTCTACCCCCACTTCCCCTCTTTCTGTCTCTACCCCCCCTACCTCCCCTCTTTCTGTCTCTACCCCCCCCACCTCCCCTCTTTATGTCTCTACCCCCACCACCTCCCCTCTTTATGTCTCTACCCCCCCCCACCTCCCCTCTTTATGTCTCTACCCCCCCCACCTCCCCTCTTTATGTCTCTACCCCCCACCACCTCCCCTCTTTATGTCTCTACCCCCCACCACCTCCCCTCTTTCTGTCTCTACCCCCACCACCTCCCCTCTTTCTGTCTCTACCCCACCACCTCCCGTCTTTCTGTCTCTACCCCCACCACCTCCCCTCTTTCTGTCTCTACCCCCACCTCCCTTCTTTCTGCCTCTACCCCCACCACCTCCCCTCTTTCTGTCTCTACCCCCACCTCCCTTCTTTCTGTCTCTACCCCACCACCTCCCCTCTTTCTGTCTCTACCCCCACCACCTCCCCTCTTTCTGTCTCTACCCCCACCTCCTCCCCTCTTTCTGTCTCTACCCCACCAACTCCCCTCTTTCTGTCTCTACCCCCACCACCTCCCCTCTTTCTGTCTCTACCCCCACCTCCCTTCTTTCTGTCTCTACCCCCACCACCTCCCCTCTTTCTGTCTCTACCCACACCTCCCTTCTTTCTGTCTCTACCCCACCACCTCCCCTCTTTCTGTCTCTACCCCCACCACCTCCCCTCTTTCTGTCTCTACCCCCACCTCCCTTCTTTCTGTCTCTACCCCACCACCTCCCCTCTTTCTGTCTCTACCCCCACCCCCTCCCCTCTTTCTGTCTCTACCCCCACCTCCTCCCCTTTCTTTCTGTCTCTACCCCCCCTACCTCCCCTCTTTCTGTCTCTACCCCCTCCTCCCCCTTTTTTCTGTCTCTACCCCCACGTCCCCTCTTTCTGTCTCTACCCCCCCTACCTCCCCTCTTTCTGTCTCTACCCCCCCACCTCCCCTCTTTATGTCTCTACCCCCACCACCTCCCCTCTTTATGTCTCTACCCCCCCACCTCCCCTCTTTCTGTCTCTACCCCCACCACCTCCCCTCTTTATGTCTCTACCCCCACCACTTCCCCTCTTTCTGTCTCTACCCCCAACCTCCCCTCTTTCTGTCTCTACCCCACCTCCTCCCCTTTCTTTCTGTCTCTACCCCCCCTACCTCCCCTCTTTCTGTCTCTACCCCCTCCTCCCCCTTCTTTCTGTCTCTACCCCCACGTCCTCTCTTTCTGTCTCTACCCCCCCTACCTCCCCTCTTTCTGTCTCTACCCCCCCACCTCCCCTCTTTATGTCTCTACCCCCACCACCTCCCCTCTTTATGTCTCTACCCCCCCACCTCCCCTCTTTATGTCTCTACCCCCCCACCTCCCCCTTTATGTCTCTACCCCCCACCACCTCCCCTCTTTATGTCTCTACCCCCCAACACCTCCCCTCTTTCTGTCTCTACCCCCACCACCTCCCCTCTTTCTGTCTCTACCCCCACCTCCCTTCTTTCTGTCTCTACCCCCACCACCTCCCCTCTTTCTGTCTCTACCCCCACCTCCCTTCTTTCTGTCTCTACCCCCACCACCTCCCCTCTCTCTGTCTCTACCCCCACCACCTCTCCTCTTTCTGTCTCTACCCCATCTCCTCCCCTCTTTCTGTCTCTACCCCCCCACCTCCCCTCTCTCTGTCTCTACCCCCACCACCTCTCCTCTTTCTGTCTCTACCCCTTCCACCTCCTCTCTTTCTATCTCTACCCCCTCCCCCTCCCCTCTTTCTGTCTCTACCCCCCCACCTCCCCTCTTTATGTCTCTACCCCCCACCACCTCCCCTCTTTATGTCTCTACCCCCCACCACCTCCCCTCTTTCTGTCTCTACCCCCACCACCTCCCCTCTTTCTGTCTCTACCCCACCACCTCCCCTCTTTCTGTCTATACCCCCACCACCTCCCCTCTTTCTGTCTCTACCCCCACCTCCCTTCTTTCTGTCTCTACCCCCACCACCTCCCCTCTCTCTGTCTCTACCCCCACCACCTCTTCTCTTTCTGTCTCTACCCCCCCACCTCCCCTCTCTCTGTCTCTACCCCCACAACCTCCCCTCTTTCTGTCTCTACCCCACCACCTCCCCTCTTTCTGTCTCTACCCCCACCACCTGCCCTCTTTATGTCTCTACCCCCACCACCTCCCCTCTTTCTGTCTCTACCCCCACCCCCTCCCCTCTTTCTGTCTCTACCCCCACCTCCTCCCCTTTCTTTCTGTCTCTACCCCCCCTACCTCCCCTCTTTCTGTCTCTACCCCCTCCTCCCCCTTCTTTCTGTCTCTACCCCCACGTCCCCTCTTTCTGTCTCTACCCCCCCTACCTCCCCTCTTTCTGTCTCTACCCCCCCCACCTCCCCTCTTTATGTCTCTACCCCACCAACTCCCCTCTTTATGTCTCTACCCCCCCACCTCCCCTCTTTCTGTCTCTACCCCCACCACCTCCCCTCTTTATGTCTCTACCCCCACCACCTCCCCTCTTTCTGTCTCTACCCCCAACCCCTCCCCTCTTTCTGTCTCTACCCCCACCCCCTCCCCTTTCTTTCTGTCTCTACCCCCCCTACCTCCCCTCTTTCTGTCTCTACCCCCTCCTCCCCCTTCTTTCTGTCTCTACCCCCACTTCCCCTCTTTCTGTCTCTACCCCCCCTACCTCCCCTCTTTCTGTCTCTACCCCCCCCACCTCCCCTCTTTATGTCTCTACCCCCACCACCTCCCCTCTTTATGTCTCTACCCCCCCACCTCCCCTCTTTATGTCTCTACCCCCCCACCTCCCCTCTTTATGTCTCTACCCCCCACCACCTCCCCTCTTTATGTCTCTACCCCCCACCACCTCCCCTCTTTCTGTCTCTACCCCCACCACCTCCCCTCTTTCTGTCTCTACCCCACCACCTCCCGTCTTTCTGTCTCTACCCCCACCACCTCCCCTCTTTCTGTCTCTACCCCCACCTCCCTTCTTTCTGCCTCTACCCCCACCACCTCCCCTCTTTCTGTCTCTACCCCCACCTCCCTTCTTTCTGTCTCTACCCCACCACCTCCCCTCTTTCTGTCTCTACCCCCACCACCTCCCCTCTTTATGTCTCTACCCCCACCTCCCTTCTTTCTGTCTCTACCCCACCACCTCCCCTCTTTCTGTCTCTACCCCCACCCCCTCCCCTCTTTCTGTCTCTACCCCCACCTCCTCCCCTTTCTTTCTGTCTCTACCCCCCCTACCTCCCCTCTTTCTGTCTCTACCCCCTCCTCCCCCTTTTTTCTGTCTCTACCCCCACGTCCCCTCTTTCTGTCTCTACCCCCCCTACCTCCCCTCTTTCTGTCTCTACCCCCCCACCTCCCCTCTTTATGTCTCTACCCCCACCACCTCCCCTCTTTATGTCTCTACCCCCCCACCTCCCCTCTTTCTGTCTCTACCCCCACCACCTCCCCTCTTTATGTCTCTACCCCCACCACTTCCCCTCTTTCTGTCTCTACCCCCAACCTCCCCTCTTTCTGTCTCTACCCCCACCTCCTCCCCTTTCTTTCTGTCTCTACCCCCCCTACCTCCCCTCTTTCTGTCTCTACCCCCTCCTCCCCCTTCTTTCTGTCTCTACCCCCACGTCCTCTCTTTCTGTCTCTACCCCCCCTACCTCCCCTCTTTCTGTCTCTACCCCCCCCACCTCCCCTCTTTATGTCTCTACCCCCACCACCTCCCCTCTTTATGTCTCTACCCCCCCACCTCCCCTCTTTATGTCTCTACCCCCCCACCTCCCCCTTTATGTCTCTACCCCCCACCACCTCCCCTCTTTATGTCTCTACCCCCCACCACCTCCCCTCTTTCTGTCTCTACCCCCACCACCTCCCCTCTTTCTGTCTCTACCCCCACCTCCCTTCTTTCTGTCTCTACCCCCACCACCTCCCCTCTTTCTGTCTCTACCCCCACCTCCCTTCTTTCTGTCTCTACCCCCACCACCTCCCCTCTCTCTGTTTCTACCCCCACCACCTCTCCTCTTTCTGTCTCTACCCCCCACCTCCCCTCTCTCTGTCTCTACCCCCACCACCTCCCCTCTTTCTGTCTCTACCCCCCCACCTCCCCTCTTTCTGTCTCTACCCCCACCACCTGCCCTCTTTATGTCTCTACCCCCACCACCTCCCCTCTTTCTGTCTCTACCCCCACCCCCTCCCCTCTTTCTGTCTCTACCCCCACCTCCTCCCCTTTCTTTCTGTCTCTACCCCCCCTACCTCCCCTCTTTCTGTCTCTACCCCCTCCTCCCCCTTCTTTCTGTCTCTACCCCCACGTCCCCTCTTTCTGTCTCTTCCCCCCCTACCTCCCCTCTTTCTGTCTCTACCCCCCCACCTCCCCTCTTTATGTCTCTACCCCACCAACTCCCCTCTTTATGTCTCTACCCCCCCACCTCCCCTCTTTCTGTCTCTACCCCACCACCTCCCCTCTTTATGTCTCTACCCCCACCACCTCCCCTCTTTCTGTCTCTACCCCCAACCCCTCCCCTCTTTCTGTCTCTACCCCCACCCCCTCCCCTTTCTTTCTGTCTCTACCCCCCCTACCTCCCCTCTTTCTGTCTCTACCCCCTCCTCCCCCTTCTTTCTGTCTCTACCCCCACTTCCCCTCTTTCTGTCTCTACCCCCCCTACCTCCCCTCTTTCTGTCTCTACCCCCCCCACCTCCCCTCTTTATGTCTCTACCCCCACCACCTCCCCTCTTTCTGTCTCTACCCCCCCCCCACCTCCCCTCTTTATGTCTCTACCCCCCCACCTCCCCTCTTTATGTCTCTACCCCCCACCACCTCCCCTCTTTATGTCTCTACCCCCCACCACCTCCCCTCTTTCTGTCTCTACCCCCACCACCTCCCCTCTTTCTGTCTCTACTCCACCACCTCCCGTCTTTCTGTCTCTACCCCCACCACCTCCCCTCTTTCTGTCTCTACCCCCACCTCCCTTCTTTCTGCCTCTACCCCCACCACCTCCCCTCTTTCTGTCTCTACCCCCACCTCCCTTCTTTCTGTCTCTACCCCACCACCTCCCCTCTTTCTGTCTCTACCCCCACCACCTCCCCTCTTTCTGTCTCTACCCCCACCTCCTCCCCTCTTTCTGTCTCTACCCCACCACCTCCCCTCTTTCTGTCTCTACCCCCACCACCTCCCCTCTTTCTGTCTCTACCCCCACCTCCCTTCTTTCTGTCTCTACCCCCACCACCTCCCCTCTTTCTGTCTCTACCCCCACCTCCCTTCTTTCTGTCTCTACCCCACCACCTCCCCTCTTTCTGTCTCTACCCCCACCACCTCCCCTCTTTCTGTCTCTACCCCCACCTCCCTTCTTTCTGTCTCTACCCCACCACCTCCCCTCTTTCTGTCTCTACCCCCACCCCCTCCCCTCTTTCTGTCTCTACCCCCACCTCCTCCCCTTTCTTTCTGTCTCTACCCCCCCTACCTCCCCTCTTTCTGTCTCTACCCCCTCCTCCCCCTTTTTTCTGTCTCTACCCCCACGTCCCCTCTTTCTGTCTCTACCCCCCCTACCTCCCCTCTTTCTGTCTCTACCCCCCCACCTCCCCTCTTTATGTCTCTACCCCCACCACCTCCCCTCTTTATGTCTCTACCCCCCCACCTCCCCTCTTTCTGTCTCTACCCCCACCACCTCCCCTCTTTATGTCTCTACCCCCACCACTTCCCCTCTTTCTGTCTCTACCCCCAACCTCCCCTCTTTCTGTCTCTACCCCCACCTCCTCCCCTTTCTTTCTGTCTCTACCCCCCCTACCTCCCCTCTTTCTGTCTCTAACCCCTCCTCCCCCTTCTTTCTGTCTCTACCCCCACGTCCCCTCTTTCTGTCTCTACCCCCCCTACCTCCCCTCTTTCTGTCTCTACCCCCCCCACCTCCCCTCTTTATGTCTCTACCCCCACCACCTCCCCTCTTTATGTCTCTACCCCCCCACCTCCCCTCTTTATGTCTCTACCCCCCCACCTCCCCCTTTATGTCTCTACCCCCCACCACCTCCCCTCTTTCTGTCTCTACCCCCACCACCTCCCCTCTTTCTGTCTCTACCCCACCACCTCCCGTCTTTCTGTCTATACCCCCACCACCTCCCCTCTTTCTGTCTCTACCCCACCACCTCCCCTCTTTCTGTCTATACCCCCCCACCTCCCCTCTTTCTGTCTCTGCCCCCACCTCCTCCCCTCTTTCTGTCTCTACCCCACCACCTCCCCTCTTTCTGTCTCTACTCCCACCACCTCCCCTCTTTCTGTCTCTACCCCCACCTCCCTTCTTTCTGCCTCTACCCCCACCACCTCCCCTCTTTCTGTCTCTACCCCCACCACCCTTCTTTCTGTCTCTACCCCACCACCTCCCCTCTTTCTGTCTCTACCCCCACCTCCCTTCTTTCTGCCTCTACCCCCACCACCTCCCCTCTTTCTGTCTCTACCCCCACCACCCTTCTTTCTGCCTCTACCCCCACCACCTCCCCTCTTTCTGTCTCTACCCCCACCACCCTTCTTTCTGTCTCTACCCCACCACCTCCCCTCTTTCTGTCTCTACCCCCACCTCCCTTCTTTCTGCCTCTACCCCACCACCTCCCCTCTTTCTGTCTCTACCCCCACCTCCCTTCTTTCTGCCTCTACCCCCACCACCTCCCCTCTTTCTGTCTCTACCCCCACCACCTCCCCTCTTTCTGTCTCTACCCCCACCTCCCTTCTTTCTGTCTCTACCCCACCACCTCCCCTCTTTCTGTCTCTACCCCCACCACCTCCTCTCTTTCTGTCTCTACCCCCCCACCTCCCCTCTCTCTGTCTCTACCCCCCCACCTCCCCTCTTTCTGTCTCTACCCCACCACCTCCCCTCTCTCTGTCTCTACCCCACCACCTCCCCTCTTTCTGTCTCTACCCCCACCACCTCCCCTCTTTCTGTCTCTACCCCCCCACCTCCCCTCCCCTCTCTCTGTCTCTACCCCACCACCTCCCCTCTTTCTGTCTCTACCCCCACCACCTCCCCTCTTTCTGTCTCTACCCCACCACCTCCCCTCTTTCTGTCTCTACCCCACCACCTCCCCTCTTTCTGTCTCTACCCCACCACCTCCCCTCTTTCTGTCTCTACCCCACCACCTCCCCTCTTTCTGTCTCTACCCCACCACCTCCCCTCTTTCTGTCTCTACCCCACCACCTCCCCTCTTTCTGTCTCTACCCCACCACCTCCCCTCTCTCTGTCTCTACCCCACCACCTCCCCTCTTTCTGTCTCTACCCCCACCACCCTTCTTTCTGTCTCTACCCCACCACCTCCCCTCTTTCTGTCTCTACCCCCACCTCCCTTCTTTCTGTCTCTACCCCCACCTCCCCTCTTTCTGTCTCTACCCCCACCTCCCCTCTCTCTGTCTCTACCCCACCACCTCCCCTCTTTCTGTCTCTACCCCCACCACCCTTCTTTCTGTCTCTACCCCACCACCTCCCCTCTTTCTGTCTCTACCCCCACCTCCCTTCTTTCTGTCTCTACCCCCACCTCCCCTCTCTCTGTCTCTACCCCACCACCTCCCCTCTTTCTGTCTCTACCCCCACCACCCTTCTTTCTGTCTCTACCCCACCACCTCCCCTCTTTCTGTCTCTACCCCCACCACCCTTCTTTCTGTCTCTACCCCCACCTCCCCTCTTTCTGTCTCTACCCCACCACCTCCCCTCTTTCTGTCTCTACCCCCACCTCCCCTCTCTCTGTCTCTACCCCACCACCTCCCCTCTTTCTGTCTCTACCCCCACCACCCTTCTTTCTGTCTCTACCCCACCACCTCCCCTCTTTCTGTCTCTACCCCCACCTCCCTTCTTTCTGTCTCTACCCCCACCTCCCCTCTCTCTGTCTCTACCCCACCACCTCCCCTCTTTCTGTCTCTACCCCCACCACCCTTCTTTCTGTCTCTACCCCACCACCTCCCCTCTTTCTGTCTCTACCCCCACCACCCTTCTTTCTGTCTCTACCCCACCACCTCCCCTCTTTCTGTCTCTACCCCCCCACCTCCCCTCTCTCTGTCTCTACCCCACCACCTCCCCTCTTTCTGTCTCTACCCCCACCACCCTTCTTTCTGTCTCTACCCCACCACCTCCCCTCTTTCTGTCTCTACCCCCACCACCCTTCTTTCTGTCCCTACCCCCACCTCCCCTCTTTCTGTCTCTACCCCCACCTCCTCCCTCCTTCCTATTATTTGCAAATAGTTGAAGTACAAAGGGGAAAATAAATAAACATAAATATGACCATCTCACAGTTGAATAATTGAGTTAGTTTACCTCAGTGGTGTCATTAGGAATGTTTTTAGTTTACCTCAGTGGTGTCATTAGGAATGTTTTTGGTCCAGCTCTGAACCATTTGATGAAAAAAATTATCACACATGACTTGTGCTATGCAGTATTTAAAAAAAGAAATAATTACTGACACATTTTAATAAAATAAAAAATAAACAATGTATTATACTGCACTAGGCAGCAGGTCACTGCAAGAAACCCTGGAGTGAGGCGATGTCTGCTGTGATTGGTCGTGATTTCACAACGCTCAGTCCCTCGGACCCCCTCTTCAACCCATACAGCACCGGTCAGACATCACTGTCATCACTCAGCAAACCGCCTGTCACTCAGGCAGAGTCTGTAGTGTAGCACAGAGCAAATTGATTATTTTTCAAAATAAAAGGGGCCAATGTGTGACATCAGAGTCCACATTTCTAAATGGTTTCCATGTACATTTAAGTAGGATTTTCTAGCAGCTTCACATGTGTAGTTACAGGAATAAGACTCTATTGTAGATAGGCACAATGAGACTGTGACTCCTAGCAACAACAGAACATCTACATGTCATTAAAAAAATATCACCTGAAACATCAGCAACCTAGCAACCAGTTCTGTTTGTGCTTTAGTCAAAGTCTCTATCCTTAATAACATTGCTGAACCTTCCAGTAGAATGAAAAGTTAAACACCGTTTCTATATTTTAATATTTTTAAATATAATATTTTCATTTTTTAATAGTTCATATAATTTAACAAAATTATATAATACAAGGCGGTTCTGTCAACAAAATCATTGACAATAATAATAACACACTACACATCTCATTCTTGCTTCCTCTGTCCTTGTTTCCTCCACTCCTCTCCTTGAAAGTGCACTGGGAGCCTGAAAGCAGGAACCTTCCCTACTCTCCTCCAATGTGTTTTGAGAGGGAGGTGATGAATGGAGAATACAGGGGGGGAAATCTCAGTTGCATTTCCTTCATTCTTTAAAATCCTCTCTCCTCGTCTCCTTCTTAAAAACACATTGGATACGCGAGGGGTGAGTGAGGGGAGGGGTACGTGAGGGGAGGGGTAAGTGAGGCGAGGGGTAAGTGAGGGGAGGAGTAAGTGAGGGGAGGGGTAAGTGAGGGGAGGGGTAAGTGAGGGGAGGGGTAAGTGAGGGGAGGGGTAAGTGAGGCGAGGGGTAAGTGAGGGGAGTGGTAAGTGAGGGGAGGGGTAAGTGAGGGGAGGGGTAAGTGAGGGGAGGGACCTTTTTTAATGCCACACCGGAAGCCATAAGTCATGATTTCTGTCAAAATCCACTTGACCGTTGAGAAACTGTAATCTCCTCTTATGCACTCTGGTCATGCTTTGGTTGTTCCCAACTTACTAACAACCATCAGGTCCTATTGGCCTGGTACTTAGGGCTCTATTGTCCCTCCATGAGGTCCTAATGGCCTGGTACTCAGGGCTTTATTGTCCCTCCATCAGGTCCTATTGGCCTGGTACTCAGGGCTCTATTCTCCCTCCATCAGGTCCTATTGGCCTGGTACTCAGGGCTCTATTCTCCATCCATCAGGTCCTAATGGCCTGATACTCAGATATAACAGACTGACCCTAGCCCTCCGACACATAAACTACTGCAGCATAAATAATGGAGGCTGAGACAGGAGGGGTCGGGAGACACTGTGGCCCCATCCGATGATACCCCCAGACAGGGCCAAACAGGCAGGATATAACCCCACCCACTTTGCCAAAGCACAGCCCCCACACCACTAGAAGGATATCTTCAACCACCAACTTACCATCCTGAGACAAGGCCGTGTATAGCCCACAAAGATCTCCGCCATGGCACAACCCAAGGGGGGGCGCCAACCCGGACAGGAAGATAACGTCAGTGACTCGACCCACTCAAGTGACGCACCCCTCCTAGGGACGGCATGGAAGAGCACCAGTAAACCAGTGAGAATCCCAGTGGAGAGAGGGGAGGCAGAGAATTTCAGTGGAGAGAGGGGAACTGGCCAGGCATAGACAGCAAGGGCGGTTCGTTGCTCCAGTGCCTTTCCGTTCACCTTCACACTCCTGAGCCAGACTACACTCAATCATATGACCTACTGAAGAGATGAGTCTTCAATAAAGACTTAAAGGTTGAGACCGAGTCTGCGTCTCTCGCGTGGGTAGGCAGACCATTCCATAACAATGGAACTCTATAGGAGAAAGGCCTGCCTCCAGCTGTTTGCTTAGAAATTCTAGCGACAGTAAGGAGGCCTGTGTCTTGTGACAATAGCGTACGTGTAGGTATGTACGGCAGGACCAAATTGGAAAGATAGGTAGGAGCAAGCCCATGTAATTTTTTGTAGATTAGCAGTAAAACCTTGAAATCAGCCCTTGCCTTAACAGGAAGCCTGTATAGAGAGGCTAGCACTGGAGTAATATGATACCATTTTGGGGTTCTAGTCAAGATTCTTGCAGCCGTGTTTAGCACTAACTGAAGTTTATTTAGTGCTTTATCCGGGTAGCCGGAAAGTAGAGCATTGCAGTAGTCTAACCTAGAAGTGACAAAAGCATGGATTATATTTCCTGCATAATTTTTGGACAGAAAGTTTCTGATTTTTGCAATGTTACGTAGATGGAAAAAGCTGTCCTTGAAACAGTCTTGATATGTTCGTCAAAAGAGAGATCAGGGTCCAGAGTAACGCCGAGGTCCTTCACAGTTTTATTTGAGACGACTGTACAACCATCGAGATTAATTGCCAGATTCAACAGAAAATCTCTTTGTTTCTTGGGACCTAGAACAAGCATCTATGTTTTGTCTGACTTTAAAAGTAGAACATTTGCAGCCATTCACTTCCTTATGTCTGAAACACAGGCTTCTAGCGAGGGCAATTTTGAGGCTTCACCATGTTTCTCCGAAATGCACAGCTGTGTGTCATCCGCATTGCAGTGAAAGTTAACATTATGTTTCTGAATGACATCACCAAGAGGTTAAATATATTGTGAAAACAATTTTGGTCCAAAAACGGAGCCTTAAGGAACACCAACATTTACAGTTGATTTGTCAGAGGGCAAACCTTCCACAGAGACAAACTGATATCTTTCCGACTGATAAGATCTAAACCAGGCCAGAACTTGTCCGTGTAGACGAATTTGGGTTTCCAATCTCTCCAAAAGAATTTGATGATCGATAGTATCAAAAGCAGCGCTAAGGTCTATGAGCATGAGGACAGATGCAGATCCTCAGTCTGACACCATTAAAACCTCTTATGGGCAGGACGGTAGTGTCGCGTCTTTGACTATGCCAGATTAATTGCTATGACATGCTATTCTATAAAATAATTTCTCCGTAATTAATATTACCTGATTGAACTAATCATGTAAATATGAATTAACTAGAGAGGGACACCACGAAAGAATATTTATAGAGCTGTTATCTTTCGAATAAACTCTTGAAGATTTAGTAAGATTTTACATCCATAACAGTCACATTAATCGTCATTTTATTCAGTCTCATCTGAAAGTTGTAAGTCCTTGATTATCTGCAAGAATCCTGGCTAACAAGTTGAATCAGCAATACAAAATTGGGTTTAATTATTTATTTACTAAATACCTAACTAATCACACAGAATCACACATATACAATTAAATCATAACTTGATCACAAATTACGTCACACAGAAAAACGTCCCTAGCGGGCGGAATAGATATGACAGCTTGTTACACAAAGGGAAGGGGCTGAGTCCTAGTGAAAGAGCGGGAGACTTGAACATAGGCGAGCTGTACTATCGTAAATACAGTATCTTATGCATTCTAAATTACCGCCCATTTGAAGAGGAAAATACAATACATATTTACTCTGAGCTGCGCTTCCGTAGGTTGGTCGTAGATGGACCGTGTCGCCAACCCGAGTCCTCTGTCCTTTGAAGAATGTCTCTGGTAGTCACGGGATACGTTGTGTGTAGTAGACGGGATACTTGGACTGTCCTTCCTAACCTGCGTTTAGCTGTTGCTAACTCAACGGCTAGGAGATATTGTAACGTTCGTCTTGTGGTGCATGAACGGACCAAGGCGCAGCGGGTGATGAATACATAACGATTTATTTAAATGACAGACGAAACACGAAACACGAAAACACTAGAACAAACTACAAAACAATAAACGAAGGCAACAGACCTGAAACAAACGAACTTACATATAGACGAAGAACGCACGAACAGGAACAGACTACCTAAAACGAACGAACAAACGAAACAGTCCCATGTGGTAAACACTGACACAGGAACAATCACCCACAAACAAACAGTGAGAACCTCCTACCTTAATATGGTTCTCAATCAGAGGAAACGTCAAACACCTGCCTCTAATTGAGAACCATACCAGGCCACACATTAACCCAACATAGAAAACACATAGAACAACATATAACAACATAGACTACCCACCCCAACTCACGCCCTGACCAACTAAACACATACAAAACAACAGAAGAACAGGTCAGGAACGTGACAGATATCACTTCTGTAGTGAATACGAGTTCAAAGTTCATACCATTCACAATCAAAGTCCATGCTGATGTTGGCTTTATCACTTCTGTAGTTATTATCTGAACCATTCTGACACCGGACCGTCATCCTGGTGTACCCGGAACAGGAAGTTATATTCTTGTTCATGGCCTTTATAGTGGAGGGAGAGGGGTGCGTCTGAAAAGTTTATAACCCATGCCTCTTCACAGGGGCGGGCCACTGTGAGCAGAGGAAAACTTATGAAAGCACAGATCTCTCATTTGGAAGCTAAAATTACATTTCACCTCTTCACAAATAATGTCATATTCAAACATTTCAATTAAACAACAATTCCATGTGAATCCGATACCTCTGACGTTTAGACTTTCCACAGTAGAGTTTATGTCATTCTATCATTGATGAGAATGTGTCAGAGGGCAACCGAACTGACATAATATACCTTAAGTACCACCGCACATGTTCAGTTGGTCGGATTACCAGAATATAGTTCATTTCCCCCAACTTCTGATGTTACCCAGAATCTCTATGTTAACCAAGGGGTTTTCTTATGTCACATCAGTTATAGTAGGGAGAGAGAAAAAGGGGGAAAGAGGTATTTATGATAATAAATGATCATAAACCTACCCCCAACCCAACGTCATGACAGTAGCGTCCCACCTAAACAACATCCTGTGAATTTGCAGAGCGCGAGATTCATAAATACCAAATTCAAATATTTAACATTCTTTCAAATATATGTGTTATAGTACATCAAAATAAAGCTTAACTTCTTGTTAATCCAGCCGCTGTGTCAGATTTCAAAAAAGGCTTTACGGCGAAAGCAAACCATGCGATTATCTGAGGACAGCGCCTCGCATACAAACACATGAAAATCATATTTCAACCAGGCAGGTGTGCCACAAAAGTCAGAAATAGTGATATAATTATCATATAATTCATGCCTTACCTTTGTAGATCTTATTCTGTTGGCACTCCAAATGTCCCAGAAACATCACAAATGGTCCTTTTATTCGATAATGTCTTTTCTTTATATCCCAAAAATGTCAATTTATTTGGCTCGCTTGATTCAGAAATACACCGGTTTCAACTCGCCCAACAAAGTATCTAATAAGTTACCTGTAAACTTGGTCCAAACATTTCAAACAATGTTCCTAATCCAACCTCAGGTACCCTAAAACGTAAATAATCGATCAAATTTACGATTCTAATTCCGGATAAAAACCACGCGCACCAAAACACGAGTGACACTTACAAAGAACAGCCCTAATTCTTCATTTCTCAAAAGAAAAACATTGAACAATTTCTAAAGATTGTTGACATCTAGTGGAAGCCATAGGAACTGCAACCAGGTTCCTTATAAATAGGGGAAACATTTGGAAAATCCCCAAAAAATTCCCTGGATGGTTTGTCCTCGGGGTTTTGCCTGCCATATCAGTTATGTTATAATTATATGCGTATCCTAGCTTCCGGGCCTGAGTAACAGGCAGTTTACTTTGGGCATGCTTTTCATCCGGAGGTTAACTTCTTATGGCTGCAATCCCATTACCGGGATGATATGACAACAGCCAGTAAAAGTGCAGGGCGCCAAATTCAAACAACAGAAATCTCATAATTAAAATTCCTCAGACATTCATGTGTCTTATATCATTTTAAAGGTAATCTTGTTGTTAACTTTTTATTGATAGGGGGCAGCATTTTCACTTTTCACCTATCACAGTGAAAAAATAGTTTTGTTGTTAGGAGCTCTCCTGAAACAATAGCATGACATTTTTTCGCAGTAATAGCTACTGTAAATTGGACAGTGCAGTTATATTAACAAAAATTTGAGCTTTCAGCTGATAAAAGTTGAAGTCGGAAGTGTACATACACTTTAGCCAAATACATTTAATCTCAGTTTTTGATAATTCCTAACATTTAATCTTAGTAAATATTCCCTGTCTTAGGTCAGTTGGGATCAACACTTTATTTTAAGAATGTGAAATGTTAGAATAATAGTAGAGAGAATGATTTATTTTGGCTTTTATTTATTTCATCACATTCCCAGTGGGTCAGAGGTTTACATACACTCAATTAGTTTTTGGTAGCGTTGCCTTTAAATTGTTTAACTTGGGTCAAACATTTCAGTTAGCCTTCCACAAGCTTCCCACAATAAGTTGGGTGAATTTTGGCCCATTCCTCCTGACAGAGCTGGTGTAACTGAGTCAGGTTTGTAGGCCTCCTTCCTCACAAATGCTTTTTCAGTTCTGCCTACAAATTTTTTATAGGATTGAGGTCAGGGCATGTGATGGCCACTCCAATACCTTGACTTTGTTGTCCTTAAGCTATTTTGCCACAACTTTGGAAGTATGCTTGCGGTCATTGTACATTTGGAAGACCCATTTGCGAACAAGCTTTAACTTCCTGATTGATGTCTTGAGATGTGGCTTCAATATATCCACATCATTTTCCTTCCTCGTGATGTCATCTATTTTGTGAAGTGCACCAGTCCCTCCTGCAGCAAAGCACCCCCACAAAATGATGCTGCCACCCCTGTGCTTCACGGTTGGGATGATTTTTATGACAGTTTTGGAGCAGTGGCTTCTTCCTTGCTGAGCGGCCTATCAGGCTATGTCTATATACTACTAGTTTTACTGTGAATATAGACACTCTTGTACCTGTTTCCTCCAGCATCTTCACAAGGTCCTTTGCTGTTGTTCTGGGATTGATTTGCACTTTGCGCAGCGAAGTATGTTCATCTCTAGGACACAGAACGTGTCTCCTTCCTGAGCGGTATTATGGCTGTGTGGTCCCATGGTGTTTATAATTGCGTACTATTATTTGTACAGATGAATGTGGTACCTTCAGGCTTTGGAAATTGCTCCCAAGGATGAACCAGACTTGTGGAGGTCTACAATTATTTTTGACCCATTACCTTTAGTTATACAGAATATCTCACCACGTTTCCATCTCCCTCCTTTATTCCTTTCTGCAGAGTGCAGAGCGGCTGTCAATGTTTTGATTTGAAAGACATTTTAAGATTTGTATCATTCAAAACTAAAGTTGCCAAGTAACTCTAAATCTAACGACCTGTTTCAAATGATCACTTTTACGCTCAACGTAGCCACTTCATATGCGCACTTGCTCCGGAATGGGATATTTTTTTTTCTCTTTCATTCAGCTAAGTTTAATGATATTCTTTTAATATAAAACCATATATTATATATTATTGGCACGGGCCTTTTAAGCATATCTTGTCAGCTAAATGAACAAGCCTACAGCCTTGGCATGGCACATAGCCAGATTACATTTATTCGGCCAACTAATAAAGCTAGGCGAATGTCACACCTCACTACTTCACAGGAATTGTTTTCTTTTTTTAAATAAATGTTTGGAACACGTACCTTTGATTTGATTTGACATACATTTTTGCCTGTACACATGCATATCTTAGCTTTTGGGCCTGAGTAGCAGGCAGTTTAACTTCTTTGGGGTAGGGGGCAGTATTTTCACGTCCGGATGATAAGCGTGCCCAGAGGAAACGGCCTGCTACTCAGCCATAAAAGCTAGAATATGCATAGTATTAGTATATTTGGATAGAAAACACTCGGAAGTTTCTAAAACTGTTTGTCTGTGAGTATAACAGAACTCATATGGCAGGCAAAAACCTAAGAAAAAATCCAACCAGGAAGTGGGAAATCTGAGGTTGGTCGATTTTCAGCTCCTATTGAAGATACAGTGGGAAATTGGTAATGTTGCACTTCCTAGGCTTCCACTAGATGTCAACAGTCTTTAGAACCTTGTCTGATGCTTCTACTGTGAAGTGGGGCCGAATGAGAGCGGATTGAGTAAGGTCTATCATGACCTGAACATGCGCTGACCATGCGCGTTCATGTGAGAGCGAGCTCTGTTCCATCGCACTTCTGAAGACAAAGGAATTCTCCGGTTGGAACATTATTGAAGAATTATGTTAAAAACATCCTAAAGATTGATTCAATACTTCGTTTGTCATGTTTTTACAGACTGTAATATAACTTTTTTAACTTTTCGTCCGTACTTTCCGCAGGACTTGCCCGCGCGTCATGAGTTTGGAAAGTGTACTCAACGCTAGAACAACAAGGAGGAATTTGGACATAAATTATGGACATTATCGAACAAACAAACATTTATTTTGGAACTGGGATTCCTGGGAGTGCATTCTGATGAAGATCATCAAAGGTAAGTGAATGTTTATAATGTTATTTCTGACTTCTGTTGACTGCACAATATGGCGGATATATTTTTGTCTTGATTGGGCTTTGAGCGCCGACCTCAGATTATTGCATGGTTTTCTTTTTCCGTAAAGCTTTTTTGAAATCTGACACAGTGGTTGCATTAAGGAGAAGTGCATCTAAAATTCCATGCATAACACTTGTATTTTAATCAACATTTATAATGAGTATTTCTGTAAATTGATGTGGCTCTCTGCAAAATCACCGGACGTTTGGAACTTCTGAACGTAAAGCGTCAATGTAAACTCAGATTTTGGGATATAAATATGAACTTTACCGAACAAAACATCCATGTATTGTGTAACATGAAGTCGTATGAGTGTCATCTGATGAAGATCATCAAAGGTTAGTGATTCATTTTATCTATATTTCTGCTTTTTGTGAATCCTCTCTTTGGCTGAAAAAATGGCTGTGTTATTCTGTGAATTGGTTTGCTTTCGTCGTAAAGCCTTTTTGAAATCGGACACTGTGGCTGGATAAGTGTATCTTTAAAATGGTGTAAAATACATGTATGTTTGAGTAATTTTAACTATGGGATTTCTGTTGTTTTGAATTTGGCGCCCTGCAGGTTCACTGGTTGTTGAAGAGGCTACCATCCCACGTACCCTAGAGAGGTTAATCTGGGCACCTTATTCATCCAAGCTACTCAATACTGCCCCCAGCCATAAGAAGTTAAAATGCATGATTGAGGACAGGTTTAGGCAGTAGGCTATTCCATGGTGTCTCTCTATATTATATTAGCAGCTTCGCTAAAGCTGTACTGCATCCAAAGACCTATTGACAACTGTTGACCTGTTGCGCTGAAGGCTGGACTCAAAGGCTACTTTGATTTAGGGCCTATGCCTATAGCCTATGATGTCATCGTTGAATGGGCTAAATCGAGTAAAGCTATTTTGTGACATTGTATTATTGTTGAAAATTTCTATAGGCCTATAATTAAACACATTTCTATAGGCCTATAATTAAACAAATTTAAATAGGCCTATAATTAAACCAAAGTTCTATAGGCTTATAATTAAACTAATTTCTATATCCCGTTAATTAAACTGAATTTAAATAGGCCTATAATTAAACCGAATTTCTATAGGCCTATAATTAAACCAAATTTCATTGAAACAAATTCGTAGATCCAACGACGTCCGTAAGCTATAGGAGGTGATGATGAAAAAAATAAAAGCTGAAATAAATCATTCTCTCTACTATTATTCTGACATTTCACATTCTTAAAAGAAAGTGGTGATCCTAATTGACCTAAAACAGGCAATTTTTACTTGGATTAAATGTCAGAAATTGTGAAAAACTGAGTTTAAATGTATTTGGCTAAGGTGTACTGTATGTAAACTTCCGACTTCAACTGTATATTTATATACATAGAGAGAGACAGATGGAGGAGAGGAGTGAAGGAGTGAGCCAATGAAGGACTGCAATGTGCTGCCAGGACACACACACACACACACGCACGCACGCACGCACGCACGCACGCACGCACGCACGCACGCACGCACGCACGCACGCACGCACGCACACACACACACACACACACACACACACACACACACACACACACACACACACACACACACACACACACACAGACACACACACACACACACACACACACACACACACACACACACACACACACACACACACACACACACACACACACACAGGGCAATCCGGGATCTGTTTCTAAAGGAGTGCAATGTGCTGCCAGGACGAGAGGGTGTTTGGGTACTGTGGGATTCTTTAATCGGTTTGGCTCATTGGACAGGTCAGTCCACATTTGAAACTGTTGAGTGGTTTTTGGCAATATCATGTAGATGTATGTGTTTCAGAGAAGAGAGTGTTCCACAGTAGAGAGTGTTCCACAGTAGAGAGTGTTCCCCAGTAGAGAGTGTTCCACAGTAGAGAGTGTTCCACAGTAGGGAGTGTTCCACAGTATGGAGTGTTCCAGAGTAGAGAGTGTTCCACAGTAGGGAGTGGTCCACAGTATGGAGTGTTCCAGAGTAGAGAGTGTTCCAGAGTAGAGAGTGTTCCAGAGTAGAGAGTGTTCCACAGTATGGAGTGTTCCACAGTAGAGAGTGTTCCCCAGTAGAGAGTGTTCCACAGTAGAGAGTGTTCCACAGTAGAGAGTGTTCCACAGTATGGAGTGTTCCCGAGTAGAGAGTGTTCCTGAGTAGAAAATGTACCCCAGTAGGGAGTGTTCCAGAGTAGAGAGTGTTCCCGAGTAGAGAATGTTCCCCAGAGTAGAGTGTTCCAGCGTAGAGAGACTCACAGTAGCTACTGTAATTGAGTACTGGCAGTGTCTGCTGTGGCAGGTGGGAAGGTTCAAGTTACCTATAAAATATCTCATCTCTCAATGTTCTAATTTCTCAATGTTCCTCTCAAAATGCACCAAATTCCTTCATTTATCTGTTGAAATTCCTTTTTTTTCTTGCCGGAGGGAGAATGCCCGAGGACCCCCCTACTGGTTTTAGGCTATGCCTCAAATGTCTTCAAATCCTAGAAACGCCCCTGGTTTAACACTTGAGGTGATTCTCAATCAGTTTTCAATCAGGACGGTGGTCTATTGTTTAAATATTGTTCCATATGGATAGGGATTTCTTAACTGATTGGAATGTTTGTTTTTTAACTAAGGTTAATTGTCCGCGCCCCGGCGGGTAGGTCCCAATTATCATTCCTTTCTTCCGAAGTGTGCACTTGTTCACTTCCTTCACGACGTGGCCCTTTTGGGTGTATATCGTGGCTCCCCCTCCCTTTCTCACTCTCTCTCCAACCACAGGTTATCCTGTCTAGGACTGGGGTTCCGCTAGCGGAACAGCCCAAAAAATTGCAGGGCGCAAAATACAAAACAACAGAAATCTCATAAATCAAAATTCTCAAACATACAAGTATTAGGCACCATTTTAAAGATACAATTCATGTTATTCCAGCCACAGTGTCTGATTTCAAAAATGCTTTACAGCGAAAGCTCCACAAATGATTATGTTAGGTCATCACCAAGTCACAGAAAAACCCAGCCATTTTTCCAGCTAAAGAGAGGAGTCACAAAAAGCACAAATAGAGATAAAATGAATCACTAACCTTTGATGACACTCATAGGACTTCATGTTACACAATACATGGATGTTTTGTTCGGTAAAGTTCATATTTAAATCCAAAAATCTTATTTTACATTGGCGTGTTAGATTCAGTAGTTCCAAAACATGCAGTCATATTGCAGAGAGCCACATGAATTCACAGAAATACTCATAATAAATGTTGATGAAAATACGGCTATTATACATGAAACTTTAGATACACTTCTCCTTAATGCAACCGCTGTGTCAGATTTCAAAAAAACTTTACGGAAAAAGCATAATCTGAGAACGGCGCTCAGAGCCCAAACCAGCCAGAGAAATATTTGCCATGTTGGGTAGTCAACATTATTCATAAAGAAAATTATAAAAATTAACTTACCTTTGATGATCTTCATCAGAATGCACTTCCAGGAATCACAGTTCCACAATAAATGCTTGTTTTGTTTGATAAATGCCCATCATTTATGTCAATTTATGTCCAATAGCTTCTTTTGTTAGGGCGTTTGGTAAACAATCCAAAAAAGCGATCTGGTCCATTCGAACGAAACGTTCAAAAAGTTATATTACAGGTCGAAGAAACTTGTCAAACTAAGTATAGAATCGATCTTTAGGATGTTTTTATCATAAATGTTGTTCCAACCGGAGAATTCTAATGTCTGTAGAAAAGCACTGGAACGAGAGAAACCTCCCAAGTGATTGCGCGTGACTGAGAACGAGGCTGCAGGCAGACCCCTTAGTAAAACATCTCTCATCCGGCCCTCCTTCACATGAGCAGCCTGAAACTACGTTCTAAAAACGGTTGACATCTAGTGGAAGCCTTAGGAAGTGAAAAAATACCCATATCCCAAAGTGTATTTGATTAGGGCGAGTTCAAAAACTACAAACCTCAGATTTTCCACTTCCTGTTTGGATTTTTGCTCAGGTTTTTGCCTGCCATATGAGTTCTGTTATACTCACAGACATGATTCAAACAGTTTTAGAAACGTCAGAGTGTTTTCTATCCAAATCTACTAATTATATGCATATTCTAGCTTTTAGGACTGAGTAGCAGGCAGTTTACTCTGGGCACCTTTTTATCCAAGCTACTCAATACTGCCCCCCAGTCCCAAAGAAGTTAACACAGTGTCCAAAGAAGGGGCAGATGTATGGTGTTTTCTGCGTAGAGGTGAATCAAAGAATCACCCACAGCAATAGCGACATCATTGACATATACAGAGAAAAGAGTCGGCCCGAAAATTGAACCCTGTGGCACCCCACAGAGAGGTCCGGACACACTGAACTCTATCTGAGAAGTAGTTAGTGAACCAGGCGAGGCAGTCATTAGAGAAACCAAGGTTGTTGAGTCTGCCGATAAGAATACGATGATTGACAGAGTCGAAAGCCTTGGTCAGGTCGATGAAGAAGGTTGCACAGTACAGCTTTTTTATCGATGGTGGTTATGATATCGTTTAGGACCTTGAGCATGGCTGAGGTAGAGGTACCCGTGATCAGCTCAGTTAACGGATTGCATAGCGGAGAAGGTACAGTGGGATTCGGGATGGTCGGTGATCTGTTTGTTCACTTGGTTTTCGAAGACTTTAGAATATCAGGATGGAAATAGGTCTGTAACATTTTGGGTCTAGAGTGTCTCCCCCTCCCGATCTCCAATCTTTAGGAATCTCAGACGACTCGAAAGAGAGGTTGAACAGACTAGTAATAGGGTTTGCAACAATTGCGGCAGATAATTTTAGGAAGAGAGGGTACAGATTGTCAAGCCCAGCTGATTTGTAGGGATCCAGATTCTGCAGCTCTTTCAGGACATCAGCTGTCTGGATTTGGGTGAAGGAGAAGCGGGGGGGAGCTTGGGCCCGTTGCTGTGGGGGGGTACAGAGCTGTTGGCCGGGGTTGGGGTAGCCAGGTGGAAAGCGTAGCCAGACGTAGAGAAATGCTTATTGAAATTCTTGATTATCGTGGATTTATCAGTGGTGACAGTGTTTCCTAGCCTCAGTGCAGTGGGCAGCTGAGAGGAGGTGCTCTCATTCTCCATGGACTTTACAGCGTTCCAAAACCTTTTGGAATTAGTGCTGCAGGATACACATTTCTGTTTGAAAAAGCTGGCTTTTCCTTTCCTAACTGACTGTGTATGTTGTTTCCTGACTTCCCTGAAAAGTTGCATATCGCGGGGACTATTCAAAGCTAGTGCAGTCCGCCACAGGATATTTTTGTGCTGGTCAAGGGCAGTCAAGTCTGGATTGAACCAAGGTCTATACCTGTTCTTAGTTCTGAATTTTTTGAAAGGGGAATGCTTATTTAAGATGGTGAGGAAGGCACTTTTGAAGAACAACCAGGCATCCTCTACTGACAGGATGAGGTCAATATCCTTCCAGGATACCCGGGCCAGGATGATTAGAAAGGCCTGCTCGCTGAAATGTTTTAGGGAGCAATTGACAGCGATGAGGGGTGGTCGTTTTACCGCGGACCCATAATGGACGCAGGCAATGAGGCAGTGATCGCTGAGATCCTGGTTGAAAACAGCAGAGGTGTATTTAGAGGGCAAGTTGGTCAGGATGAGGGTGCCCATATTTACGGATTTGGGGTTGTACCTGGTAGGTTCCTTGATCATTTGTGTGAGATTGAGGGCATCTAGCTTAGATTGTAGGATGGCCGGGGTGTTAAGCATATTCCAGTTTAGGTCACCTAACAGTAAGAACTCTTACGATAGATGGGTGGCAATCAATTCACATATGGTGTCCAGGGCACAGCTGGGAGCTTGGGGGGTGTATAACAACCGGCAACAGTGAGAGACTTATTTCTGGAGAGATGGATTTTTAAAAGTAGTAGCTCGAACTGTTTGGGCATAGACCTGGATAGTAGGACAGAACTCTGCAGGCTATCTTTACAGTAGATTGCATCTCCACCCCCTTTAGCAGTTCTATCTTGACGGAAAATGTTGTAATTGGGGATGGAAATGTCAGAATTTTTGGTGGCCTTCCTAAGCCAGGATTCAGACATGGCTAGGACAGCAGGGTTGGCGGAGTGTGCTAAAGCAGTGAATAAAGCTAACTTAGGGAGGAGGCTTCTGATGTTAACATGCATGATCCCAAGGCTTTTCCGGTTACACAAGTCAACAAATGCGAGTGCTTGGGGACACACAGGGCCTGGGTTAACCTCTACATCACCAGAGGAACAGAGGAGGAGTAGTATAACGGTACGGCTAAAGGCTATAAGAACTGGTCGTCTAGTGCGTTCGGAACAGAGAGGTAAAGGAGCAGACTTCTGGGCGTGGTAGGATAGATTCAGGGCATAATGCACAATAAGGGCATGGTAGGGTACGAGTACAGTGGAGGTAAACCTAGGCATTGGGTGACGATGAGAGAGGCTGCATCTCTGGAAGCGCCAGTTAAGCTAGGTGCGGTCTCCGCATATGTGGGGGGTGGGGCAAGGGAGCTAACCGAGGCATGTAGAGTGGGACTAAGGGCTCCGCAGTAAAACTTCTCAATTGTGGAGTTTGCATCTGATGGTTGTATAAAATATATGATTGAATATGAAACTCTGTGAGAAGATGTAATGTGATGTCGGCCTTCTAAACGAGATACCTGTTTAGATATAAAGTTTTAACTAGTCAGTGGCCACACACCCGTGAGCTCAGACATTACATCAGGCGTCATGGAACCACCCTTCTTCCACAGAGTATAAAACCACTCGTGACAAAATGTAAATTTTATGACAAATAGACCCACGGTAAGCCGGACGTCTCGAATGGTTAAGAAATCTACAAACTAGAGTCAAGATAACGCCGGGACGAGGTCCCCACATTGGATTGGCTATCACTCTAGAGACCAAAACATGCCGGGTGACGCTGGTGTGTGAAGTGGTTCAAGCTACAACTCCAGAGAACGTGGAGATCATCCCCACGCTGAAATGGCTAAGAAATCTACAAACTAAAGAACAATTATTCAGGATGCAGCTGTTTAAATACTTTAGTCTGGTAATGCATCCGATCAAAGAACATTTCCGAATGTTACTCTGAAGTATCCATTATAACAACCTACAACAGACTTTGAATTGTGGTGGACAAACCACAGGCTTTCTGTCAATTGACGATCCAGCAGATTGACCGGCGATTACAGAGAGGGACAACAAAGGAATATACTTGTAAATATGTAAATTGCATTTCTAAAATCCAAATGAGCGGTTGTTAGGGTGCTAAATGTCCATATTTACGATGAAGTATTCAACTGTATGTATGTAGTGAATCCACACTGAGAACTGTCCCCACCCCTCTCCTTTGTCTACCAAGCCGTCATTTCAGGTTAGCCCACTAGGGACTTTTCTATCATGTCAGTAACCAATATATGACCTATTGTGCGTGTGTTTATGTAATTCTCTGATTGATTAGATTGATTAGTTAGTAAATAAATAATTTAGCCAATTTCTACATTGCTGATTCATGATCTATGTTAGGGTTCGTGCAGATATCCAAGGGTTTGCAACGTTCAGTAATGAGACTGATGAGGTAATAATACATTAGTAAGTGACTGTAGTCGATAAGATATGAAAATATCGGAAGAGTTAATTCCAGAAATAAATACTCTTTAAATATTTTCCAGTGGTGCCCCGACTTCCGAGTTAATTAAAGTTACATGATTAGTTTAATCACGTAAATAAATTACACATAGAGAATTGATTTGATTATATACAGTCTTCATATTTAATGCTACGACATTTCTCTTCATGGATTTAAAAGGAAATGACTACTATGAGGAAAATCAAACTAGCCCTTGCAAACACCAATCCATTTGTTTAAGGAGTCCTTAGTGCACACATCAGGAGGAAAGAGGGATTATAGGGATTATAGGGATGCGTTCCCTAATGTATTTCATCAGACTGAGGTTGATGTATGGTGGCCTATGAAGCCCAAAATAGTAATGGTGTAAAATAGCCACATTATGAATAGGGAACAATGGGTTGAAAGAGAAATGGAAAGGGGGGAGGAGGAGTTTGTGCGTGTTTGTGTGTATGTGTGTGTGTGTGTGTGTGTGTATGTGTGTGTAGTTCTCAGGAAGCAGCTCCCTCCTCCTGTCACCCCACTCCCACCTCCTCCCCCTCCCCTCCCTCCTCCTCCCCCTCCATTCCCTCCTCCTCTCCCCCCACTCCCCCCATTATCATTACCACATCTAATTAGGGAAATGTCAGACTACCCCCACCACCTCCCCTCTTTCTGTCTCTACCCCCACCACCTCCCCTCTTTCTGTCTCTACCCCCACCACCTCCCCTCTTTCTGTCTCTAACCCCACCACCTCCCCTCTTTCTGTCTCTACCCCCACCACCTCCCCTCTTTCTGTCTCTACCCCCACCACCTCCCCTCTTTCTGTCTCTACCCCCTCCACCTCCCCTCTTTCTGTCTCTACCCCCACCACCTCCCCTCTTTCTGTCTCTACCCCCACCTCCTCCCCTCTTTCTGTCTCTACCCCCTCCACCTCCCCTCTTTCTGTCTCTACCCCCACCACCTCCCCTCTTTCTGTCTCTACCCCCACCACCCTTCTTTCTGTCTCCTCCTCTCTGTCCATCTCACCTGTTTAGTCAATGAGTTAGTTTACCCCTTGAGGGGATTCTTAATCAGTTTTCAATCAGGAAGGTGGTTTGTTGTTTAAATATTGTGCGATGTTGGGGTTCAGAGCTGATAGCCCTGCTGAAAAAATACAGCATAGACCAGCATACATTTCAATATGGTCCATGCTGGTCCATGCTGGTCTGTGCTGGTCTGTGCTGGTCTGTGCTGGTCAGTGCTGGTCTGTGCTGGTCTGTAATGGTCTGTGCTGGTCAGTGCTGGTTGGATGCTGGTCTGACCACTATGGTCTAGCTGGTAATGCTGGCAGACCAGCCTTTGATGTGTTTTTTCTGGTGACCAGCCTTCGCTGTGTTTTTGCTGGTGACCAGCCTTCGCTATGTTTTTGCTGGTGACTAGCCTTCGCTGTGTTTTTGCTGGTGACCAGCCTTCGCTGTGTTTTGGACACTGGTGACCATCCATCGTTGTGTTTTCACTGGTGACCAGAATTCAGAATGGGGGGGGGGGGGTCATTGTGGTCGATTGTGTAACATTTAGTAACAATTATGTTTATGCTACTATAGTGAGTAATCTGTTGAGATATGTTGTACAAACATACATACAATTTGATGGTTTAATAAAATGCTAGATATCATACCTTTCGCACTATTTGTAAGAGAATAGCCTTTATTTTGGGACAGATACTAATTCATGAAATAGCAATAGCTATATGCACTGTTAAATAGACTGAATGTAGGATATGAAAGTATGTGAATTTACAGTGTATATTTTTTTTTATGTAGATATACAGTATATATATATATTTTTTTTTTTGTCAGTAAAATCTTTGAAATTGTTGCATGTTGCGTTTTAATTTTTTGATCAGTGTGCAATCTGGCTATAGAACACCATGCAACTGTAGAATATGGAAATCTGTCTGTTTATGACATTTTGTTCTGTTACGGAAAATTGATGCTAGTCTACCAAGAGATTTAACTTGTAACGCTCGTCGGAAGGATGAGACCAAGGTGCAGCGTGGTACGTGTTCATGCTTCTTTATTTAAAAAAACAAACACCAAACAAAACAACAAAAGAACAACGAACGTCACGTTCTGAATACGACACAGAGCTAACAAAAAAACAACATTCCACAACCTAAGGTGGCAAAACAGGCTGCCTAAGTATGATTCCCAATCAGAGACAACGATAGACAGCTGTCCCTGATTGAGAACCATACCCGGCCAAAAGATAGAAACACAAAACATAGAATGTCCACCCCACATCACACCCTGACCAAACCAAATAGAGACATAAAAAGTCTCTCTAAGGTCAGGGCATGACATAACTAGCGATTACATTACTTCCTGTAATTTGTGGGTGCGCAAGGAAGATTCAGGCAGAAGTCATTGGAAAATTGTCACGTTCTTAGCTACAGTAAGTAATTGCATTTTGAGTCAAAGTTGTGTATCTAGTTGTTTCTATTTGACCTAGCACACACAAATTAGGGATTCTTATATAGACTACTTTCCATTACATGTCCAGTTTCATAAAATATATAAACAACAAAGTAAATCACTTAAAACCTCTCTGGGATAGTGGGACGGTAGCGTCCCACTTGGCCAAAATCCAGGGAAAATGTAGAGCGCCAAATTCAAAAATATTATATAAAATCAAACTTTCATTAAATCACACATGTAAGATACCAAATTAAAGCTACACTCGTTGTGAATCCAGCCAACATGTCATATTTCAAAAAGGCTTTTCGGCGAAAGCATAAGATGCTATTATCTTATGATAGCACAATGTCAACAAAGAGAGAGTAGCATATTTCAACCCTGCCGGCGCTACTCAAAGCGCAGATATAAAATATAAAACATGCCTTTGACGAGATTCTTTTGTTGGCACTCCAATATGTCCCATAAACATCACAAATGGTCCTTTTGTTCGATTAATTCCGTCCATATATATCCAAATTGTCCATTTATTTGGCGCGGTTGATCCAGAAAAAAACAGCTTCCAATTTGCGCAGTCACTACACAATATCTCAAAAATTACCTCTAAACTTTACCAAAACATTTCAAAGTACTTTTGCAATACAACTTAAGGTATTTGTAAACGTTAATAATCGATCAAATTGAAGACGGGTCTATCTGTTTTCAATACAGGAGATCAACAAACTAACGCTACTATTTTTAGTCTTGCGCAACTCTCAAACAGTACACATGACGTTACACTGTTTCCTGATGGCCTTCTTCTTCATTGCACAAATGAATAACCTCAACCTATTTCCTAAGACTGGTGACATCCAGTGGAAGCAGTAGGAACTGAGAACAGAGTGATTAGAAATCTGGCTTCCCAATGAAATCTCATTGAACAGACAGTGACTTAAAAAAAATAAAAAGAATAATGGTTAGTCCTCGGGGTTTTGCCTGCTACACAAGTTCTGTTATACTTACAGATATGATTCAAACAGTTTTAGAAACTTCAGAGTGTTTTCTATCCAAATCTACTAATAATATGCATATCTTATATTTTGGGGATGAGTAGAAGGAAGTTGAAAATGAGCACGCTATTTTTCCAAAAGTGAAAACTCTGCCCCCTATCCTAGAGAAGTTTTAAGAACACATTTATACATTAGTATTTTGCCCTGCTCAACATGGATTCATGTTGTTTAACCACATGTTGTGGTTATGATAACATTATCTTTCTTAGGGCTAGCCAACGCTACTATTCATTCTGGCTCCCAAGTGGCGCAGCGGTCTAAGGCACTGCAATCTCAGTGCAAGATGCGTCACACATCCTGCTGTGATTGGGAGTCCCACGGGGCGGCGCACAATTGGCCCTGCATCGTCCGGGTTTGGCCGGGGTAGGCTGTCATTGTAAATAAGAATTTATTTTTAACTGACTTGCCTAGTTTGAAAAAATTAAATGAATGAACAGCACACGGATATCCCTGCACACGGATATTTCAGGCTAGATTTCAATAGCAATTACACATCACTTTGCAAACCAGCATAATGGGACTTGATGCTGGTGTTGCAGGTGACCACCTTATTTGTCCAAAACAAAACAAAGGCTGGTCACCAGCAGAAAACAAAACAAAGGCTGGTCACCAGCAGAAAACACAACAAAGGCTGGTCACCAGCAGAAAACACAACAAAGGCTGGTCACCAGCGAAAACAAAACAAAGGCTGGTCACCAGCGAAAACAAAACAAAGGCTGGTCACCAGCGAAAACACAACAAAGGCTGGTCACCAGCAGAAAACACAACAAAGGCTGGTCACCAGCAGAAAACACAACAAAGGCTGGTCACCAGCAGAAAACACAACAAAGGCTGGTCACCAGCGAAAACAAAACAAAGGCTGGTCAGAGGAAGAAGAGATTATAGGGACAGATCAATGTATTTCTTCAGACAAAGGTTGATGTGTGGTTGCCTATGAAGCCCAAAAGAGTAATGGGGTAAAATAGCCTCATTATGAATAGGGACAATGGGTTGAAAGAGAAATTTAAGGGGAAGCATGTCTTTTAATTTATCAAGCCAAATAACAGGTGAGGTGTGGGTGTGTGTGGGCACCGACACATTTGGTTGCTCATGTGTGTGTGTCTAGTTCTCAGCTGGGGAGGAGAGGAGAGAGCTGAGAGAGAGCGCTGAGAGAGAGAGCTGAGAGAGAGAGCTGAGAGAGAGAGAGAGAGAGAGAGAGCTGAGAGAGAGAGAGAGGGAGAGAGAGCTGACAGAGAGAGCTGAGAGAGAGCTGAGAGAGAGAGCTGAGACAGAGACAGAGACAGAGACAGAGACAGAGACAGAGACAGAGACAGAGACAGAGACAGAGAGAGAGAGAGAGAGAGAGAGAGAGAGAGAGAGAGAGAGAGAGAGAGAGAGAGAGAGCTGAAGTATAACCAGTCCTATAGTCAAACCTTTCTCTCCCGCCACTCCCTCCTCCTCTCCCCCCATTCTCATTACCACATCTAATTAGGGAAATGTCAGACTACCCCTCCACCTCTTCCTCTCTATCCATCTCACCTGTTGAATCATTGAGTTAGTTAATCCCTTGAGGAGATTTACAGTCAGTTTTCAATCAGGACGGTGGTTTGTTGTTAAAATATTGAAAAACTGCCTATAGCAGCGTACATTTCAAACTGGTCCCTGCTGGTCCTTGCTGGTCCCTGCTGGTCCCTGCTGGTCCCTGCTGGTCCTTGCTGGTCCCTGCTGGTCCCTGCTGGTCCCTGCTGGTCCGTGCTGGTCCGTGCTGGTCCCTGCTGGTCCTTGCTGGTCCCTGCTGGTCCCTGCTGGTCCCTGCTGGTCCCTGCTGGTCCGTGCTGGTCCGTGCTGGTCCCTGCTGGTCCGTGCTGGTCCGTGCTGGTCCCTGCTGGTCCCTGCTGGTCCTTGCTGGTCCCTGCTGGTCCCTGCTGGTCCCTGCTGGTCCGTGCTGGTCCGTGCTGGTCCCTGCTGGTCCGTGCTGGTCCGTGCTGGTCCGTGCTGGTCCGTGCTGGTCCGCGCTGGTCCGCGCTGCTCCGCGGTGGTCCGTGGTGGTCAGTGGTGGTCAGTGGTGGTCAGTGGTGGTCCGTGCTGATCAGTGCTGGTCGGATGCTGGTCAAGCTGGTTTGACCAGCATGGTCTAGCTGTTGTGCTTTTGCTGGTGACCAGCCTATGTTGTGTTTTTGCTGGTGACCAGCTTATGTTGTGTTTTCGCTGGTGACCAGCCTATGTTGTGTTTTCGCTGGTGACTTGGGCCTCAAATCCTCAAAACGTTATAGAGCTGCACTATCGAGAGCGTCTTGACTGGCTGCAACACCGCCTGGTACGGCGACTTCAAGGCTCCCAAACGCAAGGTGCTACAGATGCTGGTGAGAACAGGCCAGTACATCACTGGAGCCAAGCTCCCTGCCATCCCGGACCTGTATACCAGGCGATATACCAGGCGGAGTGAGAGAAAAGCCCCAAAAATTGTCAAAGACTCCAGCCACCGAAGCCATAGACTGTTCTCTCTGATACTAAGTCTGGGACCAACAGGACCCTGAACATCTTCTATCCTCAAGCCACAAGACTGATAAACAAGACTGCTAAATAATTTAATACCTTTCTGAAATTATTATTAACCTCTTGACTTTTGTCCACATTTCATTTATTTATTCATTTGTTACAGCCTGAATTTACATGAATAAGATTAAGATTAGATTAAATTGAGATGTTTGTGTCAATGGCCTACACACCATACCCCATAATTTAAAAACAAGTGTAATTATGTTTTTTGTTTTTTTATGTTTAATCAATAAAAATATTTTAAGTTTTTAACCCCTTTGTAATGCCAAGCCTAAATACGTTTAGGAGTAAGAATTTACTTAAGAAGTAACATAATAAGTTGCATGGACTCACTCTTTATGCAATAACAGTGTCATAGTCTAAGCCCTGTCTAAACTGGGAGGGGGGGATATAGTAAGCTATAAGGCATTTTTAAAAGAATATCATACGATGATGATTTAGCTATTTGATTTTGGATCTTAAATATACAAATAAAATGTGGGTATGAACTTTTTATTTTGGCCTTAGTACTATTAGCCCATATTGAATAATGCAAATGAATTACTTAAAAATCATACAATGTGATTTTCTGGATTTTTGTTTTAGATTCCGTCTCTCACAGTTGAAGTGTACCTATGATAAAAATTACATACCTCTACATGCTTTGTAAGTAGGAAAACCTGCAAAATCGGCAGTGTATCAAATACTTGTTCTCCCCACTGTATGTACAGTCACTGTGGGGATGACGTCATAGATGCATTTATTGACTGATGTGGTGTACTCCTCAATGCCATCGGAAGAATCCCGGAACATATTCCAGTCTGTGCTAGCAAATCAGTCCTGTAGCTTAGTATCTGCGTCATCTGACCACTTCCTTATTGTGCAAGTTCCTGGTACATCCTGCTTTCATTTTTGCTTGTAAGCAGGAATCAGGAGGATAGAGTTATAGTCAGATTTTCTAAATGGAGGGCGAGGGAAAACTTTGTATGCGTCTCTGTGTATGGAGTAAAAGTTGTCTAGAGTTTTTTATCCCTCTGGTTGCACATGTAACATGCTGGTAGAAATTAGGTAAAACAGATTTAAGTTTCCCTGCATTAAAGTCCCCGGCCACTAGGAGCGCCACCTCTGGATGAGCATTTCCTTGTTTGCTTATGGCAAAACGCTCGTTGAGTGTCATCTTAGTGCCAGCATCGGTTTGTGGTGGTAAATAGACAGCTACAGAAAATATAGATGAAAACTCTCTTGGTAAATAATGTGGTCTACAGCTTATCATGAGATACTCTACCTCAGGCGAGCAAAACCTCAAGACTTCCTTTAATTTTAGATTCCGTGCTTCCGTGCTACAGCTGTTATTTACAAATAGACACAGACTGCCACCCCTTGTCTTACCGGAGGCAGCTGTTCTATCTTGACGATGGACCGAACAGCCAGCTGTATGTTGTTCATGTCGTCATTCAGCCTCGGTGAAACATAAGATATTACAGTTTTTAATATCCCGTTGGTATGATAATCTTGATCAGAGCTCATCAATTTTGTTATCCAATGATTACACTTCAGCTAATAGGACTGATGGTAGAGGGGGATTTCTCACTCTCCGTCGGATCCTTACAAGGCACCCCGACCTACGTCCCTGATAGCTCTGTCTCGATTTGGGTCTTGTCGGTGTCTGGAGTAAATCCTTTGTATCCGACACGTTAATGAAAAAATCTTTGTCGAGTACAAGGTGAGTAATCGCTGTCCTGATATCTAGAAGTTATTTTCAGTTAAAGAGATAGTGGCAGAAACATTATATACAAAATAAGTTTCAAATAACAAGAAAAAACACACACACAGCAGCCAAATCAGAAAGATGAATGTGGTCAGAGACCTACTAAAGCAGCATCGCCCCCTCTAGATTCTGAGCCTGCCTGGCAGGGTTGGTCCTACAAAGCCAAAGCCCCCTAAAGGGAGAGCATAATACACAAGGACATTCTCAAAGGCTTCATGACCTTGTACCTAGCCGGTGGGGATTCCGGTGGGGTGCCCCCCACCCAGGTAGTGGCAGTGCTGGCCACACTGGCTCCATGGGGAGGGGGTCACAGTCGGACAATCAGAGAGGGGGGAAATTATTGTGGCTCTGGTGGCACACAATAATCAAAGGTCTGACTGGACAGAGATGCTTGGGAAAATGGTCACAACGGGGGGCCATGTGTGTGGGTGTTTCAGGGGAAGGAGGTGCATCTGAGCTCCATCACCTAGGACTTGACATTGGTTAATACCTCTACGGACCCCCCTCCCGGATCCGGGATCATCCTCATCAAAAAAGCTGACTAGCATAGCCTAACCTAGCGCCACAGGGATATCATATAATATAATTTCATGAAATCACAAGTCCAATACAGCAAATGAAAGATAAACATCTTGTGAATCCAGCCAACATTTTCGATTTTTAAAATGGTTTACAGCGAAAACACAATATATATTTATGTTAGCTCACCACAATAGCCAAACACACAACGCCATTTTTTTTCAACGCAAACATAGCTTTCACAAAACCCACAAAAAGAGGTAAAATTAATCACTAACCTTTGAACAACTTCATCAGATGACAGTCTTATAACATCATGTTATACAATACATGTATGTTTTGTTCGAAAATGTGCATGTTTATAGCTACAAATCCTGGTTTTACAACGCAGGCATCGTCACAAATAACACCATCACAAATAACACATCACCATTTGATGATCTTCCATCAGAATGCAGTGCAAGGAGTCCTAGTTCCACAACAATATTTAGAATGTCCATTTCTTCTGTCGAATTAGCAACTTTGGCTAGCATGGTGGAGCGCACATGTCCATGAACTCTTGGCGCATGGAACGAAAAATTCCAAAAGTCATAATAAAAGTCGAATAAACTGGTCAAACTCAGTTGAAAATCCATCTTTATGATGTTTTTCTCATATGTATCCAATAACGTCCAAGACGGAGCATTTCGTCGTGTCTACCTAACGCATTGCAGAAAACAATATGGTGCTCTCTGGTGCGCAGCAAAATACTGCCAATATGGCGGACCTGTCACTCCAAAAGCTCTCATTCGGTCTCACATCAAGCTAGACACCCCATTCAACATTCTACTGCCTGTTGACATCTAGTGGAAGGCCTATGAAGTGCATACAGATCCATAAATAAAAGGCAATTGAATAGGCAAGGCCTTACACAGAGACCCATTTTCAGAATTTTCACTTCCTGTTTGGAAGTTTGCTGCCAAATTAGTTCTGTTTTACTCACAGATATAATTCAAACAGTTTTAGAAACTTCAGAGTGTTTTCTATCCAATAGTAATAATAATATGCATATCGTATGATCTAGAACAGAGTACGAGGCCGTTTAATTTGGGCATGATTTTTTCCCAAAGTGAAAACAGCGCCCCCTATTAACAAGAGGTTTTTAATCAAATCTCAACCCTTGTTACTCAGTTTTGCCTTCTCAAACAGCTACAACTGTGTATGCATTTGCACATCAAGACCTTAATTGAGTTGGGCTCGGGGATGGAACAACTGTTGGTGGGGAAAGGGAGGGTCATTTGTGTATGAGCGTGTGTGTGTTTATTACATTTTTTTTATTTAACCTTTATTTAAGTAGACAAATCAATTAATAACAAATTCTTATTTACAATGACGGCATAGCAAAAGGCAAAAGGCCTCCTGCGGGGACGGGGGTGGGATAATTTTTTAAAATTAAAATATAAGGCAAAACACACATCACGGCAAGAGAGACACCACAACACTACATAAACAGAGACTTAAGACATCAACACAGCAGGGTAGCAACACCACATGACAACAACAAGTTAGATACACAACATATCAGCAGCACAAAACATGTTACAAACATTATTGGCCACAGACAACAGCACAAAGGACAAGAAGGTAGAGACAAGACTACATCACGCGAAGCAGCAACAACTGTCAGTAAGAATATCCAAGATTGAGTCTTTGAATGAAATAAAGATTTTTTTAATTTTAGATTAAGTTGTGTGGATAAAAGGGGGGGTGAAATATATTTAAACTCAATAGGGGTGATGATTTGAATTAACAATAATTTTTATCCGAATGCGCAAATTGTCCAAACAGATCCTCAAGGTAGATGGATTATTTTAAATGTGTTATTTGAACATAAACACATTTGACTCATTAATCTATACGGTCCAAATAATGATGATTCATGCTTCTTTGAAAATATATTAAATAATTAATCAACCCTACAAGCAATAAAATACTATTATTACGGTGGGAGATTTTAATACGGTTTTAAATACCTCTATGGACCGTAAAGGAAATCACACTACAAACTATCATCCTCATGCTCTTAAGGAAATCATGAATGTCATGGATATATTGGAACTAGTGGATATATGGAGGCTTAAATATCCTGACCTAGTGAGATATACATGGCGGAGGTTTAATATCCTGACCTAGTGAGATATACATGGCGGAGGTTTAATATCCTGACCTAGTGAGATATACATGGCGGAGGTTTAATATCCTGACCTAGTGAGATACACATGGAGGAGGTTTAATATCCTGACCTAGTGAGATATACATGGAGGTTTAATATCCTGACCTAGTGAGATATACATGGAGGAGGTTTAATATCCTGACCTAGTGAGATATACATGGAGGAGGTTTAATATCCTGACCTAGTGAGATATACATGGAGGAGGTTTAACATCCTGACCTAGTGAGATATACATGGAGGAGGTTTAATTAAAACTTCTTGCCACTATAGGGGGTGCTGTTTCGCATTAGCATAATTTGGTCTACAGATTAAACTGCCTAGTACTCAATTCTTGCTCGTACAATATGCATATTATTGTTATTATTGGATAGAAAACACTCTCTAGTTTCTATAGCCGTTTGAATTATGTCTCTGAGTGGAACAGAACTCATTCTACAGCACTTTTCCTGACAGGGAGTGAGATTTCAGAAATCTTGGCCTCTGGTCCCAGGTCAGTTTTAAAGTCCCTGTAAATGCTATGAGGATACAAACACTGCCCACGCCTTCCTCTAGATGTCAGTAAGAGGTGACAATTTGAATGGAGTCGATTGCGCAATCAGGGCCTGTATAAAAGAGCACAAGGCGGAAGTGGCTTTCTTTTCCTGCTGCGCCTGACGCACGATGGACGTCGGACTGGCTCTCTTTCCAAGCTTTGGTTTAGCCACTTATATATCGCCGGTCATGTTTTTACTCGTTATAGGTGTTAAAAACATCATAAGGTAGTTAATTTAAACCGTTTTATAGCAATTTATATCCGTTTAGTGCGATTTTGAGGCATTTCTTTGTGATGCACTTTGAAGCGCCGGGCACGTTTCCAGTACCGGTCGAACGTTAGTGGCCATTTCGACGGACAAGAGGACATCTTTCGACCAAAAGACGATTAGACCGGAGAAAGGATACATTGCCCAAGATTCTGATGGAAGATCAGCTCATAGTAAGAAATATTTAAGATGATAAATCGTTGTTCTGTAGAAAAATGTTAAACGCATATTCCGCCATTTTTTTTGGTATAGCTTCGCTTGGCGAACCCTGTATTGCACAGTAAGGATAATTTTAGAAATGTAATTCAGCGATTGCATTAAGAACTAATTTGTCTTTCGATAGCTGTCCAACTTATATTTTTTTAGTCAAGTTTATGAATAGTTATTCATTAGACAAGATCACTGTCAAAGATGGCGCCCGACATTTTCAGGCCAGTTTTGCTAGTATTCTCATTGTATAACCACGGTTTTTTGTGGCTAAATATGCACATTTTCGAACAAACTCTATATGTATGTTGTAATATGATGTTACAGGAGTGTCATCGGAAGAATTCTGAGAAGGTTAGTGAAAAAATTAATATATTTTGGCGATGATAACGATATCGCTCTCTTTGGCTTGAATCAATGCTCGGGTAACGTTTGCATATGTGGTATGCTAATATAACGATTTATTGTGTTTTCGCTGTAAAACACTTAGAAAATCTGAAATATTGTCTGAATTCACAAGATCTGTGTCTTTCCATTGCTGTGAGCTGTGTATTTTTAAGAAATGTTTTATGATTAGTAATTAGGTAATACACGTTGCTCTCTGTATTTATTCTAGTCGAGTTGTGATGGTGGGTGCAATTGTAAACTATGATTTCTACCTGAAATATGCACATTTTTCTAACAAAACCTATCCTATACAATAAATATGTTATCAGACTGTCATCTGATGAGGTTTTTTCTTGGTTAGTGGCTATCAATATCTTTATTTGGCCGAATTGGTGATAGCTACTGGTGGAGAGAAAAAATGGTGGACAAAGAAAAATGGTGTCTTTTGCTAATGTGGTTAGCTAATAGATTTACATATTTTGTCTTCCCTGTAAAACATTTTAAAAATCTGAAATGGTGGCTTTATTCACAAGATCTGTATCTTTCATTTGGTGTCTTGGACTTGTGATTTAATGATATTTAGATGCTACTATTTAATTGTAGCGATGCTAATCAGTGTGGGGGGGGTGGGGGGTGATCCCGGATCCGGGGTTGAGAGGCGTGAAAAGTTAATATCCTGACCTAGTGAGATATACATGGAGGAGGTTTAATATCCTGACCTAGTGAGATATTCATGGTGGAGGGTTAATATCCTGACCTAGTGAGATATACATGGAGGTTTAATATCCTGACCTAGTGAGATATACATGGAGGAGGTTTAATATCCTGACCTAGTGAGATATACATGGTGGAGGTTTAATATCCTGACCTAGTGAGATATACATGGAGGAGGTTTAATATCCTGACCTAGTGAGATATACATGGAGGAGGTTTAACATCCTGACCTAGTGAGATATACATGGAGGAGGTTTAATATCCTGACCTAGTGAGATATACATGGAGGAGGTTTAATATCCTGACCTAGTGAGATATACATGGAGGAGGTTTAACATCCTGACCTAGTGAGATATACATGGAGGAGGTTTAATATCCTGACCTAGTGAGATATACATGGAGGAGGTTTTATATCCTGACCTAGTGAGATATTCATGGTGGAGGGTTAATATCCTGACCTAGTGAGATATACATTGAGGAGGTTTAATATCCTGACCTAGTGAGATATACATGGAGGAGGTTTAATATCCTGACCTAGTGAGATATACATGGAGGAGGTTTAATATCCTGACCTAGTGAGATATTCATGGTGGAGGGTTAATATCCTGACCTAGTGAGATATACATGGTGGAGGGTTAATATCCTGACCTAGTGAGATACACATGGAGGAGGTTTAATATCCTGACCTAGTAAGATATACATGGAGGAGGTTTAATATCCTGACCTAGTGAGATATACATGGAGGAGGTTTAATATCCTGACCTAGTGAGATATACATGGAGGAGGTTTAATATCCTGACCTAGTGAGATATACATGGAGGAGGTTTAATATCCTGACCTAGTGAGATATACATGGAGGAGGTTTAATATCCTGACCTAGTGAGATATACATGGAGGAGGTTTAATATCCTGACCTAGTGAGATATACATGGAGGAGGTTTAATATCCTGACCTAGTGAGATATACATGGAGGAGGTTTAATATCCTGACCTAGTGAGATATACATGGTGGAGGGTTAATATCCTGACCTAGTGAGATATACATGGCAGAGGCTCAATCAAGCTAGTCGTCTTGACTACTTTCTTATGTCATTCTCTCTGGCACCAAAAGTTTAAAAAGTGTTGATAGGGGATAGAATGCGGTCGGACCATCAGATAATTGACATATATATTACTCTTACTGAATTTCCACCGGGGCGAGGATATTGGAAATTTAATCAAAGCCTATTGGATGGTAACTAGGACAGAGGAGTTTATAATTGCATTTTCTAGAAATAACATATGTACAGCAAGTCCCCTTATTTTGTAGGACACTTTTAAATGTGCGTTAATAGGCAATGCAATTCAATACTTATCTTTAAAACAAAAGCAATTTAGGTCCAAGAGTCCATATTAAGAAAGGAAATAGAAGGTCTAACAGAACAGATAGATAGCAATAAAAACTGTACCATAGAGGCTCAGAGTAAGTTAGAGGAAAAACAAAAAGAATTGGAATAACTTATTCAACAAAGATCAAGTGTAATATATATATATTTAGAAAATAACCGAACTGGATGGAATATGGGTAAACATGTACCAAATATATTTTTTTATCTTCAACATAGAAAATAATTCACTTATACTTGTTACAAATTATGAAGTCACCCATTATTTACCAAATGATAGTACTTTAAGGATATGTTTTCGTTTCAGTCTCCTCCATCTCCACTAGCCAAAGCTAATTGTAACTTCTTGATGCAATTAACTCCTTAAAGTCCGGGAAAACTCCAGGGCTGGAGGTATACCAAACCTTTTTTTTGTACTCAGAGGACCGTTATTAGAATGTTTTAACCACTTATATAAAACAATGTAAATTATCAGATACTCAAGAAGGTCTGATTTCATTATTACTGAAACACCCAAGTGGTAAATATGAAGTTCCTGTCATGGCCATTAAAAGAAGAGGTGCAGCGTGGTAAGCGTACATTATCTTTTATTTGTAAAATGTCGCCAACAAAACAACAAACGACCGTGAAGCTTACAAGGGCTATGGTACCCCAAACAAAGACAACTTCCCACAATGACACAAGGGAAAAAGGCTGCCTAAGTATGATTCCCAATCAGAGACAATGATAGACAGCTGTCCCTGATTGAGAACCATACCCTGCCAAAACATAGAAATACACAAACCTAGAAAACAGAACATAGAATGCCCACCCCAAATCACACCCTGACCAAAACAAATAGAGACATAAAAAAGCTCTCTAAGGTCAGGGCGTGACAGTTTCAGACCATTAAAACATTTGAAGAACCCTTATACTTCAGTGTCGTGATGCTAAAATTATAGAAAAATGCATAGCGCATAGAATTAATTAGAAGGTATTGTCAGATATTATTAATCCCAATCAGACAGGTTTTTTACAGGGACAATACATTGAATGTAACGGCAGTCGTAATCCTCCCCGGTAAGCACGGGGAGTTGGCTCAGGTATCCTACCCGGCTTTGCCACACTACGCGTGTGCCCCCCCCCCCCAAGAAATTTTTGGGACTGACTCCCGGGCTCCCAACCGAGTCGCCGCGCTGCCTCCTCATACCAGCGCCTCTCTGCCTTTGCTGCCTCCAACTCCGCCTTGGGACGGCGATATTCTCCTGGCTGAACCCAGGGTCCTTTGCCGTCCAGGATCTCCTCCCAAGTCCACGAGTCCTGTGTCCTCTGTTGCTGCTGTCGCTGCCCTTTACCACTCCGCTTGATCCTTTGGTGGTGGGTGTTTCTGTAACGGCAGTCGTAATCCTCCTCCTCGGACGAGGAGAGGCGAGACGGATCGGACCAATACGCAGAGTGGCTAGTTTCCATAGTGATTTAATAATTAACAACAACAATATGCGATACAAAATAACTACCGTGACAGTCCTGTGTGGCGGAACACTGACACAAGAACAAACACCCACAAAACACACGTGAAACCCAGGCTGCCTAAGTATGATTCTCAATCAGGGACAACGATTGACAGCTGCCTCTGATTGAGAATCATACCCGGCCGAACACAAACATCCCAACATAGAAAATCACACATAGACAAACCCACCCAACTCACGCCCTGACCAACTAAATAAATACAAGACAAAAGAAAACAGGTCAGGAACGTGACATTGAAGATAATATAAAACAAGTACTGGAAACAATAGAACACTATGAAATATCTGAGAAACCTGGCCTGGTATTCGTAGTTGACTTTGAAAAGGCTTTTGATAAAGTACGACTGGAATGTATATATAAATGGCTGTAACATTTCAAGTTTGGAGAATATCTTATACAATGGGTTAAAGTTATGTTTAGTAACCCTATGTGTAAAATAGTAAATAATGGCTACTTCTCAGAAAGTATTAAACTGTCAAGAGGAGTAAAACAAGGCTGTCCACTATCGGCATATCTATTTATTATGGCCATTGAAATGTTAGCAGTTAAAATCAGAACCAACAATAACATCAAGGGGTTAGAAATCCAGGGCTTAAAAACAAAGGTGTCATTGTACACTGATGATTCACGTTTTTTGAATCAACAATTTGGATCCCTCCACAGCCTCATAGAGGATCTAGATACTTTTTCTAACCTCTGCGGATTAAAACCGGATCACAAAAAAATAACATTTTTACATTACCGTGTAGTTTTCCAATAAAATTGTCTGACGGTGATGTGGACATCATCAGTATTCATATCCCAAAATAAATAAATAATCTGACTACAATATATTTCAATAGAAAGTTAGCAAAAATAGATACAATCTTGCTACCATGGAAAGGAAAATTCCTGACTATTTGTGGGAAAAATCACTCTGATTAACTCTTTAGTCATATACCAGTTTACCCTGATTAACTCTTTAGTCATATCCCTGTTTTTTTTAATTATATGATCAAAAAATATTCCACTTTATTTGGAACGGCAAGCCAGACTTAATTAAACAGACAATTTATATAATAAATGCTCGGACATGATTAAATATTAAAGCACGAGACCATTATGACCTCACTAAAGATTTCAGTCATACAGAAATGATACTTTTGGTTATACTTCTGGTTCTCTAGTAGATTAGTAAGAATGACTCACCCCGTGTTCAGCAATGACCTCTTTCCCCTTTATTCAGATTTCAACCTCTCTCTTTCAGTTATTTGAAAATGAAATGATCTCCAACATATCGCTATTTTTTAAACAAGCCATAGAAATTTGGTTGCATTTTCAGTTTAATATACCAGAAAAGACAGAACAAATAATGCGCCAAATATTATGGTTAAACTCAAATATATTAATTAATAAAAAAATATATATTAGGATTTTTTTTAAAGGTATAATCTTTGTAATCATAAATTGGACTGTACAACGTACAGAACCAAATAATGTGTGCAGAGCAGAATTTGGACAATTCCTGCAAATTATCAAAATCCAGAAAAGAGCTGTTCAATTCTACAACCACCCAAAATGAATTCATTCCCAAACCTTCCATAACAAAGCCATCACCTACAGAGAGATGAACCTAGAGAAGAGTCCCCTAAGCAAGCTGGTCCTGGGACTCTGTTCACAAACACAAACAGACCCCACAGAGCCCCAGGACAGCAACACAATTTGACAAACAAAATCATGAGAAAACTAAAATATATTTACTAGAGAAATTGGAAAGAATTAAACAAAAAACAGAGAAAACTTTAATGCTATTTGTCCCTAAACAGAGAGTACACAGTAGCAGAATACCTGACCACTGTGATTGGCCCACAATTAAGGAAGCTTTGCATAGTTACACATTCATTGAGCATAGCCTTACTATTTAGAGAGGCCATTGTAGGCAGACCTGGTACTCAAGAGAAGACATGCTATGTGCACAATGCCCACAAAAGAGGTTGAAACAACTGATCTGCACTTCCTAACCTCCTGCATTTCCTAATATGAACATATTAGAAACACATATTTCTCTCAGATTACAAAGACCCACAAAGAATTTGAAAATAATACAATTTTGATAAACTCCCATATCTATTGGGTGAAATACCACAGTGTGCCATCACAGCAGCAACATGTGTGACCTGTTGCTACAAGAAAAGGGCAACCAGTGAAGAACAAACACCATTGTGAATACAACCCATTTTTATACTTTTGTTTATTATCTATATCACTTGCTTTGGCAACATAAACATGCGTTTCCCATGCCAATCAAGCTCTTTGAATTTAATTGAATTGACTTAATGTGGATGACTAGAAATGAGAAATAAGACATGATAAATTGAGAGAGAGAGAGAGAGATTTTCACTTCAAAGGTGGACAGCCCTGATAGATTAAAGCTCAGCTGGACTCAAAGACACACAGGTGGTCCTACACACAGGTGTCAAAGTGAGTGTGAGTGTGTGTGTGTGTGTGTGTGTGTGTGTGTGTGTGTGTGTGTGTGTGTGTGTGTGTGTGTGTGTGTGTGTGTGTGTGTGTGTGTGTGTGTGTGTTACGGTTTAATATTTTCATTTTTTTTTTACAAATGTTCCATCTCGAGAATAAATTACATTTCTCCCGGGTAACCCGGTATTTCCGCCAAAATCGGAAGTGTCATTCAAAAGTATTATAAAGCACATGAATAGGCTTATAGATCAAAAATGTAATCCTGATGCAACCTTAGCCTGATGAGACATATACTAAATACATTTTATGAGCATTACATTAAAAATATGTATTGAGTCCAAGCGCAAAAAAACCCAACTGATTGTGCCGTTATCCAAAACATACAGTTGAAGTTGGAAGTTCACATAGACCTTAGTCAAATACGTTTAAACTCAGTTTTTCACAATTCCTGACATTTAATCCAAGTAAAAATTCCCTGTCTTAGGTCAGTTAGGAGCACCATTTTATTTTAAGAATGTGAAATGTCAGAATAATAGTAGAGAGAATGATTTATTTCAGCTTTCATTTTTTTCATCACATTCCCAGTGGTTCAGAAGTTTACATACACTCAATACGTATTTGGTAGCATTGCCTTTAAATTGTTTAACTTGGATCAAACGTTTCGGGTAGCCTTCCACAAGCTTCCCATAATAAGTTGGGTGAATTTTGGCCCATTCCTCCTGACAAAGCTGGTGTAACTGAGTCAGTTTTGTAGGCCTCCTTGCTCGACAACACTTTTTCAGTTCTGCCTTCAAATTTTCTATAGGATTGAGGTCAGGGCTTGTGATGGCCACTCCAATACCTTGACTTTGTTGTCCTTAAGCCATTTTGCCACAACTTTTGAAGTATGCTTGGGGTCATTGTCCAATTGGAAGACCCATTTGCGACCAAGCTTTAACTTCCTGACTGATGTCTTGAGATTTTGCTTCAATATATCCACATAATCTTCATGCCTCATGATGCCATCTATTTTGTGAAGTGCACCAGTCCCTCCTGCAGCAAAGCACACCCACAACATGATGCTGCCACCAACGTGCTTCACGATTGGGATGGTGTTCTTCGGCTTGCAAGCATCTCCCTTTTTCCTCCAAACATAACGATGGTCATTATGGCCAAACAGTTCTATTTTTGTTTCATCAGACCAAAGGACATTTCTCCAAAAAGTACAATCTTTGTCCTCATGTGCAGTTGCAAAACGTAGTCTGTCTTTTTTATGGCCGTTTTGAAGCAATAGCTTCTTCTTCGCTGAGCGGCCTTTCAGGTTATGTCGATATAGGATTGTGGATATAGATACTTTTGCACCAGTTACCTCCAGCAACTTCACAAGGTTTTTTGTTGTTGTTCTCGGATTGATTTGCACTTTTCGCACCAAAGTACGTTCATCTCTAGGAGACAGAACAAGTCTCCTTCCTGAGTGGTATGACGGCTGCGTGGTCCCATGGTGTTTACAGTTGCGTACTATTGTTTGTACAGATGAACGTGGTACCTTCAGGCGTTTGGAAATTGCTCCAAAGGATGAACGAGACTTGTGGATTTCTACATTTTTTTTTCTGAGGTTTTGGCTGATTTCTTTTGATTTCCCCATGATGTCAAGCAAAGAGGCACTGAATTTGAAGGTAGGCCTTGAAATACATCCACAGGTACACCTCCAATTGACTCAAATGATCAGAAGCTTCTAAAGCCATGACATAATTTTCTGGAATTTTCCAAGCTGTTTAAAGGCACAATCAACATAGTCTATGTACATTTTTGACCCACTGGAATTGTGATACAGTGAATTATAAGTGAAATAATCTGTCTGTAAACAATTGTTGGAAAAATGACTTGTGTCATGCACAAAGTAGATGTCCTAACCGACTTGCCAAAGCTATAGTTTCTTAGCAAGAAATTTGTGGAGTGGTTGAAAAACACGTTTTAATGACTCCAACCTAAGTGTATGTAAACTTCCAAATTCACCCGAATATGATATTGTTATTGCACGACATAAAAACATAAAAGCCTATAGATGTAGCTAGCTATATGCTCTCTTGGGTAAATAAATGAAACTAGCTCCAGTAGGCTAATCTTTTTTAATGTGAACTGTATTACTGTACTGTATTGTATTATATGGACTGGATTTACTCACATCCGTTCAAACCATGTTAAAGCAGAAAACATGAGAATCTGGGACAGAACATGAGGCCTACAAAATTACAAGTATAGGCTAGCGAAATGTAATTTAATATTGGAATACAATAGGGCCTATTTGTATAATTAGTAGGCAGATGCATATTTACCTTTCATAATATTTCCACTAATGTTATTAGCCAACCTCCTCTTTCTCTATTGATGCTTCATTCTTTCCTCGCTTTCATCAATTAAATTAAATACGAATTCTTGTCCTTATCTTCATAATTCAAATGACATCCTTGAATAATATTGGACTTGATGAAGATTGAATGGTTAGGGGTCTGAATTAATAACTGCTATAGTCTACCACCATCTGAATGGTTATGGGTCTGAATTAATAACTGTTATAGTCTACCTTCATCTGAATGGTTATGGGTCTGAATTAATAACTGTTATTGTCTACCTTCATCTGAATGGTTATGGGTCTGAATTAATAACTGTTATTGTCTACCTTCATCTGAATGGTTATGGGTCTGAATTAATAACTGTTATAGTCTACCTTCATCTGAATGGTTATGGGTCTGAATTAATAACTGCTATAGTCTACCACCATCTGAATGGTTATGGGTCTGAATTAATAACTGCTATAGTCTACCACCATCTGAATGGTTATGGGTCTGAATTAATAACTGCTATAGTCTACCACCATCTGAATGTTTATGGGTCTGAATTAATAACTGCTATAGCCTACCACCATCTGAATGGTTATGGGCTTGAATTAATAACTGTTATAGCCTACCACCATCTGATTGGGTCTGAATTAATAACTGTTATAGCCTACCACCATCTGAATGGGTCTGAATTAATAACTGTTATAGCCTACCACCATCTGAATGGTTATGGGTCTGAATTAATAACTGCTATAGCCTACCACCATCTGAATGGTTATGGGTCTGAATTAATAACTGTTATAGCCTACCACCATCTGAATGGGTCTGAAATAATAAATGCTATAGTCTACCACCATCTGAATGGTTATGGGTCTGAATTAATAACTGTTATAGTCTACCACCATCTGAATGGTTATGGGTCTGAATTAATAACTGCTATAGCCTACCACCATCTGAATGGTTATGGGTCTGAATTAATAACTGCTATAATCTACCACCATCTGAATGGTTATGGGCCTGAATTAATAACTGTTATAGCCTACCACCATCTGAATGGGTCTGAATTAATAACTGTTATAGCCTACCACCATCTGAATGGGTCTGAATTAATAACTGTTATAGCCTACCACCATCTGAATGGTTATGGGTCTGAATTAATAACTGCTATAGTCTACCACCATCTGAATAGTTATGGGTCTGAATTAATAACTGCTATAGTCTACCACCATTGCACGTTCTCTCTTCTTTCAAACTAACCGAGAGTTCTGTTGGCTCCTGTGTGTAACATTCAGCAAACAAGAGCTTGCGTCCCTCTTTGAATAGTCTCTTGGTATAAAAAATACAAAAAGAAAATATGTCCAGCGAGCTCTTCTATCTTTTCCTGCATGGGACTCCAGTAGGAAAAGGAGTGTTTTGTAAGGAGCGGCCAGCGGAGCCTTTGTGCGTGCATATTCCACAAGAGACAGAGGCTATAAGTTACAAGGTTTTTTATTTAACTTGGCAAGTCAGCTAAGAACAAATTCTTATCTACAATGACAGCCTACCCCAGCCAAACCCGGACAACACTGGGCCAATTGTGTGCAGCCCTATGGAACTCCTAATCGCAGTCGGATGTGATACGGCCTGGATTTGAACCAGGGACTGTAGTGACGCCTCGAGCACTGAGACGCAGTGCCGTAGACCGCTGCGCCACTCGGGAGCCCTTATTATGCATAACCAATCATTAATTAGCTAAATATAAGGCTAATGCTCCATTGAATGTATTACCTGAAAGAGGTATGCTAGGACATCTATATATAGGGCTATATCAGTCTAGAACATGATTATCTATTTTTGATGCAATTTTAATGGAGTTGACGGAGAGAGAGAAAGACTGAGCAAGATTGCTTGTAAGTGCACTGATTTAAAGCAACGATAATCGAATGATAAGATATTTTTTAAACTCTACAGCTAAAAATATTTAAAAAAAAATATCTTTACAATAAAATTATTATGTGACTCTCGAAAGCCAGGTGGAGATTAGACGCTCATTCGGTCTTCATATTACTGTATCATAGACTATGCTGTAATAAACGCAGACCTACCTGTCACAAGAAAGAAAGTAACCATGATGAGATGATAGGTCTACATGCATTGTGAACTGCGCTGCATACTGAGATGGGTTGTCTGTCCCCGCCCTGAGATGGGCTGTCTGTCCCCGCCCTGAGATGGACTGTCTGTCCCCACCCTGAGATGGACAGTCTGTCCCCGCCCTGAGATGGACAGTCTGTCCCCGCCCTGAGATGGACAGTCTGTCCCCACCCTGAGATGGACAGTCTGTCCCCACCCTGAGATGGACAGTCTGTCCCCACCCTGAGATGGACAGTCTGTCCCCACGCTGAGATGGACAGTCTGTCCCCACGCTGAGATGGGCTGTCTATCCCCACCCTGAGATGGACAGTCTGTCCCCACGCTGAGATGGGCTGTCTGTCCCCACCCTGAGATGGACAGTCTGTCCCCACGCTGAGATGGGCTGTCTATCCCCACCCTGAGATGGACAGTCTGTCCCCACGCTGAGATAGACTGTCTGTCCCCGCCCTGAGATAGACTGTCTGTCCCCGCCCTGAGATATACTGTCTGTCCCCGCCCTGAGATGGACAGTCTGTCCCCACGCTGAGATGGGCTGTCTATCCCCACCCTGAGATGGACAGTCTGTCCCCACGCTGAGATGGGCTGTCTATCCCCACCCTGAGATGGACAGTCTATCCCCACCCTGAGATGGACAGTCTGTCCCCACGCTGAGATAGACTGTCTGTCCCCGCCCTGAGATAGACTGTCTGTCCCCGCCCTGAGATGGACAGTCTGTCCCCACGCTGAGATGGGCTGTCTATCCCCACCCTGAGATGGACAGTCTGTCCCCACGCTGAGATGGGCTGTCTATCCCCACCCTGAGATGGACAGTCTATCCCCACCCTGAGATGGACAGTCTGTCCCCACGCTGAGATAGACTGTCTGTCCCCGCCCTGAGATAGACTGTCTGTCCCCGCCCTGAGATGGACAGTCTGTCCCCACCCTGAGATGGACAGTCTGTCCCCACCCTGAGATGGACAGTCTGTCCCCACGCTGAGATGGGCAGTCTGTCCCCACGCTGAGATGGGCAGTCTGTCCCCACCCTGAGATGGGTTGTCTGTCCCCACCCTGAGATGGACTGTCTGTCCCCACCCTGAGATGGACAGTCTGTCCCCACCCTGAGATGGACAGTCTGTCCCCACGCTGAGATGGGCAGTCTGTCCCCACCCTGAGATGGACTGTCTGTCCCCACCCTGAGATGGACAGTCTGTCCCCACCCTGAGATGGACAGTCTGTCCCCACCCTGAGATGGACAGTCTGTCCCCGCCCTGAGATGGACAGTCTGTCCCCACGCTGAGATGGGCTGTCTGTCCCCACCCTGAGATGGACAGTCTGTCCCCACGCCGAGATGGGCTGTCTATCCCCACCCTGAGATGGACAGTCTGTCCCCACCCTGAGATGGACAGTCTGTCCCCACCCTGAGATGGACAGTCTGTCCCCACGCTGAGATGGGCTGTCTATCCCCACCCTGAGATGGACAGTCTGTCCCCACGCTGAGATGGGCTGTCTGTCCCCACCCTGAGATGGACTGTCTGTCCCTACCCTGAGATAGACTGTCTGTCCCCGCCCTGAGATGGGCTATCTGTCCCCACCCTGAGATGGGCTGTCTGTCCCCACCCTGAGATGGACTGTTTGTCCTCGCCCTGAGATGGGCTGTCTGTCCCTACCCTGAGATGGTCTGTCTGTCCCCACCCTGAGATGGACAGTCTGTCCCCACCCTGAGATGGACTGTCTGTCCCCACGCTGAGATGGTCTGTCTATCCCCACCCTGAGATGGGCTGTCTGTCCCCGCCCTGAGATGGGCTGTCTGTCCCCAAGCTGAGATGGACAGACTGTCCCCATCCTGAGATGGGCTGTCTGTCCCCGGCCAGGCATGGGCTGTCTGTCCCCACCCTGAGATGGACTGTCTGTCCCCTCGCTGAGATGGGCTGTCTGTTCCCGTCCTGAGATGGACTGTCTGTCCCCACGCTGAGATGTGCTGTCTGTTCCCGTCCTGAGATGGACTGTCTGTCCCCATCCTGAGATGGGCTGTCTGTCCCCGGCCAGGCATGGGCTGTCTGTCCCCACCCCAAGATGGGCTGTCTGTCCCCGCCCTGAGATGGGCTGTCTGTCCCCACGCTGAGATGGGCAGTCTGTTCCCGCCCTGAGATGGGCTGTCTGTCCCCACCCCGAGATGGTCTGTCTGTCCCCGGCCAGGCATGGGCTGTCTGTCCCCACCCTGAGATGGACTGTCTGTCCCCACACTGAGATGGACTGTCTGTCCCCACACTGAGATGGACTGTCTGTCCCCAAACTGAGATGGACTGTCTGTCCCCACCCTGAGATGGACTGTCTGTCCCCACCCTGAGTTGGGCTGTGTGTCCCCACCCCGAGATGGGCTGTCTGTCCCCCACCCTGAGTTGGGCTGTCTGTCCCCTACCCTGAGATGGACTGTCTGTCCCCTCCCTGAGTTAGGCTGTCTGTCCCCACCCTGAGATGGGCTGTCTGTCCCCTACCCCGAGATGGGCTGTCTGTCCCCACCCTGAGATGGACTGTCTGTCCCCACCCTGAGATGGACTGTCTGTCCCCACCCTGAGATGGGCTGTCTGTCCCCACCCCGAGATGGACTGTCTGTCCCCACCCTGAGATAGACTGTCTGTCCCCACCCTGAGATAGACTGTCTGTCCCCACGCTGAGATAGACTGTCTGTCCCCACGCTGAGATAGACTGTCTGTCCCCACGCTGAGATAGACTGTCTGTCCCCACCCTGAGATAGACTGTCTGTCCCCACCCTGAGATAGACTGTCTGTCCCCACGCTGAGATAGACTGTCTGTCCCCACGCTGAGATAGACTGTCTGTCCCCACGCTGAGATAGACTGTCTGTCCCCACCCTGAGATGGGCTGTCTGTCCCCACCCCGAGATGGACTGTCTGTCCCCACCCTGAGATAGACTGTCTGTCCCCACCCTGAGATAGACTGTCTGTCCCCACGCTGAGATAGACTGTCTGTCCCCACGCTGAGATAGACTGTCTGTCCCCACGCTGAGATAGACTGTCTGTCCCCACCCTGAGATAGACTGTCTGTCCCCACCCTGAGATAGACTGTCTGTCCCCACGCTGAGATAGACTGTCTGTCCCCACGCTGAGATAGACTGTCTGTCCCCACCCTGAGATAGACTGTCTGTCCCCACGCTGAGATAGACTGTCTGTCCCCACGCTGAGATAGACTGTCTGTCCCCACGCTGAGATAGACTGTCTGTCCCCACCCTGAGATAGACTGTCTGTCCCCACGCTGAGATAGACTGTCTGTCCCCACGCTGAGATAGACTGTCTGTCCCCACCCTGAGATAGACTGTCTGTCCCCACGCTGAGATAGACTGTCTGTCCCCACGCTGAGATAGACTGTCTGTCCCCACGCTGAGATAGACTGTCTGTCCCCACCCTGAGATAGACTGTCTGTCCCCACGCTGAGATAGACTGTCTGTCCCCACGCTGAGATAGACTGTCTGTCCCCACCCTGAGATAGACTGTCTGTCCCCACGCTGAGATAGACTGTCTGTCCCCACGCTGAGATAGACTGTCTGTCCCCACGCTGAGATAGACTGTCTGTCCCCACCCTGAGATAGACTGTCTGTCCCCACGCTGAGATAGACTGTCTGTCCCCACCCTGAGATAGACTGTCTGTCCCCACGCTGAGATAGACTGTCTGTCCCCACGCTGAGATAGACTGTCTGTCCCCACCCTGAGATAGACTGTCTGTCCCCACGCTGAGATAGACTGTCTGTCCCCACGCTGAGATAGACTGTCTGTCCCCACCCTGAGATAGACTGTCTGTCCCCACGCTGAGATAGACTGTCTGTCCCCACCCTGAGATAGACTGTCTGTCCCCACGCTGAGATAGACTGTCTGTCCCCACCCTGAGATAGACTGTCTGTCCCCACCCTGAGATAGACTGTCTGTCCCCACCCTGAGATAGACTGTCTGTCCCCACGCTGAGATAGACTGTCTGTCCCCACCCTGAGATAGACTGTCTGTCCCCACGCTGAGATAGACTGTCTGTCCCCACCCTGAGATAGACTGTCTGTCCCCACCCTGAGATAGACTGTCTGTCCCCACCCTGAGATAGACTGTCTGTCCCCACCCTGAGATAGACTGTCTGTCCCCACCCTGAGATAGACTGTCTGTCCCCACGCTGAGATAGACTGTCTGTCCCCACCCTGAGATAGACTGTCTGTCCCCACGCTGAGATAGACTGTCTGTCCCCACCCTGAGATAGACTGTCTGTCCCCACCCTGAGATAGACTGTCTGTCCCCACCCTGAGATAGACTGTCTGTCCCCACGCTGAGATAGACTGTCTGTCCCCACCCTGAGATAGACTGTCTGTCCCCACCCTGAGATAGACTGTCTGTCCCCACCCTGAGATAGACTGTCTGTCCCCACGCTGAGATGGACTGTCTGTCCCCACCCTGAGATAGACTGTCTGTCCCCACCCTGAGATAGACTGTCTGTCCCCACCCTGAGTGTTGATGATTCATCATTCAGAGGCCGTAGAGAAGCCAGATTTAGACCTTGCGTATAATTTAACAGTTCCATCTCACGCCATGCTGTTCATATAAATTATTTATTATAATTTCCTGGTTTCTCGCAGTTATTTGTCCCGGAAAAATGTAGTGGTTATGGCAGTAAATCCCAGTAAATTGTGAGTGTGAGTGTGAGTGTGAGTGTGAGTGTGTGTGTGTGTGAATGAGTGAGTGTGTGTGTGAAAAGAACAACCTCTGTCCTCTATACTCCTCTCTCTCTTTACCAAGGGACACAGAAAACCTTCCGCTGTATCTCTCTTTACCAAGGGACACAGAAAACCTTCCGCTGTATCTCTCTTTACCAAGGGACAGAGAAAACCTTCCGCTGTATCTCTCTTTACCAAGGGACAGAGAAAACCTCCTGCTGTATCTCTCTTTACCAACGGACAGAACAAACATTCCTCTACCCTGTGCCCTCTCTTCCTCTCCTCCCTCTCCACCCATTCTCCCTCTCCTTCCTCCTCTCCCTCTCCTCCTGTCCCTCCTCTCCTTCCTCTCCTCCCTCTCCACCCCCTCTTCCTCTCCTCCCTCTCCTCCTGTCCCTCTTCTTCCTCTCCTCCCTCACCACTCTTCCTCTCCTTCCTCTCCTACCTATTCTCCTCTCCCTCTTCTTCCTCTCCTCCCTCTCCACCCCCTCTTCCTCTACTTCCTCTCCTACCTATTCTCCTGTCCCTCCTCTCCTTCCTCTCCTACTCTCCCTCTTCTCGCTTACTCATTACCACAATAGTTAGTGTCTGTCTCTGTCTCTGTCTCTCTCTGTCTCTGCCTCTCTCTCTTCCTCTCTCTCTCTCTCTCTCTTTCTCTCTCTCTCAATCTCTTAATTGGCAATGAGATGGATTCATTGTACGATTTCAGGTGATCGTCATGGTTGATCAGTCTCCATTCCTCACCCGTCTTACCCTGTCATATCTTCCCCTTTCCACATCCCCCTTCTCAGTTCCCCCACCCCCTCTCCCCCTCTCTTCTCCCCCATTTCCCTCCCTTCCTCCCCTCCTAACTCCAGTGTGATTAAGAGAGACAATGCCCCGAGTGGCACATCATCTATCCGTCTGGGACATTAGTCTAGCAGGGAGAGGGGTCAGGGGTCAGGGGAGTGTGTGTGCTTGCCTGCATTCACTTGCGTGTGGGTGGTGGAGGAGAGAGAGAGACAGAGACAGACAGGGATATTAGTCCTCATAAAGGTCAACAAACGCTGATCTCTGGTCAGTTGTATAATTATCTCCCTGATTGATTCAGGTTAATACTGGCAAATGTCAGCTGATCCTAGTTATGTGCTTAACATTCCAACGATTTGATTTGACAATGTAAAATACATAAAGAATTTAGGCTTATCTGGCAACAGATACGTACAACAATACCAACAATGGAGCCATTTTTATCTCAATATCACTTTCTGGGTAACAATACCTTACCGTGATTGTTTTCAAATAAAATGGTCAAAAATGAAACAAAAATTGCTTCTTAGCAAAGAGAGATTTCTCAAGTAATAATTTTGCTAGGACTGTCTGGAAGCGGTCTGAGTGGGGAGGGGAAAACTGAAAACGAGCTCTTATTGGCAGAGAGGTTTGGAACTCTCTTTCTTATTGGTCTATTTGAACTAATTTAACACCTGGTGATGTCACCAGCTCCAGCCCACCATTAAGGCTGACATTCCAGGCTTTTCAAACAGCTCTTACACTAAAAGGGCATTAATCATAATTGTCACAATGTCACGGTATTATTCCAAGGTCATAGTGTGGAAATATATATAACACAGGAAAATATGTTTTTTTTTGACTGCACTGGACCTTTTAAGGGCAACATCCACCCATAGTTTGACTCATCATCTCTCTGATCAGTCGAGAAAATGCCAATCCGTGACCCTTCAAGGGGAGGTCAGGGAGAGACATTTACCCTGATACCACTAATAACATTAAACAAGTGCAGCGATAACAGGTGGTAAAGGTGGACTCAGAAAGATGACATCATGATGAACAACAGGGCAACTTCCTACTCAAACATAAACATGAACTAAATGGAACAAAACGACACATGATTGGTTCATTCCAATGTGTTCCATTCTTCGTTGGGGGTACGCACACATTGGGATCGACCAATAATGGTCGCCTCTGTAAGGTTTTGGTTACGGCTGACATTGATACTGTTTGGGGACCGTATAAACAGTGTGTGGACCTTCCTATAAATAGGTTGTCACCTTGTTTTTTTCTGAGGATGTCTCTTAAGACTGTTAACATACCTCCTTCTGTCATTACCCTAAGGGTACATCTCAATAGTCTGAAGTGGCTTCCTTCTGTCATTACCCTAAGGGTACATCTCAATAGTCTGAAGTGGCTTCCGTCCCTGGTCTATTCTTATCCCACTGCATCTCTCTCTCTCCAAATCAGATCGGATGATGAAGACAAGAGAAGGGAAGAGAAGATAGAGAGATGATTTGATTAGTCACATGAACGGGGGGGGGGGATGGCAGATGTAATTGCAGGGTACAGTGACATTCTTGAGCTCTAAGCTCAAACAGCGCAGGTCAAAAATAGAAGTGAATGAAAAAAATGATAATTCAACAAATAAAGAATATACGGTACTTAGTTTACACCGCTGCCGATAGCATCCAAACACAACATATTTCAGCATGCACAAACCCTGTGATATGTGTTCGCCAACTGAGAACCGATCTACTCATTGACACAACTCTGCTTAGATCGGCAGGTAGTAAGTTCACTTTGGTTGTTTTGTTTACTAGTTTAGCGAGCCTGGATAACGCTGCTGCTGCTGCTGGCAACTACTGATCTAGCCTAGCTAGATAGCTAGTTGGCTGTTAATATTAGGTATTCATACCTTCGTAATCGGTTAAATACAACGACTCGTAGAATTGACAGCTAGATAGCTAGTAGTTGGCTGTTAATTTTAAGTATTCATACCTTCCTAATCGGTTAAATAGAGTGACTCATATAATTGACAGCTAGATAGCTAGTTGGCTGTTAATATTAAGTATTCATATCTTCGTAATCGGTTAAATAGAACAACTCGTAGAATTGACAGCTAGATAGCTAGTTGGCTGTTAATATTAAGTATTCATACCTTCCTAATCGGTTAAATAGAACGACTCGTAGAATTGACAGCTAGATAGCTAGTTGGCTGTTAATATTAAGTATTCATACCTTCCTAATCGGTTAAATAGAACGACTCGTAGAATTGACAGCTAGATAGCTAGTTGGCTGTTAATATTAAGTATTCATACCTTCGTAATCGGTCAAACAGAACGACTCGTAGAATTGACAGCTAGATAGCTAGTTGGCTGTTAATATTAAGTATTCATACCTTCCTAATCGGTTAAATAGAACGACTCGTAGAATTGACAGCTAGATAGCTAGTTGGCTGTTAATATTAAGTATACATACCTTCCTAATCGGTTAAATAGAACGACTCGTAGAATTGACAGCTCTTATCCAATTTGCTTTTCTGCACTGACGTTGTGGCAATTCTGTGGACATCGTTTACGAGGAAATTTGGCATCTAGCTACACTACATGACCATAAGTATGTGGACAACTGCTCATCAAACATATAATTCCAAAAACATGTGCATTAATATGGAGTTGGTCCCACCTTTGCTGCTATAACAGCCTCTACTCTTCTGGGAAGGCTTTCCACTAGATGTTGGAACATTGCTGTGGGGATTTGCTTCCATTCAGCCACAAGAACATTAGTTAGGTCGGGCGCTAATGTTGGGCGATTAGGCTTGGCTTGCAGTCGGTGTTCCAATTCATCCCAAAGGTGTTCTATGGGGTTGAGGTCAGGGCTCTGTGCAGGCCAGTCAAGTTCTTCCACACCGATTTCTCTATGGACCTTGCTTTGTGTTTGAGGGCATTGTTATGCTGAAACAGGAAAGGGCCTTCCCCAAACTGTTGCCACAAAGTTAGAAGCACAGAATCATCTAGAATGTCATTGTATGCTGCAGCGTTAATATTTCCCTCCACTGGAACTAAGGGGCTCAAACCATGAAAAACAGCCCAAGACCATTATTCCTCCTCCACCAAACTTTACATTTGGAACTATCCATTAGGGCAGGTAGCGTTCTCCTGGCATCCACAAAACCCAGATTCATCCGTGGGACGTCCAGATGTTGAAGCGTGATGCAACACTCCAGAGAACGCGTTTCCACTGCTCCGGAGTCCAGTGGCAGCGAGCTTTACACCACTCCAGCCGACGTTTGGCATTGTGCATGGTGATCTTAGGCTTGGCTGCTTAGGCTGCTCGGCCATGGAAACCCATTTCATGCAGCTCTCGACTAACAGTTATTGTGCTAACGTGGCTTCCAGAGGCTGTTTGGAACTCGGTAGTGACTGTTGCAACCGAGGACATTTTTACAAGCTTCAGCACTCGGCAGTCCCATTCTGTGAGCTTGTGTGGCCTACCACTTCGCAGCTGAGCCATTGTTGCTCCTAGATGTTTTACTTCAAAATAACAGCACTTACAATTGACTCCAGCAGGGCAGAAACAGAGCAAGAAATTTGATGAACTGACTTGTTAGAAAGGTGGCATCCTATGACGGTGCAACGTTGAAAATTGCCGAGCTCTTCAGTACCGGCCATTCTACTGCCAATGTTTTGTCTATGGAGATTGCATGGCTGTGTGTTAGAATTTGTACACTTGTCAGCAATAGGTGTGGCTGAAATAGCCGAATCCACTATTTTGAAGGTGTAGTGTAAATTGGCAATGATTACTACAACTTTAGATAACTGGCTAGACTAACTTAACAATAAATAAAAAATCCTAGCTGACGTGGCTAATTGAGTAACTGCTGAATTTAGAAATTGCACCTTGGGTATTCTACTATTATAACTCTCAACAATGAGTTGAGACCTCGACTGAGTTGCCCCAGAAATGTAAATAATAATTTGGTCGGGGGTCTGTCATGCCAAATAATGTCCCCGTCCAAAAAGTGTCCCCTTCTGCGTCACAATGGGATTCGATAAACTATTATAGCGTCCATTGCTATATCAACAATGTCATGACCTAAGGATTATTATTTTGGAGATCATTACAGCCTGAATCACATTCTTTTCATCATCGCTATGCGAACAAGGTTGACAATTTCACTGTTTAATATCCCTGTCTGTAATGGTGTCTGGTTCTTCTCCAGTCCATTAAGATCCCTTTGTGTAATGGTGTCTGGTTCTTCTCCAGTCCATTAAGATCCCTGTCTGTAATGGTGTCTGGTTCTTCTCCAGTCCATTAAGATCCCTGTCTGTAATGGTGTCTGGTTCTTCTCCAGTCCATTAAGATCCCTGTCTGTAATGGTGTCTGGTTCTTCTCCAATCCATTAAGATCCCTGTCTGTAATGGTGTCTGGTTCTTCTCCAGTCCATTAAGATCCCTGTCTGTAATGGTGTCTGGTTCTTCTCCAGTCCATTAAAATCCATGTCTGTAATGGTGTCTGGTTCTTCTCCAGTCCATTAAGATCCCTGTCTGTAATGGTGTCTGGTTCTTCTCCAGTCCATTAAGATCCCTGTCTGTAATGGTGTCTGGTTCTTCTCCAGTCCATTAAGATCCCTGTCTGTAATGGTGTCTGGTTCTTCTCCAGTCCATTAAGATCCCTGTCTGTAATGGTGTCTGGTTCTTCTCCAGTCCATTAAGAGCCCTGTCTGTAATGGTGTCTGGTTCTTCTCCAATCCATTAAGATCCCTGTCTGTAATGGTGTCTGGTTCTTCTCCAGTCCATTAAGATCCCTGTCTGTAATGGTGTCTGGTTCTTCTCCAGTCCATTAAGATCCCTGTCTGTAATGGTGTCTGGTTCTTCTCCAGTCCATTAAGATCCCTGTCTGTAATGGTGTCTGGTTCTTCTCCAGTCCATTAAAATCCATGTCTGTAATAGTGTCTGGTTCTTCTCCAGTCCATTAAGATCCCTGTGTGTAATGGTGTCTGGTTCTTCTCCAGTCCATTAAGATCCCTGTCTGTAATGGTGTCTGGTTCTTCTCCAGTCCATTAAGATCCCCGTGTGTAATGGTGTCTGGTTCTTCTCCAGTCCATTAAGATCCCCGTGTGTAATGGTGTCTGGTTCTTCTCCAGTCCATTAAGATCCCTGTCTGTAATGGTGTCTGGTTCTTCTCCAGTCCATTAAGATCCCTGTCTGTAATGGTGTCTGGTTCTTCTCCAGTCCATTAAGATCCCTGTCTGTAATGGTGTCTGGTTCTTCTCCAGTCCATTAAGATCCCTGTCTGTAATGGTGCCTGGTTCTTCTCCAGTCCATTAAGATCCCTGTGTGTAATGGTGTCTGGTTCTTCTCCAGTCCATTAAGATCCCTGTCTGTAATGGTGTCTGGTTCTTCTCCAGTCCATTAAGATCCCTGTCTGTAATGGTGTCTGGTTCTTCTCCAGTCCATTAAGATCCCTGTCTGTAATGGTGTCTGGTTCTTCTCCAGTCCATTAAGATCCCTGTCTGTAATGGTGCCTGGTTTTTCTCCAGTCCATTAATATCCCTGTCTGTAATGGTGTCTGGTTCTTCTCCAGTCCATTAAGATCCCTGTCTGTAATGGTGTCTGGTTCTTCTCCAGTCCATTAAGATCCCTGTCTGTAATGGTGTCTGGTTCTTCTCCAGTCCATTAAGATCCCTGTCTGTAATGGTGTCTGGTTCTTCTCCAGTCCATTAAGATCCCTGTCTGTAATGGTGTCTGGTTCTTCTCCAGTCCATTAAGATCCCTGTCTGTAATGGTGTCTGGTTCTTCTCCAGTCCATTAAGATCCCTGTCTGTAATGGTGTCTGGTTCTTCTCCAGTCCATTAAGATCCCTGTCTGTAATGGTGCCTGGTTTTTCTCAAGTCCATTAATATCCCTGTCTGTAATGGTGTCTGGTTCTTCTCCAGTCCATTAAGATCCCTGTCTGTAATGGTGTCTGGTTCTTCTCCAGTCCATTAAGATCCCTGTCTGTAATGGTGTCTGGTTCTTCTCCAGTCCATTAAGATCCCTGTCTGTAATGGTGTCTGGTTCTTCTCCAGTCCATTAAGATCCCTGTCTGTAATGGTGCCTGGTTCTTCTCCAGTCCATTTAGATCCCTGTCTGTAATGGTGTCTGGTTCTTCTCCAGTCCATTAAGATCCCTGTGTGTAATGGTGTCTGGTTCTTCTCCAGTCCATTAAGATCCCTGTCTGTAATGGTGTCTGGTTCTTCTCCAGTCCATTAAGATCCCTGTCTGTAATGGTGCCTGGTTCTTCTCCAGTCCATTTAGATCCCAGTGTGTAATGGTGTCTGGTTCTTCTCCAGTCCATTAAGATCCCTGTCTGTAATGGTGTCTGGTTCTTCTCCAGTCCATTAATATCCCTGTCTGTAATTGTGTCTGGTTCTTCTCCAGTCCATTAAGATCCCTGTCTGTAATGGTGTCTGGTTCTTCTCCAGTCCATTAAGATCCCTTTGTGTAATGGTGTCTGGTTCTTCTCCAGTCCATTAAGATCCCTGTCTGTAATGGTGTCTGGTTCTTCTCCAGTCCATTAAGATCCCTGTCTGTAATGGTGTCTGGTTCTTCTCCAGTCCATTAAGATCCCTGTCTGTAATGGTGTCTGGTTCTTCTCCAGTCCATTAAGATCCCTGTCTGTAATGGTGTCTGGTTCTTCTCCAGTCCATTAAGATCCCTGTCTGTAATGGTGTCTGGTTCTTCTCCAGTACATTTGGATCCCTGTCTGTAATGGTGTCTGGTTCTTCTCCAGTCCATTAAGATCCCTGTCTGTAATGGTGTCTGGTTCTTCTCCAGTCCATTAAGATCCCCGTGTGTAATGGTGTCTGGTTCTTCTCCAGTCCATTAAGATCCCTGTCTGTAATGGTGTCTGGTTCTTCTCCAGTCCATTAAGATCCCTGTCTGTAATGGTGTCTGGTTCTTCTCCAGTCCATTAAGATCCCCGTGTGTAATTGTGTCTGGTTCTTCTCCAGTCCATTAAGATCCCTGTCTGTAATGGTGTCTGGTTCTTCTCCAGTCCATTAAGATCCCTGTCTGTAATGGTGTCTGGTTCTTCTCCAGTCCATTAAGATCATCACAGATCAGAACATTCTGCTCTTCTGGGATGGATAAGCTCTTCTCCTTGTAATAAGGGGGATTCTGATTGGTGGACATCCACTGAGAATACGAAACATTAAGAACACCTGCTCTTTCCATGACATAGACTGACCAGGTGAATCCAGATGAAAGCTATAATAATGATGTCACTTGTTAAATCCACGTATTCGGTGTAGATGAAGGGGAGGAGACAGGTTAAAGAAGGACTTTTAAGCCTTGAGACAATTGAGACATGTATTGTGAATGTGAGCCATTCAGTGGGTAAGTAGGCAAGACAACATATTTAGGTGTCTTTGAATAGAGTATGGTGGTAGTAGCCAGGCGCACCGGTTTGTGCCGCGAACTGCAACACTGCTGGGTTTTTCATTCTCAACAGTTTCCCGTGTGTATCAAGAATGGTCCACCACCCAAAGGACATCCATCCAACCAAAGGACATCTGATTAATCAAGCCTGTTCTGATGAATCAAGCCTGTTCTGATGAATCAAACCTGTTCTGATGAATCAATCCTGTTCTGATTAATCAAATCCTGTTCTGATGAATCAATCCTGTTCTGATTAATCAATCCTGTTCTGATTAATCAAGCCTGTTCTGATGAATCAAGCCTGTTCTGATTAATCAAGCCTGTTCTGATGAATCAAACCTGTTCTGATGAATCAAACCTGTTCTGATGAATCAAACCTGTTCTGATGAATCAATCCTGTTTTGATGAATCAAGCCTGTTCTGATGAATCAAACCTGTTCTGATGAATCAACCCTGTTCTGATTAATCAAATCCTGTTCTGATGAATCAATCCTGTTCTGATTAATCAAACCTGTTCTGATGAATCAAGCCTGTTCTGATAAATCAATCCTGTTCTGATGAATCAAACCTGTTCTGATGAATCAAACCTGTTCTGATTAATCAAATCCTGTTCTGATGAATCAAACCTGTTCTGATGAATCAAACCTGTTCTGATTAATCAAATCCTGTTCTGATGAATCAAACCTGTTCTGATGAATCAAACCTGTTCTGATGAATCAATCCGGTTCTGATGAATCAAACCTGTTCTGATGAATCAATCCTGATCTGATGAATCAAGCCTGTTCTGATGAATCAAACCTGTTCTGATTAATCAAATCCTGTTCTGATGAATCAAACCTGTTCTGATGAATCAAACCTGTTCTGATGAATCAAGCCTGTTCTGATGAATCAAACCTGTTCTGATGAATCAAACCTGTTCTGATGAATCAAACCTGTTCTGAGTAATTCTATTGAGTGTATTAGCTGTGTTTTGCAACCAAATCAGCATTTCTCCTAAATCCCTCCCGCCGGGTGACTCCTCCTCTCAGTGTGATGGATGGGACCATCATCTTCCTGTGTAGATGTGTAGAAAGGAAGTTGAATAATAATAATAAACAACATTAATCAAACTCCGTTATTATCATGTAAATAAAGGCCCTGTGCGTCTCTGGAGGATCTAGCAAGATAGTGAATCATTGCCTCACCGACTCAGTATGACTATAATGAACATGTGTCTGACTTGTACCGTTATGAGACTAGATACAAATAGCTCATCCTGGCGACCAATGTTCCAGCATTCATTTATTGTAAGTAAGCAGATCAGGGAAGTCAAGTTCAGCATGTCCTATAGTGTATAGTTGTAATTTACTACTATCAATAGACCGACTAAATTATAGGCATATAGTCAATCAAAGAGTTACTCTGTAAAACGAGGAAAACATTTACTCAATTAAACTAAACATAATTTATTAGTCATTAAATAACTGACTCTCAAACAATTCCACTGTACATGAAATACATGACACATAACAGTATAACACAGTAAATCACTATCACCAACATGAAATACATGACACATAACAGTTTAACACAGTAAATCACTATCACCAACATGAAATACATGACACATAACAGTATAACACAGTAAATCACTATCACCAACATGAAATACATGACACATAACAGTTTAACACAGTAAATCACTATCACCAACATGAAATACGTGACACATAACAGTTTAACACAGTAAATCACTATCACCAACATGAAATACGTGACACATAACAGTATAACACAGTAAATCACTATCACCAACATGAAATACGTGACACATAACAGTATAACACAGTAAATCACTATCACCAACATGAAATACATGACACATAACAGTTTAACACAGTAAATCACTATCACCAACATGTTGATTTATTAACGTGGTCACACTTGTCTTCAGAATAATCTCTAAGAGAAATAACTAGGTGTGTCTGAAACAGGAGCTTGGTAGCAAGTTCTCAAAGTATGAGCAGATTCGATGCCCTTTTATCCAAATTCAAGTGTGAACTCACCCCCAACCTGAAGGAACATTCCTTTGCACTTTGCTAGTGACAACAAAAGGTAGGAACAACACGCCCAGATTCTAATCCAATCAAATCCAATTAAATGTCATGAGCAGACAACAGGAATGTGCCTGATAACCAATCAACCCAACATGCAATTTCAATCCCAGTCACTTGAAAAATACATCAACCAGAAAACATACAATACAATAAGACACATCAGCTCTTGAAGCAAACTCAACCCAAACATGTTATTCACACAGTAACATTCATTCAGTCAAATCGAGGTTTCATCAATCACACCTCTCCTGGCATCAGTGACCGCAGGACTTCTGTGGGAACGTCTCGTCCTCGAGATTGCCACAGATAATCTCAACCCCTATGATAGCCCCCAGATAGTCTGCCATTCAAACAGTGACATGAATTGTGATTGAGTCATATTTTATTTATTTAACCTTTATTTAACCAGGCAAGTGAGTTAAGATTGACATTGGAACAATTGTGCGCCACCTTTTGGGACTCCCAATCACAGGCCGGTTGTGAAACAGCCTGGAATCGAACCAGGGTCTGTAGTGACGCCTCTAGCACTGAGATGCAGTGTCTTAGACCGCTGAACAAGGGTCTGTAGTGACCCCTCTAGCACTGAGATGCAGCACCTCAGACCACTGAACCAGGGTGTGTGTAGTGACGCCTCTAGCACTGAGATGCAGTGTCTTAGACCGCTGAACCAGGGTCTATAGTGACGCCTCTAGCACTGAGATGCAGTGCCTTAGACCGCTGAACCAGGGTCTGTAGTGACGCCTCTAGCACTGAGATGCAGTGCCTTAGACCGCTGAACCAGGGTCTGTAGTGACTCCTCTAGCACTGAGATGCAGTGCCTTAGACCGCTGAACCAGGGTCTGTAGTGACGCCTCTATCACTGAGATGAAGTGTCTTAGACCGCTGAACCAGGGTCTGTAGTGACGCCTCTAACACTGAGATGGAGTGCCTTAGACCGCTGAACCAGGGTCTGTAGTGACGCCTCTATCACTGAGATGAAGTGTCTTAGACCGCTGAACCAGGGTCTGTAGTGACTCCTCTAGCACTGAGATGCAGTGTCTTAGACCGCTGAACCAGGGTCTGTAGTGACACCTCTAGCACTGAGATGCAGTGTCTTAGACCACTGAACCAGGGTCTGTAGTGACTCCTCTAGCACTGAGATGCAGTGTCTTAGACCGCTGAACCAGGGTCTGTAGTGACTCCTCTAGCACTGAGATGCAGTGCCTCAGACCGCTGAAACAGGGTCTGTAGTGACTCCTCTAGCACTGAGATGCAGTGTCTTAGACCGCTGAACCAGGGTCTGTAGTGACTCCTCTAGCACTGTGATGCAGTGTCTTAGACCGCTGAACCAGGGTCTGTAGTGATGCCTCCTGCACTGAGATGCAGTGCCTTAGACCGCTGAACCAGGGTCTGTAGTGACTCCTCTAGCACTGAGATGCAGTGTCTTAGACCGCTGAACCAGGGTCTGTAGTGACGCCTCTAGCACTGAGATGCAGTGCCTCAGACCACTGAACCAGGGTCTGTAGTGATGCCTCTAGCACTGAGATGCAGTGCCTCAGACCGCTGAACCAGGGTGTCTGTAGTGACGCCTCTAGCACTGAGATGCAGTGCCTCAGACCACTGAACCAGGGTGTCTGTAGTGACGCCTCCAGCACTGAGATGCAGTGCCTCAGACCGCTGCGCCACTCGGGAGCCCTATAATGGCAATTCTGACCCAACCATTAATGCATACATGGTTGTGCCCCTAGCCTGAGGGAAAGGATGTTCAATATGTAGCTAGATGTAGCAGGATAATGTTAACTAGCTAACGTTGCCCATGAATTGAAGTTAGGTCACCGAGCATGCATTTTAGCCAGGTAGCCAAGGACAACAAGAACTTAAAGCGTGTACTGTGATTGACCGTTTTGTCTACATCAAAGAGAGGAGGATGGCAATGGCATTTCTCTACAAGTATGGTGAGCCAACTTATGTTACCTTGCACACACACAGAAATCAGAACCATGGACAGCCACATCCTATTTATCTTACGTTGATTGGACTAAATCGTTTTTCTGTTATCTTTTAGTTGTCAGTGTATTAGACACTAAAGCAGAGGCTATTTGATGATGTTGACACGTTGTAGTTGAAATGGTGCTTGAATAGTGGAGTTATTTCCTGTTTTCTTTTGCTATTTCCCAGTAACTCTCTGTAGTTTTAAATCCATAGTTGTTTAGTGGTTCAGAAACAGTAACCTGCTGTTGGTCATGTAACATGTTTGTTATATGCAATATGCTTTGTGGACTAAACCTGACAGAGGTTGATATCCGCTTTTGTGATGAAAAAAAGGCGAGGTTGAATTTACACTGTCACTGTGTCTTCTTATTATCTCATCCTTCGGGCCTATATATCACAGTGTCAAGGCATATGAACTAACAGGTTATAGAGCAAACAACGCAATTGCATTATCCCCCCCCCCCCCCCCCGGAACGCTGCTGTTATTCAAATCAAATCAAATCAAATGTATTTATATAGCCCTTCGTACATCAGCTGATATCTCAAAGTGCTGTACAGAAACCCAGACTAAAACCCCAAACAGCAAGCAATGCAGGTGTAGAAGCACGTGCTACTCTGTTGTTTTTTTATTTATTTATTTTATTTCACCTTTATTTAACCAGGTAGGCTAGTTGAGAACAAGTTCTCATTTACAACTGCGACCTGGCCAAGATAAAGCATAGCAGTGTGAACAGACAACAACACAGAGTTACACATGGAGTAAACAATAAACAAGTCAATAACATGGTAGAAAAAAAAGAGAATCTATATACAATGTGTGCAAAAGGCATGAGGAGTTAGGCAATAAATCGAATAATTACAATTTAGCAGATTAACACTGGAGTGATAAATCATCAGATGATCATGTGCAAGTAGAGATACTGGTGTGCAAAAGAGCAGAAAAGTAAATAAATAAAAGCAGTATGGGGGTGAGGTAGGTAAATTGGGTGGGCTATATACCGATGGACTATGTACAGCTGCAGCGATCGGTTAGCTGCTCGGATAGCAGATGTTTAAAGTTGTTGAGGGAGATAAAAGTCTCCAACTTCAGAGATTTTTGCAATTCGTTCCAGTCGCAGGCAGCAGAGAACTGGAAGGAAAGGCGTCCAAATGAGGTTTTGGCTTTAGGGATGATCAGTGAGATACACCTGCTGGAGCGCGTGCTACGGGTGGGTGTAGCCATCGTGACCAGTGAACTGAGATAAGGCGGCACTTTACCTAGCATAGCCTTGTAGATGACCTGGAGCCAGTGGGTCTGACGACGAACATGTAGCGAGGGCCAGCCGACTAGGGCATACAGGTCGCAGTGGTGGGTCGTATAAGGTGCTTTAGTAACAAAACGGATGGCACTGTGATAAACTGCATCCAGTTTGCTGAGTAGAGTATTGGAAGCTATTTTGTAGATGACATCGCCGAAGTCGAGGATCGGTAGGATAGTCAGTTTTACTAGGGTAAGTTTGGCGACGTGAGTGAAGGAGGCTTTGTTGCGAAATAGAAAGCCGACTCTAGATTTGATTTTGGATTGGAGATGTTTGATATGAGTCTGGAAGGAGAGTTTGCAGTCTAGCCAGACACCTAGGTACTTATAGATGTCCACATATTCTAGATCGGAACCGTCCAGGGTGGTGATGCTAGTCGGGCGTGCGGGTGCAGGCAGCGAACGGTTGAAACGCATGCATTTGGTTTTACTAGCGTTTAAGAGCAGTTGGAGGCCACAGAAGGAGTGTTGTATGGCATTGAAGCTCGTTTGGAGGTTAGATAGCACAGTGTCCAAGGAAGGGCCAGAAGTATACAGAATGGTGTCGTCTGCGTAGAGGTGGATCAGGGAATCGCCCGCAGCAAGAGCAACATCATTGATATATACAGAGAAAAGAGTCGGCCCGAGAATTGAACCCTGTGGTACCCCCATTGAGACTGCCAGAGGACCGGACAACATGCCCTCCGATTTGACACACTGAACTCTGTCTGCAAAGTAGTTGGTGAACCAGGCAAGGCAGTCATTAGAAAAACCGAGGCTACTGAGTCTGCCGATAAGAATATGGTGATTGACAGAGTCGAAAGCCTTGGCCAGGTCGATGAAGACGGCTGCACAGTACTGTCTTTTATCGATGGCGGTTATGATATCGTTTAGTACCTTGAGCGTGGCTGAGGTGCACCCGTGACCGGCTCGGAAACCGGATTGCACAGCGGAGAAGGTACGGTGGGATTCGAGATGGTCAGTGATCTGTTTGTTGACTTGGCTTTCGAAGACCTTAGATAGGCAGGGCAGGATGGATATAGGTCTGTAACAGTTTGGGTCCAGGGTGTCTCCCCCTTTGAAGAGGGGGATGACCGCGGCAGCTTTCCAATCCTTGGGGATCTCAGATGATATGAAGGAGAGGTTGAACAGGCTGGTAATAGGGGGTGCGACAATGGCGGCGGACAGTTTCAGAAATAGAGGGTCCAGATTGTCAAGCCCAGCTGATTTGTATGGGTCCAGGTTTTCCAGCTCTTTCAGAACATCTGCTATCTGGATTTGGGTAAAGGAGAAGCTGGGGAGGCTTGGGCGAGTAGCAGCGGGGGGGGGGGGGGGGCGGGGCTGTTGGCCAAGGTTGGAGTCGCCAGGAGGAAGGCATGGCCAGCCATTGAGAAATGCTTGTTGAAGTTTTCGATTATCACGGATTTATCGGTGGTGACCGTGTTACCTAGCCTCAGTGCAGTGGGCAGCTGGGAGGAGGTGCTCTTGTTCTCCATGGACTTTACAGTATCCCAGAACTTTTTGGAGTTAGAGCTACAGGATGCAAATTTCTGCTTGAAAAAGCTGGCCTTTGCTTTCCTGACTGACTGCGTGTATTGGTTCCTGACTTCCCTGAACAGTTGCATATCGCGGGGGCTCTTCGATGCTATTGCAGTTCGCCACAGGATGTTTTTGTGCTGGTCGAGGGCAGTCAGGTCTGGAGTGAACCAAGGGCTATATCTGTTCTTAGTTCTGCATTTTTTGAACGGAGCATGCTTGTCTAATATGGTGAGGAAGTAACTTTTAAAGAATGACCAGGCATCCTCAACTGACGGGATGAGGTCAATATCCTTCCAGGGTACCCGGGCCAGGTCGATTAGAAAGGCCTGCTCGCAGAAGTGTTTTAGGGAGCGTTTGACAGTGATGAGTTGTGGTCGTTTGACCGCGGACCCGTAGCGGATACAGGCAATGAGGCAGTGATCGCTGAGATCTTGATTGAAGACAGCAGAGGTGTATTTGGAGGGCAAGTTGGTCAGGATAATGTCTATTAGGGTGCCCATGTTTACGGATTTAGGGTTGTACCTGGTGGGTTCCTTGATGATTTGTGTGAGATTGAGGGCATCTAGCTTAGATTGTAGGACTGCCGGGGTGTTAAGCATATCCCAGTTTAGGTCACCTAACAGAACAAACTCTGAAGCTAGATGGGGAGCGATCAGTTCACAGATGGTGTCCAGGGCACAGCTGGGAGCTGAGGGGGGTCGGTAGCAGGCGGCAACAGTGAGAGACTTATTTCTGGAGAGATTAATTTTTAAAATTAGAAGTTCGAACTGTTTGGGCATAGACCTGGAAAGTATGACAGAACTTTGCAGGCTATCTCTGCAGTAGATTGCAACTCCTCCCCCCTTGGCAGTTCTATCTTGACGGAAAGTGTTATAGTTGGGTATGGAAATCTCAGAATTTTTGGTGGCCTTCCTAAGCCAGGATTCAGACACGGCAAGGACATCAGGGTTGGCAGAGTGTGCTAAAGTGGTCAGTAAGACAAACTTAGGGAGGAGGCTTCTGATGTTGACATGCATGAGGCCAAGGCTTTTTCGATCACAGAAGTCAACAAATGAGGGTGCCTGGGGACATGCAGGGCCTGGGTTTACCTCCACATCACCCGAGGAACAGAGGAGTAGTAGGATGAGGGTGCGGCTAAAGGCTATCAAAACTGGTCGCCTAGAGCGTTGGGGACAAGGAATAAAAGGAGCAGATTTATGGGCGTGGTAGAATAGATTCTGGGCATAATGTGCAGACAGGGGTATGGTGGGGCACGGGTACAGCGGAGGCAAGCCCAGGCACTGGGTGATGATAAGAGAGGTTGTATCTCTGGACATGCTGGTCTCAATGGGTGAGGTCACCGCATGTGTGGGAGGTGGGACAAAGGAGGTATCAGAGGTACGGAGAGTGGAACTACGGGGTCCATTGCAAACCAAAACAATGATAACTAGCCTGAACAACAGTATACAAGGCATATTGATATTTGAGAGAGACATACAGTAAGGCATAAAGTGATTGCAGGTCTTGATTGGGAGAGCTAGCTAAAACAACAGGTGAGATAACAGCAGCAGTTATCTATGCATAGTCACTTTAATAACTCTACCTACATGTACATATTACCTCAATTACCTGACACTGGTGCCCCAGCACATTGACTCTGTACCGTAACACCCTGTATATAGCCTCCACATTGACTCTGTACCGTAACACCCTGTATATAGCCTCCACATTGACTCTGTACCGGTACACCCTGTATATAGCCTCCACATTGACTCTGTACCGGTACCCCCTGTATATAGCCTCCACATTGACTCTGTACCGTAACACCCTGTATATAGCCTCCACATTGACTCTGTACCGTAACACCCTGTATATAGCCTCCACATTGACTCTGTACCGTAACACCCTGTATATAGCCTCCACATTGACTCTGTACCGTAACACCCTGGATATAGCCTCCACATTGACTCTGTACCGTAACACCCTGTATATAGCCTCCACATTGACTCTGTACCCCCTGTTTATAGCCCCGCTATTGTTATTTACTGCTCCTCTTTAATTATTTGTTATTCTCATCTCTTACTTTTTTTTGTATTTTATTAAAACTGCATTGTTGACTAATGTAAGTAAGCCTTTCATTGTGAGGTCTACGCCTGTTGTATTCAGCATTTCACTGTGAGGTCTACTACACCTGTTGTATTCGGCGCATGTGACAAATAACATTTGATTTTTAATTATCCCGACACGTAGGTTGTAAAATGGCTTCCCAGTGATTTTACACACTCACCGCTACTGAGAGAGAGAGACCTGGGGTCTGCCCGCCAGGAAATAATTCACTATTTCTTTTAGAATAAGTTCAAATTGAAAATAACTTTTGGTCTCCACGCCTTGTTAAATAATGTTCATCATTGCAATACACATTTTATTTTTTCTAACTTAAGTTTGCAATTTTAATGTAAAAAATAAAGACAAATGGCATGGAAAAAATGATTGACACCCCTGAAACTCGTAGCGCCTTTGGCCAAGCTAACTGCAAATAAATGCTTCTTGTAGCCATCAATGAGCTGCACTTTTCTACTGGCAAGTTGGCCCACTCTTCAGCAGCAAACTCCTCTAATTATTAAATATTTGAGGGTTTCCCTCGACCAACTGCTCTTATTATTAAATATTTGAGGGTTTCCCTCGACCAACTGCTCTTATTATTAAATATTTGAGGGTGTAACGGTCCTGACCTGTTTTATGTTGTTTTTGTATGTGTTTTTGGTCAGGGCGTGTGTTTTGGGTGGGCAGTCTATGTTTTGTATTTCTAGGTTGGTTTTTGTGTTCGGCCTGGTATGATTCTCAATTAGAGACAGGTGTGTATCGTTTGTCTCTAATTGAGAGTCATACTAAGGCAGCCAGGGTTTCACTGGGGTTTTGTGGGTGTTTGTTCCTGTGTCCTCACAGGACGGTTGAAGGTTAGTCACATTTGTTGTTTTGTAGTTTTGTAGTGTCTTGTTTGCTGTTGTCATTAAAAGATGGCTTATTTCCCTCAATCCGCATCTTGGTCCTATCCATGCTCCTTCTCGTCTAAGGGGGAGAACAACATTGACTGCCTTTACAGAAACACCCACCACAACAGGACCAAGCGGATTGAGGAGAGAGAAAAGGAACTAAGGCACTGGACACAGGAGGAATGGTCTTGGGAGATCATGGACGGAAAAGGACCCTGGGGAAGGGTTGGAGAGAATCGCCGCTCTCGGGAGGAGAGGAAGGCAGCCACAGCCCAGGAGCGCTGGTATGAGGAGGCAGCACATAGGAGAGGCCGGAAGCCCGAGAGGCTCACCCAAAAATTTCTTGGGGGGGGGCTAAAGGGGAGTGTGGCGAAGCCGGGTTGGATACCTGAGCCAACTCCCCGGGCTTGCCGTGGAGTAAGAGGGCGTCGTACTGGTCAGACACCGTGTTATGCGGTAAAGCGCACGGTGTCCCCAGTACGCGTGCTTAGCCCAGTGCGGGCTATTCCACCTTGCCGCACTGGGAGGGCTAGGTTGGGCATCGAGCCGAGTGCCATGAAGCCGGCCCAACGTATCTGGTCTCCAGTACGTCTCCTCGGGCCGGCGTACATGGCACCAGCCTTACAGGTGGTGTCCCCGGTTCGCCTGCATAGCCCAGTGCGGGCTATTCCACCTCGCCGCACTGGCAGGGCTACGGGGACCATTCAACCTGGTAGGGTTGGGGAGGCTCGGTGCTCAAGAGCACGTGTCCTCCTTCACGGTCCGGTATATCCGGCGCCACCTTCCCACCCCAACTCAGTACCACCAGTGCCTACACCACGCACCAGGCTTCCAGTGCATCTCCAGAGCCCTGTTCCTCTTCCACGCACTCTCCCTATGGTGCGTGTCTCCAGCCCGGTACCTCCAGTTCCGGTACCACGCACCAGGCCTAGAGTGCGCCACGAGAGTCCAGTGTGCCCAGTTCCTGTTCCCCGCACTCGCCCTGAGGTGCGTGCCCTCAGCCCGGTACCTCCAGTTCCGGTACCACGCACCAGGCCTATAGTGCGTCTCAGCCGGCCAGAGTCTGCCGTCTGCCTAGCGCCAGAGCCGTCCTGCCATGACCAGCCAGAGCCGTCCTGCCATGACCAGCCAGAGCCGTCCTGCCATGACCAGCCAGAGCCGTCCTGCCATGACCAGCCAGAGCCGTCCTGCCATGACCAGCCAGAGCCGTCCTGCCATGACCTGCCAGAGCCGTCCTGCCATGACCTGCCAGAGCCGTCCTGCCATGACCTGCCAGAGCCGTCCTGCCATGACCTGCCAGAGCCGTCCAGCCAGGACCTGCCAGAGCCGTCCAGCCAGGACCTGCCAGAGCCGTCCAGCCAGGACCTGCCAGAGCCGTCCAGCCAGGACCTGCCAGAGCCGTCCAGCCAGGACCTGCCAGAGCCGTCCAGCCAGGACCTGCCAGAGCCGGCCAGCCAGGACCTGCCAGAGCCGTCCAGCCAGGACCTGCCGGAGTCCCTCAGCCCGGACCTGCCGGAGTCCCTCAGCCCGGACCTGCCGGAGTCCCTCAGCCCGGACCTGCCGGAGTCCCTCAGCCCGGACCTGCCGGAGTCCCTCAGCCCGGACCTGCCGGAGTCCCTCAGCCCGGACCTGCCGGAGTCCCTACGCCCGGACCTGCCGGAGTCCCTACGCCCGGACCTGCCGGAGTCCCTACGCCCGGACCTGCCGGAGTCCCTACGCCCGGACCTGCCGGAGTCCCTACGCCCGGACCTGCCGGAGTCCCTACGCCCGGACCTGCCGGAGTCCCTAAACCAGGACCTGCCGGAGTCCCTCAGCCAGGACCTGCCGGAGTCCCTCAGCCAGGACCTGCCGGAGTCCCTCAGCCAGGACCTGCCGGAGTCCCTCAGCCAGGACCTGCCGGAGTCCCTCAGCCAGGACCTGCCGGAGTCCCTCAGCCAGGACCTGCCGGAGTCCCTCAGCCAGGACCTGCCGGAGTCCCTCAGCCAGGACCTGCCGGAGTCCCTCAGCCAGGACCTGCCGGAGTCCCTCAGCCAGGACCTGCCGGAGTCCCTCAGCCAGGACCTGCCGCCCCTTATCCCGGTGCTGCCCCTTGTCCCGGTGCTGCCCCTTGTCCCGGTGCTGCCCCTTGTCCCGGTGCTGCCCCTTGTCCCGGTGCTGCCCCTTGTCCCGGTGCTGCCCCTTGTCCCGGTGCTGCCCCTTGTCCCGGTGCTGCCCCTTGTCCCGGTGCTGGCCGTTCATTTAGGGGATGTTAGTTTTAGGGTGGTCATTGGGAGGGGAAGACAGAAGCGGGGAGTGACTATGGTGGTGTGGGGACAGCGTCCAGAGCCTGAGCCACCACCGTGGTCAACTGCCCACCCAGACCCTCCCCTGGACTTTGTGCTGGTGCGCCCGGCGTTCGCACCTTGAGGGGGGGGTTCTGTAACGGTCCTGACCTGTTTTATGTTGTTTTTGTATGTGTTTTTGGTCAGGGCGTGTGTTTTGGGTGGGCAGTCTATGTTTTGTATTTCTAGGTTGGTTTTTGTGTTCGGCCTGGTATGATTCTCAATTAGAGACAGGTGTGTATCGTTTGTCTCTAATTGAGAGTCATACTAAGGCAGCCAGGGTTTCACTGGGGTTTTGTGGGTGTTTGTTCCTGTGTCCTCACAGGACGGTTGAAGGTTAGTCACATTTGTTGTTTTGTAGTTTTGTAGTGTCTTGTTTGCTGTTGTCATTAAAAGATGGCTTATTTCCCTCAATCCGCATCTTGGTCCTATCCATGCTCCTTCTCGTCTAAGGGGGAGAACAACATTGACTGCCTTTACAGAGGGTTTCCCTCGACCAACTGCTCTTTTCCGCTCTCGCCATAAGTTATGGATATGATTCACAACTGGACATTTCTCTGTCCTCTCCAGGTGCAGCATCTCTTCCTGAACCTTTCCAAGGTGCGTTTGATAAGTGTTTAGGGTTGTTGTCCTTTCAACAGAGATAGAGACACAGATTTCGGACACTGGGGTTGAACATTGTGGATCTATTTTTTTTTTCTACTCTCTCGCGGCCCGGTGTAGCGCTTAGCGGTCAGCCTTTTTGCAGATGTCTTCAATAATATTGTGGATATTCATGTACCCTTCAAAAAATAGGTTGATTTGAAAACCTGGGACACTCCAGAATTATCAGAAGCCGTTCATAAAAGAAATTATGCTTGGGTCAAGGCCAGGAACACAGGCTTAGGCCTCGGACTGGCAAGCTTTTAATTAAGCAACTGAGGAATCATTGTGTAAGACAAATGAGAAAAGGCTCAATCTGATTATTATGTAACATCTCTTTTGGATTGTAAATGGGAAACCGGCTAAATTCTGGGAAACTGTTAAATCCCTGAAGGGTTCTACTTCCTTGTCTCTGCCACAACAAATTGATTCAGACACTGGCCTCATTACGGGGGGAAAAAATGCCATCATTGATGCATTTAATCACCATCTCTTTTAAATAACTTATAAGCCTATTCACAATGATATTGGGGCTGGATGCTGATAGGGGGAAACCTGCTGAATAATCAAAGAAAATATAGTCAAGTTCTTTTAGTATAGTGACAGAAAAAGTCCTGGATGCTTTGCTAGCAACATGAAATCCACAGGGGCCGACCAATTGGATCCTGGTCTGCTTATGTGTGCAGCGCCCATCATTGTTGGCTCAATAACACACATTTTTTTAATTAAAATTGTTATCAGGAAATATTCCAAAAGTCTGGAAATCAGCTCTTATGCTGCCACTCCATAAGGGACGGGGATTGTAAGGATCATAATCATTAATGCTCCATTTCAAGGCTTCCTGGTCTAGCTAAGATTCTTGAATCAGTTGATACATCCTGTATCACAAGGTTGGCTGGACTTCGATTAAGACCCGTAGATCTCTACATTACTCCCTTTTTGTTTACAAGGCCCTAATTCATAAACTGCTGTCTTATCTAACTTTGCTGTTGAAGTATAGACACCTGAGTTGCCTAACCCGCTAACAGGATTGGTTAACTCTTGAGGTACCTAGGGTCTACACCGAGCTAGATAAATCTGCTTTTAGATTGGTGGGATAGAGCCGTATGAAGGTGATATAGAGCCGTATGAAGGTGGGATAGAGCAGTATGAAGGTGGGATAGAGCAGTATGAAGGTGGGATAGAGCAGTATGAAGGTGGGATAGAGCAGTATGAAGGTGGGATAGAGCAGTATGAAGGTGGGATAGAGCCGTATGAAGGTGATATAGAGCCGTATGAAGGTGGGATAGAGCAGTATGAAGGTGGGATAGAGCAGTATGAAGGTGGGATAGAGCAGTATGAAGGTGATATAGAGCCGTATGAAGGTGGTATAGAGCAGTATGAAGGTGGGATAGAGCAGTATGAAGGTGGGATAGAGCAGTATGAAGGTGGGATAGAGCAGTATGAAGGTGGGATAGAGCAGTATGAAGGTGGGATAGAGCAGTATGAAGGTGGGATAGAGCCGTATGAAGGTGATATAGAGCCGTATGAAGGTGGGATAGAGCAGTATGAAGGTGGGATAGAGCAGTATGAAGGTGGGATAGAGCAGTATGAAGGTGGGATAGAGCAGTATGAAGGTGATATAGAGCCGTATGAAGGTGGTATAGAGCAGTATGAAGGTGGGATAGAGCAGTATGAAGGTGGGATAGAGCAGTATGAAGGTGGGATAGAGCAGTATGAAGGTGGGATAGAGCCGTATGAAGGTGGGGTAGAGCAGTATGAAGGTGGGATAGAGCAGTATGAAGGTGGGATAGAGCAGTATGAAGGTGGGATAGAGCAGTATGAAGTTGGGATAGAGCAGTATGAAGGTGGGATAGAGCAGTATGAAGGTGGGATAGAGCAGTATGAAGGTGGGATAGAGCAGTATGAAGGTGGGATAGAGCAGTATGAAGGTGGGATAGAGCCGTATGAAGGTGATATAGAGCCGTATGAAGGTGGGATAGAGCCATATGAAGGTGGGATAGAGCAGTATGAAGGTGGGATAGAGCAGTATGAAGGTGGGATAGAGCAGTATGAAGGTGGGATAGAGCCGTATGAAGGTGGGGTAGAGCAGTATGAAGGTGGGATAGAGCAGTATGAAGGTGGGATAGAGCCGTATGAAGGTGGGATATAGCCGTATGAAGGTGGGATAGAGCAGTATGAAGGTGGGATAGAGCAGTATGAAGGTGGGATAGAGCCGTATGAAGGTGGGATAGAGCAGTATGAAGGTGGGATAGAGCAGTATGAAGGTGGGATAGAGCCGTATGAAGGTGGGATAGAGCAGTATGAAGGTGGGATAGAGCAGTATGAAGGTGGGATAGAGCAGTATGAAGGTGGGATAGAGCAGTATGAAGGTGGGATAGAGCAGTATGAAGGTGGGATAGAGCCGTATGAAGTTGGGATAGAGCCGTATGAAGGTGGGATAGAGCAGTATGAAGGTGGGATAGAGCAGGTTGAAGGTGGGATAGAGCAGGTTGAAGGTGGGATAGAGCAGTATGAAGGTGGGATAGAGCAGTATGAAGGTGGGAGCGAGCAGTATGAAGGTGGGATAGAGCAGTATGAAGGTGGGATAGAGCAGTATGAAGGTGGGATAGAGCAGTATGAAGGTGGAATAGAGCAGTATGAAGGTGGGATAGAGCAGTATGAAGGTGGGATAGAGCCGTATGACCTGTAGATGTTCCTCTTGTCCATGTGTTGTCCATGGATCTATTGGGGCGTTATGCAAGTTGGAGTGGAACCAGGATATCTGGGATGATGGAGTTGATGTGGGCCATGACCAGTCTTTCCAGACACTTCAGGATGACAGATGTGAGTGCTGTCGTGACGTGCCTTCCATTAATGTGATGACTGTTATTTTATCAAATCAATTAACTATGTTTAGCTGTGACGTGATTAAATTAATCATGTAACAATTAACTCATTAGCACCACGGGAAAAGTTATTTAAAGAGTTACTATCTCCCGACTGAATATATAAATATCTCTTAAATCAATAACAGTAAATGCATAATTATTACCTCAAATCAGTCTCATTCTGATCGTCGTTGACTTCATAAATCTGCTTGAACCCTAGTCTAAATGATGATTCAGCGATACACAAATTGGCTTAATTATTTATTTACTAACTAACTAAATAATCTCACAGAAATGCATAAGCACACACAATTAGGTTGAACTGATTACTAACATAATTAATTAAAAGTCCCTAATGCCCTAGTGGACTAACCCGATATGACGGCTTGTTATACAAAGAAAAGGGGGAAAGAAAGAACGGGAGAAGGAGAGACAAAGGAATTGTGGAATTCAACTATCGTACATACAGTTGAATAATACGCTCACTGTAAATATGGATATTTAGCACCCTAACTACCGCTTATGTCTTTGTCTGTCATCTCTGTTGAAACCTCTCGATCCGGCTGTTACAAATAGTTTGAGAGAAAGTCTCTGGTTGTCCACCAGAGGTCACAATGTCCTCAGTTGTAGTAGGCTTGTTTGTCTCTGAGTGTACGTTAGACTGGATACATCAAACGTACCGCATGGTGTTGATAGTGAAATGTTCTTCTTTTCTGATCTTCGGTCGAGTTTCCTAGTGTAACGCTCTAGGTGTCGGGGGGTGTGAAATCAGACGCAGGAACAGCAGAGCTTCAATACGGTGATTTTAATTCCCAACCGGCAAACCAAAATGTCCAACACGGACTTACTGGGTGTCATAAACACCTGTCTACAAACACGGAGACAAAACCAGTACATAATACACGAACCACTCCCGAAATCCAAAGTAACAGACGAACAATCCCGCACAAAGAAGCAGACAGGCTGGCTGACTAATAAAGCCACACTAATTACCAATTCCCTCAAACCAGGTGATACAAATAAACACATAAGGAGGGGGAGGAAAAAGAGTCAGTGGCAGCTAGTAGGCCGGTGACGACGACCGCCGAGCGCCACCCGAACGGGAAGGAGAGCCTGCCTCGGTTGAAGTCGTGACAGTACCCCCCCTCTGACGCGCGGCTCCCGCAGCGCGCCGACACCGGCCTCGAGGTCGACCCGGAGGACGAGGCGCAGGGCGATCCGGATGGAGGCGATGGAAATCCTTTACCATAGATGGATCCAACATGTCCTCCACTGGTACCCAGCACCTCTCCTCCGGACCGTACCCCTCCCAGTCCACGAGGTACTGCAGGCCCCTCACCCGGCGTCTCGAGTCCAGAATGGCCCGTATCGTGTACGCCGGGGACCCCTCGATGTCCAGAGGGGGAGGAGGGACCTCCGGTACCTCACCGTCCTGCAGGGGACCAGCTACCACCGGCCTGAGGAGAGACACATGAAACGAGGGGTTAATACGATAATAGGAAGGGAGTTTTAATCGATAACACACCTCGTTTATTCTCCTCAGGACTTTGAAGGGCCCTACACACTGCGGCCTCAGCTTCCGGCAGGGCAAGCGGAGGGGTAGGTTTCGGGTCGAGAGCCAGACCCTTTCCCCCGGTACAAACACGGGGGCCTCACTGCGGTGGCGGTCAGCGCTCCTCTTCTGCCTTCCAGTAGCTTGTTGAAGGGACTCCCGGACGGCCCTCCAGGTCTCCTTGGAGCGCTGTACCCACTCCTCCACCGCAGGAGCCTCGGTCTGGCTCGGATGCCATGGTGCCAGGACCGGCTGGTACCCCAACACACACTGAAAGGGGGACACATTAGTAGAGGAGTGGCGTAGTGAGTTCTGGGCCATCTCAGCCCAGGGAATGTATCTCGCCCACTCCCCTGGCCGGTCCTGGCAATACGACCGCAGAAACCTACCCACCTCCTGGTTCACTCTCTCCACCTGCCCATTACTCTCGGGGTGATACCCGGAAGTCAGGCTGACCGTGACCCCCAGACGCTCCATGAACGCCCTCCACACTCGGGACGTGAACTGGGGGCCCCGATCAGAAACGATATCCTCCGGCACCCCGTAGTGCCGGAAGACGTGAGTGAATAAGGCCTCCGCAGTCTGTAGGGCAGTAGGGATACCGGGCAACGGGAGGAGACGGCAGGACTTAGAAAACCGATCCACAATTACCAGAACCGTAGTGTTTCCCTGAGAGGGGGGAAGATCGGTCAGGAAGTCTACAGACAGATGAGACCATGGCCGTTGTGGAACGGGGAGGGGTTGCAACTTCCCTCGAGGAAGGTGCCTAGGAGCCTTACTCTGAGCGCATACCGAACAGGAGGAGACATAAACCCTAACGTCTCGAGCTAAGGTAGGCCACCAATACCTCCCCCGAAGGCTCCCCACTGTCCTCGTCACCCCAGGGTGACCCGAGGAGGGTAGGACATGAGCCCACCGAATCAGTCGGTCCCGAACACCAAGCGGTACGTACTTACGGCCCGCCGGACACTGAGGAGGCGCGGGTTCCGTCCGTAGCGCCCGCTCGATGTCCGAGTCCACCTCCCATACCACTGGCGCGATCAGCCTCGAGGCGGGGATGATGGGAGTGGGTTCAGTGGTCCTATCCTCCGTGTCGTAAAGGCGGGACAGTGCGTCTGCCTTTACGTTTTTGGAACCGGGTCTATAGGACAACGTGAACCGAAACCGGGTAAAAAACATGGCCCACCTTGCCTGACGTGGGTTCAGTCTCCGAGCTGCCCGAATATACTCCAGATTCTGGTGGTCGGTCCAGATGAGAAAAGGGTGCTTAGCCCCCTCAAGCCAGTGTCTCCACACCTTCAGAGCCCTGACCACCGCTAACAACTCCCGATCCCCCACATCATAGTTACGCTCCGCTGCACTGAGCTTACTAGAGAAGAAAGCGCAGGGACGGAGTTTTGGTGGCGTACCCGAGCGCTGTGATAGCACGGCACCCACCCCAGCCTCGGACGCGTCCACCTCCACTATGAATGCTAAAGAGGGATCCGGATGCGCCAACACGGGAGCATCCGTGAACAGAGCCTTCAACCTGTTGAAAGCTCCGTCCGCCGGCGCTGACCACCGCAACCTCACCGGACCCCCCCTCAGCAGTGAGGTAATGGGAGCCGCTACCTGGCCAAAACCCCGGATAAATCTCCGGTAGTAGTTGGCAAAACCCAAAAACAGCTGCACCTCTTTTACCGTGGTCGGAGTCGGCCAATTACGCACGGCCTTTATGCGGTCACTCTCCACCACCACCCCCGAGGTGGAAATGCGATAACCCAGGAAGGAGACGGCTTGTTTGGAAAACACACACTTCTCAGCCTTGACGTATAAGTCATGCTCCAGCAGTCTGCCAAGCACTTTGCGTACCAGAGATACATGCGCGGCGTGAGTAGTTGAGTAGATCAGAATGTCATCGATATACACAACTACCCCCTGCCCGTGCAGGTCCCTGAGAATGTCGTCTACAAAGGATTGGAACACGGCTGGAGCATTCTTTAACCCATACGGCATGACGCAGTACTCATAGTGGCCCGATGTGGTACTAAATGCGGTTTTCCACTCGTCTCCTTTCCGAATACGCACCAGACTGTACGCGCTCCTGAGGTCCAGTTTTGTAAAGAACTGCGCTCCGTGAAATGATTCCACCGCCGAAGCGATGAGAGGTAGTGGGTAACTAAACCCCACCGTGATGGCATTTAGACCTCTATAATCAATACACGGACGCAAACCTCCCTCCTTTTTCTTCACAAAAAAGAAACTCGAGGAGACGGGTGAGATGGAGGGCCGAATGTACCCCTGTCCCAGAGATTCCGTGACATATGTCTCCATAGCCAACGTCTCCTCTTGGGACAAAGGGTACACGTGACTCTTAGGAAGCGCAGCGTTAACCTGGAGATCTATCGCACAATCCCTACCCGGTCGATGTGGTGGTAATTTCGTCGCTTTCTTTTTACAGAAAGCGATTGCCAAATCGGCATACTCGGGGGGAATGCGCACCGTGGAACCCTGGTCTGGACTCTCCACCGACGTGGCACCAATGGAAACTCCCAGACACCTTCCAGAACACTCCTCTGACCACCCCTGGAGAACCCCCTGTCTCCACGAAATATTGGGATTGTGCCGGGCCAACCAGGGAATACCCAGCACCACTGGAAACGCAGGCGAATCAATAATGTATAGACTGATACGTTCCCTATGATTCCCCTGCGTCACCATGTCCAGGGGAACTGTGGCCTCCCTGACCACCCCTGACCCTAATGGCCGGCTATCTAGGGAGTGAACGGGAAAGGGAGAATCTATCGGCACAAGCGGAACGCCCAACTTAAGGGCGAGTCCGCGATCCATAAAGTTCCCAGCTGCACCTGAATCGACTAGTGCCCTATGCTGGGAAGAGGGGAAAAAATAAAGGAAAAAAATTGAGACAAACATGTGACCAACAGGGGGTTCTGAGTGAGTTTGGTGCTGACTCACCTGGGGTGATCGAGAAGCCCAGCACCGATCGACCGTGTGTCCTCTCCGACCACAGCTGGTACAGGGGGGGCCTCCTCCTCCGGTACCCCTAGGCGCGGCCCCTCCCAACTCCATCGGGATGGGAGCCGGGACGCTGGGTGGTGGAACGCACAGGACCCTCTCCGAACGCCCGCGGGCAGCCAGCAGATTATCCAGTCGGATGGACATGTCAATAAGCTCATCAAGAGAAAGCGCGATGTCCCGACACGCTAGCTCCCTGCGGACGTCCTCCCGGAGACTACACCGGTAGTGGTCAATAAGGGCCCTGTCGTTCCACCCTGATCCCGCGGCCAAGGTCCGGAACTCCAGCGCGAAATCCTGTGCGCTCCTCTTCTCCTGCCTGAGATGAAATAGTCTCTCACCCGCCGCTCGGCCGTCTGTGGGGTGGTCAAACACGGCACGAAAACGACGGGTAAACTCCGGGTAGTGCTCCTTCGCGGAGTCCGGGCCATTCCAGACTGCGTTGGCCCACTCCAGAGCACGACCCGTTAGGCAGGAGACGAGGACACTCACCCTCTCCGCTCCCGAGGGAGTGGGGCGAACAGTGGCCAGGTATAGCTCCAGTTGGAGTAAAAACCCCTGACAACCTGCCGCTGTTCCATCATAATCCCTCGGGAGCGTAAGACGGAGCGCGCTGGAGCCGGGGGATGGAGAGTCCTGGGGGGGGGGAGCCGAAGGTGGAGAGAGGAGCCCACTCCTCTCCCATCGCTCCATTCTCTCCATCATTTGGTCCATGGCTGATCCGATCCGATGGAGGACGGTGGTGTGGTGGAGAACCCGTTCCTCCATCGATGGGAGAGGGTTAGCTGCTGCTCCTGCTGACTCCATTTGTAAGGTGCGGGATTCTGTAACGCTCTAGGTGTCGGGGGGTGTGAAATCAGACGCAGGAACAGCAGAGCTTCAATACGGTGATTTTAATTCCCAACCGGCAAACCAAAATGTCCAACACAGACTTACTGGGTGTCATAAACACCTGTCTACAAACACGGAGACAAAACCAGTACATAATACACGAACCACTCCCGAAATCCAAAGTAACAGACGAACAATCCCGCACAAAGAAGCAGACAGGCTGGCTGACTAATAAAGCCACACTAATTACCAATTCCCTCAAACCAGGTGATACAAATAAACACATAAGGAGGGGGAGGAAAAAGAGTCAGTGGCAGCTAGTAGGCCGGTGACGACGACCGCCGAGCGCCACCCGAACGGGAAGGAGAGCCTGCCTCGGTTGAAGTCGTGACACCTAGACTACGTTACATGCAGCGCTGCAGGCTGTGTATGTCTTAGTCTAGTCTTCTTATTCTCTGTTGAGTTTCAGAGGATCACGCTGTCGGTCACACTGGTCTGTACTTAACCATTTCAAAGTGTAGCCACCGCTCCACGCTTTCTGGTCTGGTAGATTCTAACCATTTGTGACGTCCGGCTCAACACTGTCCGCCTGCATGGTCTAATGTACATTTCGTTAGCAGTCCTTTTATGCACTCGCCTTGGAGGGCTGACGTGGGCGTGGTCACTGACTCGGCAAAAGCTAACATGAAAAACAATTCTCCTCTTGTTAGCTTGTTGGATATAAACAAATTTAATCTTCACACAAATAGTTTCATGTTTAATCATATATGTTTTAGAACATTTAGATGTAAAGCTGATAACTGGGACGTATACATTTGTGGAGCTACAGTAATTTAGTTATACTGTCCTTAATGATATCACAAAACAAACTTTTGACAGGATTTATTGTTTGGATCCCCACCAACCATCTCCCACATTCATTATGTTAGGAATATTGTTTCATTATCCACTTTTGGATGTTGGAGTTTTGGCGTCAGATTCTCTCTCTACACACACAGGATTTTTTTCTTCTTCTCCATACTGCAGGTCCAGAGAGAGAGTTACGGCCGGTCGTTAAAGTCATAAGACCAGCCCACTCCCCCCCTTCCACTCTGGTGGGACGGAGGGGGCTCTCTTTTATCCATAACAGTGCTACAGGACAATAATCATTTCAACAGGATGCCTTTGATTTATTGGGAATAGGAACAATGGTGGTCAGCTTGTAACATGTTGGGATTACAGCCTGGGACAAGGAGAGGTCGAATATGTCCGTGAAGACCCCTGCCAGATGGTCTGCTCATGCTCTGCGGACATGACTGGGGATTCCGTCTGGTCCGGCGGCTTTGAAAGTATTAACCCCTTTTAAAAGACTTACCGGTACTCACATCAGCCATGGAGAATGAGATCCCGCAGTCATCCGGAACAGCTGGTCACCCGTATCACCCGTATCACACGCAGCAGCAGCGAGGGAGAGAGAGAGAGAGAGAGAGAGAGAGAGAGAGAGAACAGCAGGATATTGTACTAAACCCCAAAAAACTGCAAGAAGACAGTGCAAAGATTTTTGAGTGGAGAAAAGTGTGTATGAGTCTCTATGTATGTGTGTGGCTGGTAAGCCATCAGGTTCCGAGACGGCTTCTTCCACCAGCCCATCAGACTGCTGAACATCTAACCCTAGCTGTCTCCCTGCACAGACCTGCACCTTAGTGACTATTTGCACAACAAGCTCTCACAGTCTGACATCAGAATTAAAACGTTTATCCATGTTCATCGAAGTTGTGCCAAAATTCAAATTTCAAAGTGTTTAAGGTTGAGAGGGTCATGTGACCATCGGGCGTTATGGTCGCTAGTTACTAGAGCTCTGCAAACCCAATACCTCTTTCTCATATTGCATTACAATATTTTGATTTTGAACTCTTTAAAAACGAACCCAAGTCTGATTAACAACGCTGACTACTCAAGGAGGCAAGAAAAACGTTGCTTCTCCGACTTCTTCGTCTATAGTTAAGCGTCGAGAGACAGCACTAAGCACTTAAATAGCTGCTGGGATTTCTGAGGCGTTAGCCAAGCAACAGAACTCTCTCGAAGCTATGCTACAACTGGTGTTAGCTGAGGCGGTGAAACAACTCAACAGAAAACATCAAAAGACTTTAGTCGCTGTTGAAGCTCATACAGTGACGTTGACAGGTGGATGAAAGTGATGGACAATCTGTCTACTAAAGTGGCAAGGTGAAAATATGGGAAAGCAAATGGAAAACCAACGACTGTTTTGCACAATTGCAGAAGATGCAGCTCAAGATGGCTGAAATGGACGACCGTTCACGTCGCTCAAATGTACGATTAATTTCTTTAAAAGAAGGAGACGAGACTGACGATCCCATCAAATTCCTACAGAGAATGATCCCTAAAAGGACCCCATCCCTATCTCACAAGGTTGAGATAGAAAGAGCCCATCACATCTACTCAGGACCTGGGACTAGTAATGCTTCAGACAGACCCGAGGATGCTGATCTTCAAGGAGCCAGAGCAGCAGAGCTCATTCACCAAATCAAATCCAATCAAATCAAATGACCATACACATATTTAGCAGAGGTTATTGCGGGTGTAGCGAAATGCTTGTGTTCCTAGCTCCAACAGTGTAGTAGTATCTAAAAACGATTCACAAAAATCCAATAGAATCCAATAAATCCTAAATCCAATCTAATAGAATAAGCATGGAACTAAGAAATATATAAATATTACATTTATTAATATCAGAGTGGCATTGACTAAAATACAATAGAATACAGTATATACATATGAGATGAGTAAAGCAGTGTGTAAACGTCATTAAAGTGACTAGTGTTCCATTAATAAAGTGTCCAGTGATTCAAGTATATGTATATAGGGCAGCAGCCTCTCAGGTGCAGGGTTGAGTAACCGGGTGGAAGCCGGCTAGTGATGGCTATTTAACTGTCTGATGGCCTTGAGATAGAAGCTGTTTTTCAGTCTCTCGGTCCCAGCTTGATGCATCCGTACTGACCTCGCCTTCTGGATGATAGCGGGGTGAACAGGCTGTGGCTCTGGTAGTGGATGTCCTTGATGATCTTTTTGGCCTTCCTGTGACATCGGGTGCTGTAGGTGTCCTGGAGGACAGGCAGTTTGCCCCCGGTGATGTGTTGGGCAGACCACACCAACCTCTGTAGAGACCTGTGGTTGAGGGCAGTGTAGTTGCCGTACCAGGCGGTGATACAGCCCGACAGAACGCTCTCAAATGTGCATCTGAAAAACATTGTGAGGGTTTTAGGTGCCAATACAATTTTTTTCAGCCTCCTGGTACGGCAGGCGGTGATACATGCGGTTAAGGTACTGCGTTTTTCCCCCTGACTACAGTACGCACACCTCCCAATGCCGCAAAGCCTTCAGCGAGGTCCTGAACAAACTCAGACTGAGGGATATCCAGTCATTCCTTGTCTGTCCAGCAACGCTCCAGGCCACACACAGGGAGAGCACCTGCCAGTCACCACAGCGCAAGACGCCAAGAAGTATGTGGTATTATCACTGGGAGAGGACAACCACAAGCACCATAGTGAGCACCAAGCCGTTGGTCCTGTTGTGAGGATGAAGACTCAACAACGGGGCCATGCAAGCACCAGGGAACCTATGGAATAAGTGAACTGCTCAAGAGGATTTATCCACAACTTCAAGGAGTTTTGAGGAACATTTTATCTAATTGCTTGTGATCATTATGAACTTCGACAACGGAGCACCAGCAAGCTAGCTAGCTAGCGAACTGGTTTTCCAGCTACCTGGGGGATTGGGACAGTAGCGTTACAGCTAAGGTAACGTTAGCAGCTAGCTAAGTAAGTCATTATCACAACTGTTAGCTGTGTAACTGATTATCTCTTCAGTAGTATTCAGTATACAGTATATATATTGTATATATATATTGTACTGTATAACCTACAGTACAAGTCAAGGGTTTGGACACACCTACACCTACTCATTCAAGTGTTTTTCTTTATTTTTACTATTTTCTACACTGTAGAATCTCTGTGTGGAGTAGAGCATCTCTGTGTGGAGTAGAGCGTCTCTGTGTGGAGTATAGCGTCTCTGTGTGCAGCAGAGCGTCTCTGTGTGCAGTAGAGCGTCTCTGTGTGCAGTAGAGCGTCTCTGTGTGGAGTAGAGCGTCTCTGTGTGGAGTAGAGCGTCTCTGTGTGCAGTAGAACGTCTCTGTGTGCAGTAGAACGTCTCTGTGTGCAGTAGAGCGTCTCTGTGTGGAGTAGAGAGTCTCTGTGTGGAGTAGAGAGTCTCTGTGTGCAGTAGAACGTCTCTGTGTGCAGTAGAGCGTCTCTGTGTGGAGTAGAGTCTCTGTGTGCAGTAGAACGTCTCTGTGTGGAGTAGAGAGTCTCTGTGTGCAGTAGAACGTCTCTTTGTGGAGTAGAGAGTCTCTGTGTGGAGTAGAACGTCTCTGTGTGCAGTAGAACGTCTCTGAGTGCAGTAGAGTGTGTATGTGCCGGATGCTTACCTTGGACGGAAGGTCATTTCTCAGCCAGGGGCCTGAGTAACCTTCACAGCAAGCTCCCCTTTTCCCTTTTCTCACATAGGAACATTACCACTGCACCACTACACTACGGAACTCTGATCCTGATGTACACACATAGGAAAAGGCGTGTGCACACATGCACACATGCACACACACACGCACACACACACACACACAGTAATTTGAATGAGTGTAAAACCTGGAGATAGTAATTATTGATGAGAGGTCAACACATCTCTACATGCAAATTTGCTTCCTACCCTCAGTTACAAAATACAAACATTAACCTTCTCCCTGTGCTGCTGGTGTGCTCTCTCTCTCTCTCTCTCTCTCTCTCTCTCTCTCTCTCTCTCTCTCTCTCTCTCTCACTCACTCACTCACTCACTCACTCACTCACTCACTCACTCACTCACTCACTCACTCACTCACTCACTCACTCACTCACTCACTCACTCACTCACTCACTCACTCACTCACTCACTCACTCACTCACTCACTCACTCACTCACACTCTCTCTCTCTCTCTCTCTCTCTCTCTCTCTCTCTCTCTCTCTCTCTCTCTCTCTCTCTCTCTCTCTCAATTCAATTCAATTCAATTCAAGGGGCATTATTGGCATGGGAAATATATGTTAACATTGCCAAAGCAAGTGAAATAGATAATAAACAAAAGTGAAATTAACAATACAAATTAACAGTAAACATTACACTCACATATGATCCAAAAGAATAAAGACATTTCAAATGTCATATTAGGTCTATATAGGCCTACGATGTTGTAATGCAAATAGTTCTCTCTCTGTGTCTCTGGTCGGCAGGGCTACAGACGCTACGCGCTGGCAGAGTTTGCTGTTTTGATTGACAAGGCATATCATCCAATTACATCGTCCAGAATTATTATTTGAGACTCGCCCCCCAATCAGTGTGGGCATGAGGCGGTCCTTAGGCAAATGTTTTGACGAAGAGGACTCATGCATTCATTCATTTTCACTGAACGGAACGGAACGTAGAGAGCGAACGACAGAGTGAGGCAACCGGGAAACTTGCTGAATTGGAGTAGACTTCACTTGTTTCAGAGCTTTTGATAAATAATTGTAAGAGCATCGTAAAATAATTGATTTGTCCGTAAGGTTCTGAAGAATCGAGTGTTCTACATATTTCAAGGTAAGAAAATAGATAAACTGTCATTGTTTTCACGAATAGAGTCTAGACAACTAAATAGTATATTTTTTTGCGCAACGATGTTAAGTGTGTAGTGGCATAATAGTCAAACCGTGTTATAGGTGGATTATTATACCCACGTCAAAGGAAGGACATAGTGACACACCCACGCACGCACGCACACACACACACACACACACACACACACACACACACACACACACACACACACACACACACACACACACACACACACACACACACACACACACACACACACACACACACACACACACACACACACACACAATAACAAGGGCATGAGCGTTTGAAGCATTCTTTGCGCGCATAATATCTATCTGTGTATCTCTCTCTCTCTCTCTCTCTCTCTCTCTCTCTCTCTCTCTCTGTCTCTCTGTCGGGCTCAATTCAATTCAATAAATGCTTTATTGCTACTGTTGCCAAAGCAATGTATATGACGTATCACATAAATTAACTTTATTATTTCATTTGAAATGTATCAGGATGAAATGTCTTAAAATGCAAATTCTCGTTATCAAGAATGTAAAAAAATAAAAAAATATGTTTGAGCAACAAAATTAATAGATTTCAACCAAAAAACTATCATACATGGAAAATAATTTCCTCAAAAGAAAATCAATAATTGAGAAATTAAATCTACAAGGTTGCATGTACGTGACATGGTAGGATCTACTTTCTTATATTATGATAGGCCAGGACATAATCTACAGATAGATCGACTGTCTATGTTTTCCCCTTACAAAATGCAGATTTTCTTCTCAACAGCTCTCTCTTTCTCCCTCTCTTTCAATTAAACTCTCTCTCCCTCTCTTTCAATTCAACTCTCTCTCTCTCCCTCTCTTTCAATTCAACTCTCTCTCTCTCCCTCTCTTTCAATTCAACTCTCTCTCTCTCTCCCTCTCTTTCAATTCAACTCTCTCTCTCTCTCTCTCTCTCTCCCTCTCTTTCAATTCAACTCTCTCTGTATAACGGGAACGCGGTAACAGGTGCGTCTGATGGATTGCCATGGTGACAATACGTTAGCTCGCCCTTCCATGCGCACTGACGGGAACGTGAGCAGACTTGTCGCCACTGGTGATGTGTAAGATGTTGTTAGATGTACGTCAGCCTGCCCCAGAGTAAGGACATGGAAGACGGACATGAGAACTAGACTGCTGAAATCCTGTTGAAATTAACCAAGCACCACGAGACACGCTTCTGTGCTTCGATGTCCCTCGTGCTTTAATGAACATTCAGAAAATAGCCATATCTATCGTTGTGTCCCAAAGGGAACCATGATCCCTATGTAGTGCATGACTTTTGACCAGAGCTCTATGTGCCCTAGTCAAAACTAGTGCACTATAGAGGGAATAGAGTGCCCTTTGGGATGCACCCTATAATGTCAATCTGGAACACTAGAAGCTGATAGTAGAGGTTGTAAGGTTAAATTAAGACAGAGAGATACAATATCCTACTTGGTAGAGAGTGAGAGACCATATCCTACTTGGTAGAGAGTGAGAGACAACAATTATACTTGGTAGATAGAGAGATAGATACATTATTCTACTTGGTAGATAGAAATATACACTATTCTACATTGGTAGATAGAGAGAGACATAGATCTACTTGGTAGACAGAATGACAATATCCTACTTGGTAGATAGAGAGACACATTATACTACTTGGTAGATAGAGATATACCAAATCCTACTTGGTAGATAGAGACAATATCCAACTTGGTAGATAGAGAGATACATATCCTACTTGGTAGATAGAGATAGACCAAATCTTACTTGGTAGATAGAGAATGACAATATTCTACTTGGTAGATAGAGAGATACATTATCCTACTTTGTAGATAGAAAGATAGAGCATGATACTTGGTAGATAGAGATAGACAATATCCTACTTGGTAGATAGAGATATACAATATATTACATGGTAGATAGTGAGAGACATTATCCGACTTGGTAGATAGAGAGAGACACTATTCTACTTGGTAGATAGTGAGAGACACGATCCTACTCGGTAGACAGAGATATACACTATTCTACATTGGTAGATAGGGAGAGACCTAAATCCTACTTGGTAAACAGAGAATGTCAATAATATTTTTGGTAGATAGAGAGATACCAATCCTACTTCGTATATAGAGAGAGACTTAATCCTACTTGGTAGACAGAGAATGACAAATCTTACTTGGTAGATAGAGACATACAGTATCCTACTCTCTCTCTGTGCGTGCAGGTGTGCGTGTCCAAGCCCTCACCACCACTAAACCTCCACTAGTGAGTCATGTCATTTTGTGGCACTACTTGAAAAAGGTGCACTTGAACATCGTGAAGCAGAGAATAGGTGCTTCCAGCACCATTCAACCAGAGTAGAGGTGCTACCAGCACCATTCAACCAGAGTAGAGGTGCTACCAGCACCATTCAACCAGAGTAGAGGTGCTACCAGCACCATTCAACCAGAGTAGAGGTGCTACCAGCACCATTCAACCAGAGTAGAGGTGCTACCAGCACCATTCAACCAGAGTAGAGGTGCTACCAGCACCATTCAACCAGAGTAGAGGTTCTATCAGCACCATTCAACCAGAGTAGAGGTGCTACCAGCACCATTCGAGTAGAGGTGATACCAGCACCATTCAACCAGAGTAGAGGTGCTACCAGCACCATTCAACCAGAGTAGAGGTTCTACCAGCACCATTCAACCAGAGTAGAGGTGCTACCAGCACCATTCAACCAGAGTAGAGGTGCTACCAGCACCATTCAACCAGAGTAGAGGTGCTACCAGCACCATTCAACCAGAGTAGAGGTTCTATCAGCACCATTCAACCAGAGTAGAGGTGATACCAGCACCATTCAACCAGAGTAGAGGTGATACCAGCACCATTCAACCAGAGTAGAGGTGCTACCAGCACCATTCAACCAGAGTAGATGTGATACCAGCACCATTCAACCAGAGTAGAGGTTCTACCATTCAACCAGAGTAGAGGTGCTACCAGCACCATTCAACCAGAGTAGAGGTGCTACCAGCACCATTCAACCAGAGTAGAGGTGATACCAGCACCATTCAACCAGAGTAGAGGTGATACCAGCACCATTCAACCAGAATAGAGGTGCTACCAGGACCATTCAACCAGAGTAGAGGTGATACCAGCACCATTCAACCAGAGTAGAGGTGCTACCAGCACCATTCAACCAGAGTAGAGGTGATACCAGCACCATTCAACCAGAGTAGAGGTTCTACCAGCACCATTCAACCAGAGTAGAGGTGATACCAGCACCATTCAACCAGAGTAGAGGTGCTACCAGCACCATTCAACCAGAGTAGAGGTTCTACCAGCACCATTCAACCAGAGTAGAGGTGCTACCAGCACCATTCAACCAGAGTAGAGGTGTTACCAGCACCATTCAACCAGAGAAGCGATGCTACCTGCACCATTCAACAAACTGAGAAAGTCAACCACTCAAATGTAAATGTTCTTTGTTGCTTTTTTTTTTTATTTTATTTTTTTTTTATTTTTATTTTACCGTTATTTTACCAGGTAAGTTGACTGAGAACACGTTCTCATTTGCAGCAACGACCTGGGGAGTAGTTACAGGGGAGAGGAGGGGGATGAATGAGCCAATTGTAAACTGGGGATTATTAGGTGACCATGATGGTTTGAGGGCCAGATTGGGAATTTAGCCAGGACACCGGGATTAACACCCCTACTCTTACGATAAGTGCCATGGGATCTTTAATGACCTCAGAGAGTCAGGACACCCGTTTAACGTTCCATCCGAAAGACGGCACCCTACACAGGGCAGTGTCCCCAATCACTGCCCGGGGGCATTGGGATATTTTTTTTTAGACCAGAGGAAGGAGTGCCTCCTACTGGCCCTCCAACACCACTTCCAGCAGCATCTGGTCTCCCATCCAGGGACTGACCAGGACCAACCCTGCTTAGCTTCAGAAGCAAGCCAGCAATGGTATGCAGGGTGGTATGAGGCAGGTACGTAGACTGACGCAACTGAACCAATCATTAGTCCAGTAGTCTGGTGACATCACAGTACAGTAGACCTATGGGATCGATAGGTCAACTGCTATGGATCAGACAGTGACAGTGTGTCTGTCGATGTCATTGACCGCGCGCTCATCTGAAAGGCCAAAGCTTATCAAGGTCACGTTTATGTCAGAGAAATTGGCTGTGCGTGTTGGCGTATTTCATTCACCGTATTGATAATGCCCTATTGTAGACACACGTATACGAATGTACACAAAACTTGCAACCGGTCACTGGTTGAGTTTACATTGCAGACTCATGCTGGTTCTCCTTGATTGGTGTTTTAAACATATCAGTTAACCGCATCATATGATATAGCAATCTGCCCGACTGCTGCCGAGTCAATGACTTGACGCAATGCAACGTCTGCAATGTAGTCGAGCAGGAACACAACCAAATTATCTGTTGGCACATTTATAGAGCATTAATTAGCAGTGTATCTGTAACGCAGGCTGTTATTGGCTGAGCAGGAAGAGGCCAATTAGCCCACCATGGTGTCTCAGGGCAGTGGTTTGGGAGTTAGGAGTGGGTACTCAGTAGTGGGTACTCAGTAGTGGTTACTGTTAGGAGTGGGTACTCAGTAGTGGTTACTGTTAGGAGTGGGTACTCAGTAGTGGTTAGTGTTGGGAGTGGGTACTCAGTAGTGGTTAGTGTTGGGAGTGGGTACTCAGTAGTGGTTAGTGTTGGGAGTGGGTACTCAGTAGTGGTTACTGTTAGGAGTGGGTACTCAGTAGTGGTTACTGTTAGGAGTGGGTACTCAGTAGTGGTTAGTGTTGGGAGTGGGTACTCAGTAGTGGGTTACTGTTGGGAGTGGGTACTCAATAGTGGTTACTGTTAGGAGTGGGTACTCAGTAGTGGTTACTGTTAGGAGTGGGTACTCAGTAGTGGGTTAATGTTGGGAGTGGGTACTCAGTAGTGGGTTAATGTTGGGAGTGGGTACTCAGTAGTGGGTTACTGTTGGGAGTGGGTACTCAGTAGTGGGTTAATGTTGGGAGTGGGTACTCAGTAGTGGGTTAATGTTGGGAGTGGGTACTCAGTAGTGGGTTACTGTTGGGAGTGGGAACTCAGTAGTGGGTTACTGTTGGGAGTGAGTACTCAGTAGTGGGTTACTGTTGGGAGTGGGTACTCAGTAGTGGGTTAGTGTTGGGAGTGGGTACTCAGTAGTGGGTTACTGTTGGGAGTGGGTACTCAGTAGTGGGTTACTGTTGGGAGTGGGTACTCAGTAGTGGGTTACTGTTGGGAGTGGGTACTCAGTAGTGGGTTACTGTTGGAGTGGGTACTCAATAGTGGGTACTGTTGGGAGTGGGTACTCAGTAGTGGTTACTGTTGGGAGTGAGTACTCAGTAGTGGGTTACTGTTGGGAGTGGGTACTCAGTAGTGGGTTAGTGTTGGGAGTGGGTACTCAGTAGTGGGTTACTGTTGGAAGTGGGTACTCAGTAGTGGGTTACTGTTGGGAGTGGGTACTCAGTAGTGGGTTACTGTTGGGAGTGGGTACTCAGTAGTGGGTTACTGTTGGGAGTGGGTACTCAGTAGTGGGTTACTGTTGGAGTGGGTACTCAATAGTGGGTACTGTTGGGAGTGGGTATTCGGTAGTGGGTTACTGTTGGGAGTGGGTACTCAGTAGTGGGTTACTGTTGGGAGTGGGTACTCAGTAGTGGGTTAGTGTTGGGAGTGGGTACTCAGTAGTGGGTTACTGTTGGGAGTGGGTACTCAATAGTGGGTACTGTTGGGAGTGGGTACTCAGTAGTGGGTTACTGTTGGGAGTGGGTACTCAGTAGTGGGTTACTGTTGGGAGTGGGTACTCGGTAATGGGTTACTGTTCGGAGTGGGTACTCAGTAGTGGGTTACTGTTGGGAATGGGTACTAGGTAGTGGTTACTGTTAGGAGTGGGTACTCAGTAGTGGTTTGGGAGTTAGGAGTGGGTACTCAATAGTGGGTACTGTTGGGAGTGGGTATTCGGTAGTCGGTTACTGTTGGGAGTGGGTACTCAGTAGTTGGTTACTGTTGGGAGTGGGTACTCAGTAGTGGGTTACTGTTTGGAGTGAGTGCTTAGTAGTGGGGTACAGTTGAATTCTGTACAGAATTCTGCCACTCAATGCAGGCCAGAGAAAACAATTGGGCAACATTCAGGAAAATAGCATTGTGTCAGCTAGGCTGGATGCTCTGAGAGAATTAAGGCTAACTGACAGGCTCACCGTTAAACTCGTCATCATTCTTCTTGAATCCGGAGGTCATAAATCTAGATACAGACGTAGGATCTTAATTTGAGCTGTTTTGTTACAGCAGGAAAATAGTCCTGCAGCAACAAGAAATGTTACTTATTATGTGTATTATAATTAATGGCATTTTTTTTTTAGGGGTAGAATGCCGATTGCCCCTTTAAGCTTTTTAGGCGTGCTGAAGAAAACAACATACCTCTCATTGACTTACAGCAATAATGGGACCGAGACTGGTCCCAATGATTCTAGAAAGCAATAACCATGTTTATTTGATGAGATCCATGATTTTCTTTTTCTGTGTCCCCATCCTCCCTTTTCTTACCTAACAGATCTTGCGACCTGGTAAGGTCATTTTCACGCCCTATATGGGAGTTGGAAAGACAAAACTACATCTACACACACTATTTATATACACTATATACACACTACATCTACACACAATATATATACTATATATACACACTATATCTACACACAATATATATACTATATATACACACTACATCTACACACAATATATATACTATATATACACACTATATCTACACACAATATATATACTATATATACACACTATATCTACACACAATATATATACTGTATATACACACTATATATACACTATATATACACACTATATACAATATATATATACTACATATACACACTATATATATACACTATATGCACTATATATACTATATATACACTATATATAAACTATATATACACACTATATATACTATATATACACACTATATATATATACACTACATACACACTAATTATAAACTGTATACACACTATATACACACTATATATATATATATATATATATATATACTATATATACACTATCTACACACTATATACACACTATATCTACACACAATATATACACTATATATACACTATATATACACACATATACACTATAGATACACACTATATATATACACTATATACACACTTTATATACACACTATATACACTATATATATACTATATATACACACTATATATACACTATATATATATATATACACTATATATACACTATCTACACACTATATACACACTATATATACACTTTATATACACACTATATACACTATATATATAATATATATATACACACTATATATATACACTATATACACACTATATATACACACACTATATATATACACTATATACACACTATATCTACACAATATATATACTATTTATACACACTATATATACACTATATATACACAATATATACACTATATATACTATATATACACACTATATATATACACTATATACACACTATATATATACACTATATGCACTATATATACACAATATATATACTATATATACACTATATATACACTACATACACACTAAATATAAACTGTCTACGCACTATATACACAATATATATACACTATATGCAAAAATATATACACTATATATAAACTATATATACACTATATATATACACTACATACGCACTAAATATAAACTGTATACGCACTATATACACACTATATATATATATATATATATATATATATATATATACACTATATATACACATATACACACTATATATACACATATACACTATATACACTATATACACATACACTACATACACATACACACTATATATATACACTATATACACACTATATATACACACACTATATATATACACTATATACACACTATATCTACACAATATATATACTATTTATACACACTATATATACACTATATATACACAATATATACACTATATATACTATATATACACACTATATATATACACTATATACACACTATATATATACACTATATGCACTATATATACACAATATATATACTATATATACACTATATATACACTACATACACACTAAATATAAACTGTCTACGCACTATATACACAATATATATACACTATATGCAAAAATATATACACTATATATAAACTATATATACACTATATATATACACTACATATGCACTAAATATAAACTGTATACGCACTATATACACACTATATATATATATATATATATATATATATATATATACACTATATACACACATATACACACTATATCTACACACAATATATACACTATATATACACAATATATATAAGCTTTATATACACACTATATACACTATATATATACTACATATACACAATATATATATACACTATATACACACTATATCTACACACAATTTATATACTATATATACACACTATATCTACACACAGTATATATACTATTTATATACACTATATATACACTATATATACACACTATATACTATATATACACACTATATATATACACTATATACACACTATATATATATACACTATATGACTATGTATATATACACAATATATATATACACTATATATACACTACATACACACTAAATATAAACTGTCTACGCACTATATACACACGATATACATTATATACACTATATATATACACACTATATATATACAGTATATATTTACACACTATATATACGCACTATATATACTGTATATACAGTCGTGGCCAAAGGTTTTGAGAATGACACAAATATAAATTTCCACAAAGTTTGCTGCTTCAGTGTCTTTAGTTATTTTTGTCAGATGTTACTATGGATACTGAAGTATAATTACAAGCATTTCATGAGTGTCAAAGGCTTTTATTGACAATTACATGAAGTTGATGCAAAGAGTCAATATTTGCAGTGTTGACCCTTATTTTTCAAGACCTCTGCAATCCACCCTGGCATGCTGTCAATTAACTTCTGGGCCACATCCTGACTGATGGCAGCCCATTCTTGCATAATCAATGCTTGGAGTTTGTCAGAATTTGTGGGTTTTTGTTTGTTCACCCGTCTCCTGAGGATTGACCACAAGTTCTCAATGGGATTAAGGTCTGGGGAGTTTCCTGGCCACGGATCCAAAATATCGATGTTTTGTTCCCCGAGCCACTTAGTTATCACTTTGCCTTATGGCAAGGTGCTCCATCATGCTTGAAAAGGCATCGTTCGTCACCAAACTGTTCCTGGATGGTTGGGAGAAGTAGCTCTCGGAGGATGTGTTGGTACCATTCTTTATTCATGGCTGTGTTCTTAGGCAAAATTGTGAGTGAGCCCACTCCCTTGGCTGAGAAGCAACCCCACACATGAATGGTCTCAGGATGCTTTACTGTTGGCATGACACAGGACTGATAGTAGCGCTCACCTTGTCTTCTCAGGACAAGCTTTTTTCCGGAAGCCCCAAACAATCGGAAAGGGGATTCATCAGAGAAAATGAGTTTAACCCAGTCCTCAGCAGTCCAATCGCTGTACCTTTTTCAGAATTTCAGTCTGTCCCTGATGTCTTTCCTGGAGAGAAGTGGCTTCTTGACACCAGGCCATCCTCCAAAAGTTTTCACCTCACTGTGCATGCAGATGCACTCACACCTGCCTGCTGCCATTCCTAGGCAAGCTCTGTACTGGTGGTGCCCCGATCCCGCAGCTGAATCAACTCTGGGAGACGGTCCTGGCACTTGCTGGACTTTCTTGGGCGCCCTGAAGCAACACATTCAACACTCTCCTTGAAGTTCTTGATGATCCGATAAATGGTTGATTTAGGTGCAATCTTCTGTCTGCTGGGTGTCTGTCTGTCTGTCTGCTGGGTGTCTGTCTGTCTGTCTGCTGGGTGTCTGTCTGTCTGCTGGGTGTCTGTCTGTCTGTCTCCTGGGTGTCTGTCTGTCTGCTGGATGTCTGTCTGTCTGCTGGGTATCTGTCTGTCTGTCTGTCTGTCTGTCTGTCTGTCTGTCTGTCTGTCTGTCTGTCTGTCTGTCTGTCTGTCTGTCTGTCTGTCTGTCTGTCTGTCTGTCTGTCTGCTGGGTGTCTGTCTGTCTGTCTGACCGTGTGCATTTGTGTGCATTTCTTTGTATATATGTGTGTGTGTGTGTCCGTGCGTGCCCATGCTATGTGTGTGTGTGTCCGTGCGTGCCCAAGCTATGTGTGTGTGTGTTTCTGTGCGTACCCATGCTATGTGTGTGTGTGTGTCCGTGCGTGCCCATGCTATGTGTGTGTGTGTGTCCGTGCGTGCCCATGCTATGTGTGTGTGTGTGTCCGTGCGTGCCCATGCTATGTGTGTGTGTGTGTTTCTGTGCGTGCCCATGCTATGTGTGTGTGTCCGTGCGTGCCCATGCTATGTTTGTGTGTGTGTCCGTGCGTGCCCATGCTATGTGTGTGTGTGTGTCCGTGCGTGCCCATGCTACGTGTGTGTGTGTTTCTGTGCGTGCCCATGCTATGTGTGTGTGTGTCCGTGCGTGCCCATGCTATGTGTGTGTGTGTGTCCGTGCGTGCCCATGCTATGTGTGTGTGTGTGTCCGTGCGTGCCCACGCTATGTGTGTGTGTGTTTCTGTGCGTGCCCATGCTATGTGTGTGTGTGTTCCCGTGCGTGCCCATGCTATGTGTGTGTGTGTGTCCGTGCGTGCCCACGCTATGTGTGTGTGTGTGTCCGTGCGTGCCCATGCTATGTGTGTGTGTGTTTCTGTGCGTGTTGAAGTAATAGAGTTCAGTGTCATCATGGGAGCAGGTGTAGTTTAGTTGGTGTCTGTTAAGTTACCAGGTGTGTGTTAAGTTACCAGGTGTGTGTTTAGTTGTCAGGTGTGTGTTTAGTTGTCTGGTGTGTGTTTAGTTGTAAGGTGTGTTTAGTGTTCAGGTGTGTTTAGTTGTCATGTGTGTCTTTAGTTGTCAGGTGTGTCTTTAGTTGTAAGGTGTGTTTCGTTGTAAGGTGTGTTTCGTTGTAAGGTGTGTTTCGTTGTCAGGTGTGTTTCGTTGTCAGGTGTGTTTAGTTGTCAGGTGTGTTTAGTTGCCAGGTGTGTTTAGTTGTCAGGTGTGTGTTTCGTTGTCAGGTGTGTGTTTCGTTGTCAGGTGTGTTTAGTTGCCAGGTGTGTGTTTAGTTGCCAGGTGTGTGTTTAGTTGTCAGGTGTGTGTTTAGTTGTCAGGTGTGTTTAGTTGTCAGGTGTGTGTTTAGTTGCCTGGTGTGTGTTTAGTTGTCAGGTGTGTTTAGTTGTCTGGTGTGTGTTTAGTTGTCAGGTGTGTTTAGTTGTCTGGTGTGTGTTTAGTTGCCTGGTGTGTGTTTAGTTGTCAGGTGTGTTTAGTTGTCAGGTGTGTTTAGTTGTCAGGTGTGTTTAGTTGTCAGGTGTGTGTTTAGTTGGCTGGTGTCTGTTTAGTTGCCAGGTGTGTGTTTAGTTGTCAGGTGTGTTTAGTTTTCTGGTGTGTGTTTAGTTGCCTGGTGTGTGTTTAGTTGTCAGGTGTGTTTAGTTGTCAGGTGTGTTTAGTTGTCAGGTGTGTGTTTAGTTGTCTGGTGTGTGTTTAGTTGTCAGGTGTGTTTAGTTGCAAGGTGTGTGTTTAGTTGTCAGGTGTGTTTAGTTGTCAGGTGTGTTTAGTTGTCTGGTGTGTGTTTAGTTGCCTGGTGTGTGTTTAGTTGTCAGGTGTGTTTAGTTGCCTGGTGTGTGTTTAGTTGTCAGGTGTGTTTAGTTGTCTGGTGTGTGTTTAGTTGCCAGGTGTGTGTTTAGTTGTCAGGTGTGTTTAGTTGTCAGGTGTGTTTAGTTGTCTGGTGTGTGTTTAGTTGCCAGGTGTGTGTTTAGTTGCCAGGTGTGTGTTTAGTTATCAGGTGTGTTTAGTTGTCAGGTGTGTTTAGTTGTCAGGTGTGTGTTTAGTTGGCTGGTGTCTGTTTAGTTGCCAGGTGTGTGTTTAGTTGTCAGGTGTGTTTAGTTGTCTGGTGTGTGTTTAGTTGCCTGGTGTGTGTTTAGTTGTCAGGTGTGTTTAGTTGTCAGGTGTGTGTTTAGTTGTCTGGTGTGTGTTTAGTTGTCAAGTGTGTTTAGTTGCAAGGTGTGTGTTTAGTTGTCAGGTGTGTTTAGTTGTCTGGTGTGTGTTTAGTTGCCTGGTGTGTGTTTAGTTGTCAGGTGTGTTTAGTTGCCTGGTGTGTGTTTAGTTGCCTGGTGTGTGTTTAGTTGTCAGGTGTGTTTAGTTGTCCGGTGTGTGTTTAGTTGTCAGGTGTGTTTAGTTGCCAGGTGTGTGTTTAGTTGTCAGGTGTGTTTAGTTGTCTGGTGTGTGTTTAGTTGTCAGGTGTGTTTAGTTGCCAGGTGTGTGTTTAGTTGTCAGGTGTGTTTAGTTGTCAGGTGTGTTTAGTTGTCTGGTGTGTGTTTAGTTGCCTGGTGTGTGTTTAGTTGTCAGGTGTGTTTAGTTGCCTGGTGTGTGTTTAGTTGTCAGGTGTGTTTAGTTGTCTGGTGTGTGTTTAGTTGTCAGGTGTGTTTAGTTGCCAGGTGTGTGTTTAGTTGTCAGGTGTGTTTAGTTGTCTGGTGTGTGTTTAGTTGTCAGGTGTGTTTAGTTGCCAGGTGTGTGTTTAGTTGTCAGGTGTGTTTAGTTGTCAGGTGTGTTTAGTTGTCAGGTGTGTTTAGTTGTCAGGTGTGTGTTTAGTTGGCTGGTGTCTGTTTAGTTGCCAGGTGTGTGTTTAGTTGTCAGGTGTGTTTAGTTGTCTGGTGTGTGTTTAGTTGCCTGGTGTGTGTTTAGTTGTCAGGTGTGTTTAGTTGTCAGGTGTGTTTAGTTGTCAGGTGTGTGTTTAGTTGTCAGGTGTGTGTTTAGTTGTCTGGTGTGTGTTTAGTTGTCAGGTGTGTTTAGTTGCAAGGTGTGTGTTTAGTTGTCAGGTGTGTTTAGTTGTCAGGTGTGTTTAGTTGTCTGGTGTGTGTTTAGTTGCCTGGTGTGTGTTTAGTTGTCAGGTGTGTTTAGTTGCCAGGTGTGTGTTTAGTTGTCAGGTGTGTTTAGTTGTCAGGTGTGTTTAGTTGTCTGGTGTGTGTTTAGTTGCCTGGTGTGTGTTTAGTTGTCAGGTGTGTTTAGTTGTCTGGTGTGTGTTTAGTTGCCTGGTGTGTGTTTAGTTGTCAGGTGTGTTTAGTTATCTGGTGTGTGTTTAGTTGTCAGGTGTGTTTAGTTGTCAGGTGTGTGTTTAGTTGTCAGGTGTGTTTAGTTGTCAGGTGTGTTTAGTTGTCAGGTGTGTTTAGTTGTCAGGTGTGTTTAGTTGTCTGGTGTGTGTTTAGTTGTCAGGTGTGTGTTTAGTTGTCAGGTGTGTTTAGTTGTCAGGTGTGTGTTTAGTTGTCAGGTGTCTGTTTAGTTGCCAGGTGTGTGTTTAGTTGTCAGGTGTGTTTAGTTGTCTGGTGTGTTTAGTTGTCAGGTGTGTTTAGTTGTCTGGTGTGTGTTTAGTTGTCAGGTGTGTGTTTAGTTGTCAGGTGTGTGTTTAGTTGTCAGGTGTGTTTAGTTGTCAGGTGTGTTTAGTTGTCAGGTGTGTGTTTAGTTGTCAGGTGTGTTTAGTTGGCTGGTGTCTGTTTAGTTGCCAGGTGTGTGTTTAGTTGACAGGTGTGTTTAGTTGTCAGGTGTGTGTTTAGCTGGCTGGTGTCTGTTTAGTTGCCAGGTGTGTGTTTAGTTGCCAGGTGTGTTTAGTTGTCTGGTGTGTGTTTAGTTGTCAGGTGTGTTTAGTTGTCAGGTGTGTGTTTAGTTGGCTGGTGTCTGTTTAGTTGCCAGGTGTGTGTTTAATTGTCAGGTGTGTTTAGTTGTCAGGTGTGTTTAGTTGTCTGGTGGGTGTTTAGTTGGCTGGTGTGTTTAGTTGTCAGGTGTGTTTAGTTGTCAGGTGTGTTTAGTTGTCAGGTGTGTGTTTAGTTGGCTGGTGTCTGTTTAGTTGCCAGGTGTGTTTAGTTGTCAGGTGTGTTTAGTTGTCAGTTGTGTTTAGTTGTCTGGTGTGTGTTTAGTTGCCAGGTGTGTGTTTAGTTGTCAGGTGTGTTTAGTTGTCAGGTGTGTGTTTAGTTGGCTGGTGTCTGTTTAGTTGCCAGGTGTGTGTTTAGTTGTCAGGTGTGTTTAGTTGTCAGGTGTGTTTAGTTGTCTGGTGGGTGTTTAGTTGGCTGGTGTGTTTAGTTGTCAGGTGTGTTTAGTTGTCAGGTGTGTTTAGTTGTCAGGTGTGTGTTTAGTTGGCTGGTGTCTGTTTAGTTGCCAGGTGTGTTTAGTTGTCAGGTGTGTTTAGTTGGCTGGTGTGTGTTTAGTTGTCTGGTGTGTGTTTAGTTGTCTGGTGTGTTTAGTTGCCAGGTGTGTGATGCTGGCTGGTGTGTGTTTAGTTATCAGGTGTGTGATGCTGGCTGGTGTGTGTTTAGTTGTCAGGTGGGTGATGCTGGCTGGTGTGTGTTTAGTTATCAGGTGTGTGATGCTGGCTGGTGTGTGTTTAGTTATCAGGTGTGTGATGCTGGCTGGTGTGTGTTTAGTTATCAGGTGTGTGATGCTGGCTGGTGTGTGTTTAGTTGTCTGGTGTGTGTTTAGTTGTCAGGTGTGTGATGCTGGCTGGTGTGTGTTTAGTTGCCAGGTGTGTGATGCTGGCTGGTGTGTGTTTAGTTGCCAGGTGTGTGATGCTGGCTGGTGTGTGTTTAGTTGTCTGGTGTGTGTTTAGTTGTCAGGTGTGTGTTTAGTTGCCAGGTGTGTGATGCTGGCTGGTGTGTGTTTAGTTGTCAGGTGTGTGATGCTGGCTGGTGTTTGTTTAGTTGTCAGGTGTGTGATGCTGGCTGGTGTGTGTTTAGTTGTCAGGTGGGTGATGCTGGCTGGTGTGTGTTTAGTTGTCAGGTGTGTGATGCTGGCTGGTGTGTGTTTAGTTATCAGGTGTGTGATGCTGGCTGGTGTGTGTTTAGTTGTCTGGTGTGTGTTTAGTTGTCAGGTGGGTGATGCTGGCTGGTGTGTGTTTAGTTGCCAGGTGTGTGATGCTGGCTGGTGTGTGTTTAGTTGCCAGGTGTGTGATGCTGGCTGGTGTGTGTTTAGTTGTCAGGTGTGTGATGCTGGCTGGTGTGTGTTTAGTTGTCAGGTGTGTGATGCTGGCTGGTGTGTGTTTAGTTATCAGGTGTGTGATGCTGGCTGGTGTGTGTTTAGTTGTCTGGTGTGTGTTTAGTTGTCAGGTGTGTGTTTAGTTGCCAGGTGTGTGATGCTGGCTGGTGTGTGTTTAGTTGTCAGGTGTGTGATGCTGGCTGGTGTGTGTTTAGTTGCCAGGTGTGTGATGCTGGCTGGTGTGCGTTTAGTTGTCAGGTGTGTGATGCTGGCTGGTATGTGTTTAGTTGTCAGGTGTGTGATGCTGGCTGTGGTGCCACTTGACAAAAGAGGCATAGTTCCAAATGTTAACCCTGGCCCTTGACTTTTTCCTCGTGTTGTTACGTTACAGTCTTATTCTAAAATGAATGGATAAACAGAATCCTCATCGATCTACACACACTACCCCATAATGACATCACAATACCCCATAATGACATCACAATACCAGTAATGACATGACAAAGCCCCATAATTACATCACAATACCCCATAATGACATCACAATACCATAATGACATCACAATACCATAATGACATCAAAATACCCCATAATGACAAAGCAAGGTTTTTATTTATTTTTAAATAAAAAATGTATTACAATTATTTAAAAAACCAGAAATATAATATTTACGTAAGTATTCAGACCCTTTGCTATGAGACTCCAAAATGAGCTCAGGTGCATCATGTTTCCATTGATCATCCTTGAGATGTTTCTACAACTTGATTGGAGTCCACCTGTGGTAAATTCAAGTGATTGAATATTATCTGGAAAGGCACACAGCTGGCTAGTTAACTAGGGGGAACTGATGTTTTTAAGACAGTGATATAGTGTGGGGTGCTTTTCAGGCAAGTGTAGTTCTCTGATAACGAGTTGTTAGCATGAGTGTTTTACTTTAATTATGAGTGATTTACTTTAATATGAGTGATTTACTATAATTATGAGTGATTTACTATAAATATGAGTGATTTACTTTAATTATGAGTGATTTACTATAATTATGAGTGATTTACTATAAATATGAGTGATTTACTTTAATTATGAGTGATTTACTATAATTATGAGTGATTTACTATAATTATGAGTGATTTACTTTACTTATGAGTGATTTACTATAATTATGAGTGATTTACTTTAATTATGAGTGATTTACTATAATTATGAGTGATTTACTATAATTATGCGTGATTTACTATAAATATGCGTGTTTTACTATATTTATGAGTGTTTTACTTTAATTATGAGTAATTTACTATAAATATGAGTGTTTTACTATAATTATGAGTAATTTACTATAAATATGAGTGTTTTACTATAATTATGAGTGTTTTACTATAATTATGAGTGTTTTACTTTAATTATGAGTAATTTACTATAAATATGAGTGTTTTACTATAATTATGAGTAATTTACTATAATTATGAGTGTTTTACTATAATGGCTACAATTACAGGGCATCTCTGAAACACTCTCCGGCGAATTAGAGGACATAATGGCTGTGTCCCAAATGGGACCCTCTTGCCTATATACTACTACACATAGGGTTCTGGTCATAAGTAGTGCTCTATATAGGGAATAGCGCTCTGGTCTAAAGTAGTGCACTATATAGGGAATAGGGCTCTGGTCTAAAGTAGTGCACTATATAGGGAATAGGGTGCCATTTGGGACACGAACAAAATAAGTCATAATTAAAATCATAAATAATATGAAACAGTTTATTGGACAGATAAAATGTTGGTAGATGTTAGCCACGCTTAGCTACCGCAGAGAGACCCGGTGTCACGATCGTCTGTTGAAGAATGTTAGCCACGCTTAGCTACCGCAGAGAGACCCGGTGTCACGATCGTCTGTTGAAGAATGTTAGCCACGCTTAGCTACCGCAGAGAGACCCGGTGTCACGATCATCTGTTGAAGAATGTTAGCCACGCTTAGCTACCGCAGAGAGACCCGGTGTCACGATCATCTGTTGAAGAATGTTAGCCACGCTTAGCTACCGCAGAGAGACCCGGTGTCACGATCGTCTGTTGAAGAATGTTAGCCACGCTTAGCTACCGCAGAGAGACCCGGTGTCACGATCGTCTGTTGAAGAATGTTAGCCACGCTTAGCTACCGCAGAGAGACCCGGTGTCACGATCGTCTGTTGAAGAATGTTAGCCACGCTTAGCTGCCGCAGAGAGACCCGGTGTCACGATCGTCTGTTGAAGAATGTTAGCCACGCTTAGCTACCGCAGAGAGACCCGGTGTCACGATCGTCTGTTGAAGAATGTTAGCCACGCTTAGCTACCGCAGAGAGACCCGGTGTCACGATCGTCTGTTGAAGAATGTTAGCCACGCTTAGCTACCGCAGAGAGACCCGGTGTCACGATCGTCTGTTGAAGAAATGGACCAAGGGACAGCGTAGTGAGCGTATGTACTTCTTTATTAACGATGTCGCCAACAAAACAATAAACCTCCAAACGAAACGTGACGCCAACATAGTGCTCACAGGCAACTAAACATGCACAACTACCCACAAAACCAACATGGAAAATGGCAACCTAAATAGGATCCCCAATCAGAGACAACGATAAACAGCTCTCTGTGATTGGGGACCAATTCAGGCCACCATAAACCTACATTCCCCTAGACAATTCAAAATCCCCATAGATAAACAAAAAAAACCTAGACAAGTCAAAAACCCTAGACAAGACAAAAACCTAGACAAGACAAAACTAAACAAACCACCCTTGTCACACCCTGACCTAACAAAACAATTAAGAAAACAAAAATGACTAAAGTCAGGGCGTGACACCCGGGGAGACATATCTCAGACAGAGAGACACACACAATGCGCTGTCCGTCCCCTGGGTATGTCCCCAGGCTCTACATGAAGGGTGATCTTAAATTAGATGGTTTGAACCGTCGCTGAGGTGGGCTCTGTTTCTATAGCGATGCATCCTTCCTCCTCTCTGTATGGCTCTCTCTCTCTCTCTCTCTCTCTCTCTCTGAAAGAGGAGGAAGGAGAATAAACACTTACATCAGCCAGGTGAGAGAGAGACCTGCTCTAACAACAGAGAGAGAGAGACCTGCTCTAACAACAGAGATAACTGCTCTAACAACAGAGACAGAGACCTGTTCTAACAACAGAGAGAGAGACCTGTTTTAACAACAGAGAGAGAGACCTGTTCTAACAACAGAGAGATAGACCTGTTCTAACAACAGAGAGAGAGACCTGCTCTAACAACAGAGAGAGAGACCTGTTCTAACAATAGAGAGAGAGAGACCTGTTCTAACAACAGAGAGAGAGACCTGTTCTAACAACAGAGAGAGATAACTGTTCTAACAACAGAGAGAGAGAGACCTGTTCTAACAACACAGAGAGAGACCTGTTCTAACAACAGAGAGAGAGACCTGTTCTAACAACAGAGAGAGAGAGAGACCTGCTCTAACAACAGAGAGAGAGACCTGTTCTAACAACAGAGAGAGAGACCTGTTCTAACAACAGAGAGAGAGACCTGTTCTAACAACAGAGAGAGAGAGAGACCTGTTCTAACAACAGAGAGAGAGAGACCTGCTCTAACAACAGAGAGAGAGACCTGTTCTAACAACAGAGAGAGAGACCTGCTCTAACAACAGAGAGAGAGAGAGAGAGAGAGACCTGTTCTAACAACAGAGAGAGAGAGACCTGCTCTAACAACAGAGAGAGAGACCTGTTCTAACAACAGAGAGAGATACCTGTTCTAACAACAGAGAGAGAGAGAGAGACCTGCTCTAACAACAGAGAGAGAGACCTGTTCTAACAACAGAGAGAGAGAGACCTGCTCTAACAACAGAGAGAGAGAGACCTGTTCTAACAGAGAGAGAGAGACATGTTCTAACAACAGAGAGAGCGAGAGAGAGACCTGCTCTAACAACAGAGAGAAAGAGACCTGTTCTAACAACAGAGAGAGAGAGAGAGAGACCTGTTCTAACAACAGAGAGAGAGAGACCTGTTCTACAACAGAGATAGAGACCTGTTCTAACAACAGAGAGAGAGACCTGCTCTAACAACAGAGACAGAGACCTGTTCTAACACAGAGAGAGAGACCTGTTCTAAAACAGAGAGAGAGAAAGACCTGTTCTAACAACAGAGAGAGAGACCTGTTCTAACAACAGAGACAGAGACCTGTTCTAACAACAGAGAGAGAGACCTGTTCTAACAACAGAGAGAGAGAGAGACCTGTTCTAACAACAGAGAGAGAGAGAGACCTGCTCTAACAACAGAGAAAGAGACCTGTTCTAACAACAGAGAGAGAGACCTGTTCTAACAACAGAGAGAGAGAACCTGTTTAACAACAGAGAGAGAGAGAGCCTGCTCTAACAACAGAGAGAGAGAGACCTGCTCTAACAACAGAGAGAGAGAGACCTGCTCAACAAACAGAGAGAGAGAGACCTGCTCTAACAACAGAGAGAGAGAAAGACCTGTTCTAACAACAGAGAGAGAGACCTGTTCTAACAACAGAGAGAGAGACCTGTTCTAACAACAGAGAGAGAGACCTGTTCTAACAACAGAGACAGAGACCTGTTCTAACAACATAGAGAGAGACCTGTTCTAACAACAGAGAGAGAGAGAGACCTGTTCTAACAACAGAGAGAGAGAGACCTGTTCTAACAACAGAGAGAGAGACCTGTTCTAACAACAGAGGAGAGAGAGACCTGCTCTAACAACAGAGAGAGATACCTGTTCTAACAACAGAGAGAGAGAGAGACCTGTTCTAACAACAGAGAGAGAGAGAGACCTGTTCTAACAACAGAGAGAGAGAGAGAGAGAGACATGTTCTAACAACAGAGAGAGAGAGACCTGCTCTAACAACAGAGAGAGAGACCTGTTCTAACAACAGAGAGACAGAGAGACCTGTTCTAACAACAGAGAGAGAGAGGACCTGTTCTAACAACACGAGAGAGAGAGAGAGAGAGACCTGTTCTAACAACAGAGAGAGAGACCTGCTCTAACAACAGAGAGAGAGACCTGTTCTAACAACAGAGAGAGAGAGAGACCTGTTCTAACAACAGAGAGAGAGACCTGTTCTAACAACAGAGAGAGCGATAACTGTTCTAACAACAGAGAGAGAGAGACCTGTTCTAACAACAGAGAGAGAGACCTGTTCTAACAACAGATAGAGAGAGGACTGTTCTAACAACAGAGAGAGAGAGACCTGTTCTAACAACAGACAGAGAGAGACCTGCTCTAACAACAGAGAGAGAGACCTGTTCTAACAACAGAGAGAGAGAGAGACCTGTTCTAACAACAGAGAGTGAGACCTGTTCTAACAACAGAGAGATAGACCTGTTCTAACAACAGAGAGAGAGAGAGACCTGCTCTAACAACAGAGATAGGAGACCTGTTCTAACAACAGAGAGAGAGACCTGTTCTAACAACAGAGAGAGAGAGACCTGTTCTAACAACAGAGAGAGAGAGACCTGCTCTAACAACAGAGAGAGAGACCTGTTCTAACAACAGAGAGAGAGACCTGTTCTAACAACAGAGAGAGAGAGACCTGTTCTAACAACAGAGAGAGAGAGAGAGAGAGAGACCTGTTCTAACAACAGAGAGAGAGACCTGTTCTAACAACAGAGAGAGAGAGACCTGTTCTAACAACAGAGAGAGAGAGAGACCTGTTCTAACAACAGAGAGTGAGACCTGTTCTAACAACAGAGAGAGAGACCTGTTCTAACAACAGAGAGAGAGAGAGACCTGCTCTAACAACAGAGAGAGAGACCTGTTCTAACAACAGAGAGAGAGACCTGTTCTAACAACAGAGAGAGAGAGACCTGTTCTAACAACAGAGAGAGAGAGACCTGCTCTAACAACAGAGAGAGAGAGAGACTTGTTCTAACAACAGAGAGAGAGACCTGTTCTAACAACAGAGAGAGAGAGACCTGTTCTAACAACAGAGAGAGAGAGAGACCTGCTCTAACAACAGAGAAAGAGACCTGTTCTAACAACAGAGAGAGAGACCTGTTCTAACAACAGAGAGAGAGAGACCTGTTCTAACAACAGAGAGAGAGAGAGACCTGCTCAACAACAGAGAGAGAGAGACCTGCTCTAACAACAGAGAGAGAGAGACCTGCTCTAACAACAGAGAGAGAGAGACCTGCTCTAACAACAGAGAGAGAGAAAGACCTGTTCTAACAACAGAGAGAGAGACCTGTTCTAACAACAGAGAGAGAGACCTGTTCTAACAACAGAGAGAGAGACCTGTTCTAACAACAGAGACAGAGACCTGTTCTAACAACATAGAGAGAGACCTGTTCTAACAACAGAGAGAGAGAGAGACCTGTTCTAACAACAGAGAGAGAGAGACCTGTTCTAACAACAGAGAGAGAGACCTGTTCTACAACAGAGATAGAGACCTGTTCTAACAACAGAGAGAGAGACCTGCTCTAACAACAGAGACAGAGACCTGTTCTAACAACAGAGAGAGAGACCTGTTCTAACAACACAGAGAGAGAAAGACCTGTTCTAACAACAGAGAGAGAGACCTGTTCTAACAACAGAGACAGAGACCTGTTCTAACAACAGAGAGAGAGACCTGTTCTAACAACAGAGAGAGAGAGAGACCTGTTCTAACAACAGAGAGAGAGAGAGACCTGCTCTAACAACAGAGAAAGAGACCTGTTCTAACAACAGAGAGAGAGACCTGTTCTAACAACAGAGAGAGAGAGACCTGTTCTAACAACAGAGAGAGAGAGAGAGACCTGCTCTAACAACAGAGAGAGAGAGACCTGCTCTAACAACAGAGAGAGAGAGACCTGCTCTAACAACAGAGAGAGAGAGACCTGCTCTAACAACAGAGAGAGAGAAAGACCTGTTCTAACAACAGAGAGAGAGACCTGTTCTAACAACAGAGAGAGAGACCTGTTCTAACAACAGAGAGAGAGACCTGTTCTAAAAAACAGAGACAGAGACCTGTTCTAACAACATAGAGAGAGACCTGTTCTAACAACAGAGAGAGAGAGAGACCTGTTCTAACAACAGAGAGAGAGAGACCTGTTCTAACAACAGAGAGAGAGACCTGTTCTAACAACAGAGGAGAGAGAGACCTGCTCTAACAACAGAGAGAGATACCTGTTCTAACAACAGAGAGAGAGAGAGACCTGTTCTAACAACAGAGAGAGAGAGAGACCTGTTCTAACAACAGAGAGAGAGAGAGAGAGACATGTTCTAACAACAGAGAGAGAGAGACCTGCTCTAACAACAGAGAGAGAGACCTGTTCTAACAACAGAGAGACAGAGAGACCTGTTCTAACAACAGAGAGAGAGAGAGACCTGTTCTAACAACAGAGAGAGAGAGAGAGAGAGACCTGTTCTAACAACAGAGAGAGAGACCTGCTCTAACAACAGAGAGAGAGACCTGTTCTAACAACAGAGAGAGAGAGAGACCTGTTCTAACAACAGAGAGAGAGACCTGTTCTAACAACAGAGAGAGAGATAACTGTTCTAACAACAGAGAGAGAGAGACCTGTTCTAACAACAGAGAGAGAGACCTGTTCTAACAACAGATAGAGAGAGACCTGTTCTAACAACAGAGAGAGAGAGACCTGTTCTAAAACAGACAGAGAGAGACCTGCTCTAACAATAGAGAGAGAGACCTGTTCTAACAACAGAGAGAGAGAGAGACCTGTTCTAACAACAGAGAGTGAGACCTGTTTAAAAACAGAGAGATAGACCTGTTCTAACAAACAGAGAGAGAGAGAGGACCTGCTCTAACAACAGAGATAGAGACCTGTTCTAAAAACAGAGAGAGAGACCTGTTCTAACAACAGAGAGAGAGAGAGACCTGTTCTAACAACAGAGAGAGAGAGACTGCTCTAACAACAGAGAGAGAGACTGTTCTAACAACAGAGAGAGAGACCTGTCTAACAACAGAGAGAGAGACCTGTTTAACAACAGAGAGAGAGAGAGAGAGAGAGACCTGTTCTAACAACAGAGAGAGAGACCTGTTCTAACAACAGAGAGAGAGAGACCTGTTCTAACAACAGAGAGAGAGAGACCTGCTCTAACAACAGAGAGAGAGAGTCCTGTTCTAACAACAGAGAGAGAGAGACCTGTTCTAACAACAGAGAGAGAGAGACCTGTTCTAACAACAGAGACAGAGACCTGTTCTAACAACAGAGAGAGAGACCTGTTCTAACAACGAGAGAGAGAGCATGTTCTAACAACAGAGAGAGAGAGAGAGACCGTTCTAACAACAGAGAGAGACCTGTTCTAACACAGAGAGAGAGACCTGTTCTAACAACAGAGAGAGAGAGAGACCTGCTCTAACAACAGAGAGAGAGACCTGTTCAACAACAGAGAGAGAGACCTGTTCAACAACAGAGAGAGAGAGAGACCTGTTCTAAAACAGAGAGAGAGAGACTGTCTAACAACAGAGAGAGAGAGAGACTGTTCTAACAACAGAGAGAGAGAGACCTGTTCTAACACAGAGAGAGAGAGACTGTTCTAGACAGAGACCGTGTCTAACAACAGAGAGAGAGACCTGTTCTAACAACAGAGAGAGAGAGACCTGTTCTAACAACAGAGAGAGAGACCTGTTCTAACAACAAAGAGAGAGAGACCTGTTCTAACAACAAAGAGAGAGAGAGACCTGTTCTAACAACAGAGAGAGAGAGACCTGTTCTAACAACAGAGAGAGAGACCTGTTCTAACAACAAAGAGAGAGAGAGACCTGTTCTAACAACAGAGAGAGAGAGACCTGTTCTAACAACAGAGAGAGAGAGAGAGAGAGAGAGAGAGAGAGAGACCTGTTCTAACAACAGAGAGAGAGAGAGAGAGAGAGAGAGACCTGTTCTAACAACAGAGAGAGAGAGACCTGCTCTAACAACAGAGAGAGAGAGACCTGCTCTAACAACAGAGAGAGAGAGAGACCTGTTCTAACAACAGAGAGAGAGAGAGACCTGTTCTAACAACAGAGAGAGAGAGAGACCTGTTCTAACAACAGAGAGAGAGAGACCTGCTCTAACAACAGAGAGAGAGAGACCTGCTCTAACAACAGAGAGAGAGAAAGACCTGTTCTAACAACAGAGAGAGAGAGAGACCTGCTCTAACAACAGAGAGAGAGAGACCTGCTCTAACAACAGAGAGAGAGAGACCTGCTCTAACAACAGAAGGAATACTGCCCAAACTACCTCATTACCACTATCACTGTTGGTCTCCTGCCCGTCAGGATCTATTCTGATGTTTGGGGTTGAGTCTGGATCTGGAGTGGAGGTCGGGGCTGACCTGAACCCCTCGTCCCGCTCTCAGATCTGGATCTAGACTGGACTGAAGATTCCTCAGTGTCCTGCTTGCCCCGCTCCCTGTGAGTGCATGGCCCATCTCCCCAAAAATCAAAACATTTCACACTGCGTTTGGTTGCATAAACCACGTAAGTTTTCCACTTATAACTCACCTGATACGAAATGTCCCAAAGTTTTTGTTGGTGAGTCTAAAAACATGCCTTCTACAAGCAGTAACGTGTTTCACCACTAGGTTTTTATATCCAAGTATTAACTCTCATTGGAATGGTGAATTTCACATAATGTCCGAGCTACAGAGAAAGAGAGGGAGAGACAGGGGAAAGAGGTTGAGAGAGAGAGGGGGAGAGAGAGAGATACAGAAAGAGAGGGAGCCACGGGGGAAAAAGAGGGAAGAGGGGGAGAGAGGTAGAGAGGGACGGAGAGAGGAAAAGAGAGGGAGGAAGAGAGGGAGAGAAAGAGAGAGAGAGGAAAAGAGAAGGAAAGAGAGGGAGAGAGAGAGAGGGAAAGAGAGGGAGAGAGTTAGGGAAAGAGTGGGATGGACAGAGGCAAAGAAAGGGTTCATGGGTTATATGTTATTCGTTCCCTAATTCCTCGTCATAGGTTATTAGTTATTGGTTTCCTAGTCATGGGTTATTAGTTATTAGTTCCCTAGTTCCCTAGTCATGGGTTATTAGTTATTAGTTCCCTAGTAATGGGTTATTAGATATTTGTTCCCTAGTTCCCTGGTCATGGGTTATTAGTTATTACTTCCCTAGTTTCCTAGTAATAGGTTACTGGTTATTAGTTCCCTAGTTCCCTAGTCATTGGTTATTAGTTATTAGTTCCCTAGTAATGGGTTATTAGTTATTAGTTCCCTAGTAATGGGTTATTAGATATTTGTTCCCTAGTTCCCTAGTCATGGGTTATTAGTTATTACTTCCCTAGTTTCCTAGTAATAGGTTACTGGTTATTAGTTCCCTAGTTCCCTAGTCATTGGTTATTAGTTATTAGTTCCCTAGTAATGGGTTATTAGTTATTAGTTCCCTAGTAATGGGTTATTGGTTATTAGTTCCCTAGTTCCCTAGTCATGGTTATTCGTTATTGGTTCCCTCGTCATGGGTTATTCGTTATTGGTTCCCTCGTCATGGGTTATTCGTTATTGGTTCCCTCGTCATGGGTTATTCGTTATTGGTTCCCTCGTCATGGGTTATTCGTTATTAGTTCCCTAGTTCCTTAGTCATGGTTATTCGTTATTGGTTCTCTAGTTCCCTAGTCATGGGTTATTAGTTATTAGTTATTTGTTCCCTCGTCATGGGTTATTCGTTATTGGTTCCCTCGTCATGGGTTATTAGTTATTGGTCCCCTGGTCATGGGTTATTGGTTATTAGTTCCCTAGTTCCCTCGTCATGGTTATTCGTTATTGGTTCCCTCGTCATGGGTTATTAGTTATTGGTTCCCTAGTCATGGGTTATTAGTTAATGGTTCCCTAGTTCCCTATGGGTTATTGGTTCCCTAGTTTTGGGTTATTAGTTATTGGTTCCCTAGTCATGGGTTATTGGTTATTGGTTCCATATTTCCCTAGTCATGGGTTATTGGTTATTGGTTCCCTATTTCCCTAGTCATGTGTTATTGGTTATTGGGTCCTTCGTTCCCTAGTCATGGGTTATTGGTTATTGGTTCCCTATTTCCCTAGTCATGGGTTATTGGTTATTGGTTCCCTATTTCCCTAGTCATGGGTTATTAGTTATTGGTTCCCTATTTCCCTAGTCATGGGTTATTGGTTTTTGGTTCCCTATTTCCCTAGTCATGGGTTATTGGTTATTGGTTCCCTAGTTCCCTAGTCATGGGTTATTGGTTTTTGGTTCCCTATTTCCCTAGTCATGGGTTATTGGTTATTGGTTCCATATTTCCCTAGTCATGGGTTATTGGTTATTGGTTCCCTAGTTCCCTAGTCATGGGTTATTGGTTTTTGGTTCCCTATTTCCCTAGTCATGGGTTATTGGTTATTGGTTCCATATTTCCCTAGTCATGGGTTATTGGTTATTGGTTCCCTATTTCCCTAGTCATGGGTTATTAGTTATTGGTTCCCTAGTCATGGGTTATTGGTTATTGGTTCCATATTTCCCTAGTCATGGGTTATTGGTTATTGGTTCCATATTTCCCTAGTCATGGGTTATTGTTTATTGGTTCCCTAGTTCCCTAGTCATGGGTTATTGGTTATTGGTTCCCTAGTTCCCTAGTCATGGGTTATTGGTTATTGGTTCCATATTTCCCTAGTCATGGGTTATTAGTTATTGGTTCCCTATTTCCCTAGTCATGGGTTATTGGTTATTGGTTCCCTATTTCCCTAGTCATGGGTTATTGGTTATTGGTTCCATATTTCCCTAGTCATGGGTTATAAAAGACCAAGTCCATATTATGGCAAGAACAGCTCAAATAAGCAAAGAGAAATGACAGTCCATCATTACTTTAAGACATGAAGGTCAGTCAATCCGTAAAATGTCAAGTTTCTTCAAGTGCAGTCGCAAAAACCATCAAGCGCTATAATGAAACTGACTCTCATGAGGACCGCCACAGGAAAGGAAGACCCAGAGTTACCTCTGTTGCAGAGGAAAAGTTAATTAGAGTTAACAGCCTCAGATATTGCAGCCCAAATAAATGCTTCACAGAGTTCAAGTAACAGACACATCTCAACATCAACTGTTCAGAGGAGACTGCGTGAATCAGGCCTTCATGGTCGAATTGCTTCAAAGAAACCACCACTCAAGGACACCAATAATAAGAAGAGACTTGGTCATGGGTTATTGGTTTTTGGTTCCCTAGTTCCTTATTCAAGGGTTATTTTTTATTAGTTTCCTAGTTCCCTTATCATGGCTAATAGGTTATTGGTTCCCTAGTTCCCTAGTCATGGGATATTGGACCCTAGTCATGGGTTATAGGTCATTGGTTCCCTAGTCAAGGGTTATAGGTTATTGGTTCTCTAGTTCCCTAGTCATGGGTTATTAGTTCCCTAGTCATGGATTATTGGTTCTCTAGTTCCCTAGTCATGGGTTATTGGTTATTAGTTCTCTAGTTCCCTAGTCATGGGTTATTAGTTCCCTAGTCATGGGTTGTTAGTTCCCTAGTGCTCTAGTCATGGGTTATTGGTTATTGGTTCTCTAGTGCCCTAGTCATGGGTTATTGGTTATTAGTTCTCTAGTTCCCTATTCATGAGTTATTAGTTCCCTAGTCATGGGTTATTAGTTCCCTAGTGCCCTACTCATGGGTTATTAGTTCCCTAGTCATGGGTTATTAGTTCCCTAGTTCCCTAGTCATGGGTTATTGGTTCTCCAGTTCCCTAGTCATGGGTTATTAGTTCCTAGTGCCCTAGTCATGGGCTATGGTTATTGGTTCCCTAGTTCCCTAGTCATGGTTTATTTGTTATTGGTTCCCTAGTTCCCTAGTCATGGGCTATTGGTTATTGGTTCCCTAGTCTAGTCATGGTTTGTTTGTTATTGGTTCCCTAGTCTAGTCATGATTTATTTGTTATTGGTTCCCTTGTTCCCTAGTCATGGGTTATTTGTTATTGGTTCCCTAGTCTAGTCATGGTTTATTTGTTATTGGTTCCCTAGTCTAATCATGGGTTATTAGTTATTGGTTCCCTAGTTCCCTAGTCTTGGGCTATTGGTTATTGGTTCTCTAGTCTAGTCATGGGTTATTGATTCCCTAGTTCCCTAGTCATGGGTTATTGATTCCCTAGTTCCCTAGTCATGGGTTAGGTATATTTCCTAGTTCCCTAGCCATGGGCTATTGATCCCTAGTTCCCTAGTCATGGGCTATTGGTTATTGGTTCCCTAGTTCCCTAGTCATGGGTTATTTGTTATTGGTTCCCTAGTCTAGTCATGGTTTATTTGTTATTGGTTCCCTAGTTCCCTAGTCATGGATTATTGATTACCTAGTTCCCTTGTCATGGGCTATTGGTTATTGGTTCCCTACTGTAGTCCGGGTTTATTGGTTATTAGTTCCCTAGTTCCCTAGTCATGGATTATTGATTCCCTAGTTCCCTTGTCATGGGCTATTGGTTATTGGTTCCCTACTGTAGTCAGGGTTTATTTGTTATTGGTTCCCTAGTTCCCTAGTCATGGATTATTGATTCCCTATTTCCCTTGTCATGGGCTATTGGTTATTAGTTCCCTAGTTCTCTAGTCATGGATTATTGATTCCTTAGTGCCCTTGTCATGGGCTATTGGTTATTGGTTCCCTACTGTAGTCAGGGTTTATTGGTTATTAGTTCCCTAGTTCCCTAGTCATGGATTATTGATTCCCTAGTTCCCTTGTCATGGGCTATTGGTTATTGGTTCCCTAAATTCCTAGTCATGGGAGATTTGTTCCCTAGTCATTGGTTATAGGTTATTGGTTCCATAGTCAAGGGTTATTAGTTCCCTAGTGCCCTAGTCATGGGTTATTGGTTATTGGTTCTCTAGTGCCCTAGTCATGTGTTATTGGTTATTAGTTCTCTAGTTCCCCAGTCATGGGTTGTTAGTTCCCTAGTGCTCTAGTCATGGGTTATTGGTTATTGGTTCTCTAGTGCCCTAGTCATGGGTTATTGGTTATTAGTTCTCTAGTTCCCTAGTCATGGGTTATTAGTTCCCTAGTGCCCTACCCATGGGTTATTAGTTCCCTAGTCATGGGTTATTAGTTCCCTAGTTCCCTAGTCATGGGTTATTGGTTCTCCAGTTCTCTAGTCATGGGTTATTAGTTCCCTAGTGCCCTAGTCATGGGCTATTGGTTATTGGTTCCCTAGTTCCCTAGTCATAGTTTATTTGTTATTGGTTCCCTAGTTCCCTAGTCATGGGCTATTGGTTATTGGTTCCCTAGTCTAGTCATGGTTTGTTTGTTATTGGTTCCCTAGTCTAGTCATGATTTATTTGTTATTGGTTCCCTAGTTCCCTAGTCATGGGTTATTTGTTATTGGTTCCCTAGTCTAGTCATGGTTTATTGGTTATTGGTTCCCTATTCTAGTCATGGGTTATTAGTTATTGGTTCCCTAGTTCCCTAGTCATGGGCTATTGGTTATTGGTTCTCTAGTCTAGTCATGGGTTATTGATTCCCTAGTTCCATTGTCATGGGTTATTGATTCCCTAGTTCCCTAGTCATGGGTTATTGGTTATTAGTTCCCTAGTTCCCTAGTCATGGGCTATTGATTCCCTAGTTCCCTAGTCATGGGCTATTGGTTATTGGTTCCCTAGTTCCCTAGTCATGGGTTATTTGTTATTGGTTCCCTAGTATAGTCATGGTTTATTTGTTATTGGTTCCCTAGTTCCCTAGTCATGGATTATTGATTCCCTAGGTCCCTTGTCATGGGCTATTGGTTATTAGTTCCCTAGTTCTCTAGTCATGGATTATTGATTCCCTAGTTCCCTTGTCATGGGCTATTGGTTATTGGTTCCCTACTGTAGTCAGGGTTTATTGGTTATTAGTTCCCTAGTTCCCTAGTCATGGATTATTGATTCCCTAGTTCCCTTGTCATGGGCTATTGGTTATTGGTTTCCTAGTTCCCTAGTCATGGATTATTGATTCCCTAGTTCCGTGTTGTTCCGTGTTCATGTGTTATTGGTTCTGTTGTTCCGTGTTCATGTGTTATTGGTTATACAAAGAAGAATCTCCAGCACACCAGTAATCTTTAGGTTTCTGTTGTTTTTCCCAGTCTTGATCTTGATGGATCTCATCAGTCAAGGTATTTGGGGGTTTTACATAACTACACTACATGACCATAAGTATGTGGACATCTTCTCGCCGAACATCTCATTCCAAAATCATGTCCATTAATATGGATTTGGTCCATTCAGCCACAAGAACATTAGTGAGGTCGGGCACTGATGTTGGGCAATTAGGCTTGGCTCGCGGTCGGCGTTCCAATTCATCCTAAAGCTGTTTGATGGGGTTTAGGTCAGGGCTCTGTGCAGGCCAGTCAAGTTCTTCCACACCGATCTCAACAAACCATTTATGCATGTAACTTGCTTTGTGCATGGGGGATTGTCATCCTGAAACAGGAAAGGACCTTCCTCAAACTCTTGCCCCTAAGTTGGAAGCACAAAATAATCTAGAATGTCAGTGTATACTGTAGTGTTAATATTTCCCTTCACTGGAACTACGGGGTCTATCCAGAACAATGAAAAACATCCCCTGATCATTATTCTCCCTCCACCAAACTTTACAGTTGGCACTATACATTGGGGCAGGTAGCGTTCTCCTGACACCCGCCAAACTCAGATTCGTCCGTCTGACTGCCAGAGAGTGAAGCGTGATTCATCACTCCAGAGAAGGCTTTTCCACTGCTCCAGAGTCGAATGGCGGCGAGCTTTACACCACTCCAGGCGACGCTTGACATTGTGCATCATAATTTTAGGCTTGTGAGCCGCTGCTCGACCATGGTGATCCATTTCATGAAGCTCCCGACGAATAGTGATTGTGATGTCATTGCTTCCAGAGGCAGTTTGGAACTCGGTAGTGAGTGATGCAACCGAGGACTGATGATTATTACACGCTTCAGCACTCGGCGGTCCCGTTCTCTGAGCTCGTGTGGCCTACCACTTCGCGGCTGAGCCGTTGTTGCTCCTAGACGTTTCCACTTCACAATAACAGCACTTACAGTTGACCGGGGGGCAGCTCTAGCAGGGCAGACGAAATGACTTGTTGGAAAGGTGGCATCCTATGACGGTGCCACATTGAATGTCACTGAGCTCTTCAGTAAGACATTTCTACTGCCAATGTTTGTCTATGCAGATTGCATGGCTGTGTTCTCGATTATATAAACCCGTCAGCAACGGTTGTGGCCGAAATAGCCGAATCCACTAATTTGAAGGGTTGTCCACATACTTTTGTATACATAGTGTAGCTACCGGCCGTTACATTGGCACTGTTGTTATTGTACTTGTCATACGTTAAGTTGTTGTTGGAACTCTGCGATATGGTCTTGGTAAAGGTTTGGGTGGCCTTGTTGCTGGTTGCCTATAACAACTAATTATCATGATCACTTGTGACAGTGTTATCGATCTATATATGTGTTTGTCTGTTTGTCTGTATTGGGCTGGTATGTTGATTGATCTGTTTGCCTCCTGTGTCCACTGTAGTTTTTGCATTCTAATACTGTCTTTGTATCTCTCTCTGTGTCTCTCTCTCGCTCTCTGTGTCTCTCTCTCGCTCTCTGTGTCTCTCTCTCGCTCTCTGTGTGTCTCTCTCTCGCTCTCTGTGTCTCTCTCTCGCTCTCTGTGTCTCTCTCTCGCTCTCTGTGTCTCTCTCTCGCTCTCTGTGTCTCTCTCTCTCTCTCTCTCTGTCTCTCTCTCTCTCTCTCTCTGTCCATTGAAAACAGAACAGCGTGTGTAATTGACCATTTGCTGCGTAGAAGAGATGCTCTGCCTCAGTCTCAGTAGAGAGACTTCAGTTTCACTGGTCCATAACGTCTGGATGACTGTCTGGATGATTCCATGCTTTCTGTCTGAATGAATGTCTGGAAGATTCCATGCTGTCTGGATGACTGACTGTATGATTCCATGATTTCTGTCTGGATGACTGTATGATTCCATGCTGTCTGGATGACTGACTGTATGATTCCATATTGTCTGTCTGGATGACTGACTGGATGATTCCATGCTGTCTGGATGACTGACTGGATGATTCCATGCTGTCTGGATGACTGACTGGATGATTCCATGCTGTCTGGATGACTGACTGGATGATTCCATGCTGTCTGGATGACTGACTGGATGATTCCATGCTGTCTGGATGACTGACTGGATGATTCCATGCTGTCTGTCTGGATGACTGACTGGATGATTCCATGCTGTCTGTCTGGATGACTGACTGTATGATTCCATGCTGTCTGGATGACTGACTGGATGATTCCATGCTGTCTGGATGACTGACTGGATGATTCCATGCTGTCTGGATGACTGACTGTATGATTCCATGCTGTCTGGATGACTGACTGGATGTGTTACGTAGCTAGGAGTGGTGGGTGTGGAGTCAGGCGCAGTGAGCAGAGGTTTCGGGGAAAAAAACGTATTTATTTCGGTTGTAATGGTCACGCCAAAAACAACAGGCGAAAAATAAAGACCGACCCAAAACAGGAGACCAAACAGTCCGGAAAAATACAAAACATAACCATCCACAATCAAAACAGAGAACAAGCCCGCACAAAAGCAGGCGGGCATAAACGGCTTAAATAGCCCTGAAACAACCCCCAAACAAGAAACAGGTGAAACCAATACAGACATAACCAACAGAAAAAGAAAAGGGAATCGGTGGCAGCTAGAGGACCGGTGATGACGACCACCGAGCGCCGCCCGAACAGGAAGAGGAGCCACCTTCGGTGGAAGTCGTGACAGGATGACTGTCTGGATGACTGAATGGATGATTCCATGCTGTCTGTCTGGATGACTGACTGGATGATTCCATGCTGTCTGGATGACTGTCTGGATGATTACATGCTGTCTGGATGACTGACGGGATGATTCCATGCTGTCTGGATGACTGACTGGATGATTCCATGCTGTCTGGATGACTGACTGGATGATTCCATGCTGTCTGGATGACTGACTGGATGATTCCATGCTGACTGTCTGGGTGACTGTCTGGATGATTACATGCTGTCTGTCTAGATGACTGTCTGGATGATTCCATATTGTCTGTCTGGATGACTGGCTGGATGATTCCATGCTGTCTGGATGACTGTCTGGATGATTCCATGCTGTCTGGATGACTGTCTGGATGATTCCATGCTGTCTGGATGACTGTCTGGATGATTCCATGCTGTCTGTCTGGATGACTGTCTGGATGATTCCATGCTGTCTGTCTGGATGACTGTCTGGATGATTCCATGCTGTCTGGATGACTGACTGGATGATTCCATGCTTTCTGTCTGGATGACTGTCTGGATGATTCCATGCTGTCTGGATGACTGTCTGGATGATTCCATGCTGTCTGGATGACTGTCTGGATGACTGTCTGGATGATTCCATGCTGTCTGGATGACTGTCTGGATGATTCCATGCTGTCTGTCTGGATGACTGTCTGGATGATTTCATGCTGTCTGTCTGTAGGACTGTCTGGATGATTCCATGCTGTCTGTCTGGATGACTGACTGGATGATTTCATGCTGTCTGTCTGTAGGACTGTCTGGATGATTCCATGCTGTCTGTCTGGATGACTGACTGGATGATTCCATGCTGTCTGTCTGGATGACTGTCTGGATGATTCCATGCTGTCTGTCTGGATGACTGTCTGGATGAATCCATGCTGTCTGTCTGGATGACTGTCTGGATGAATCCATGCTGTCTGTCTGGATGACTGTCTGGATGATTCCATGCTGTCTGTCTGGATGAATCCATGCTGTCTGTCTGGATGACTGACTGGATGATTCCATGCTGTCTGTCTGGATGACTGTCTGGATGATTCCATGCTGTCTGTCTGGATGACTGTCTGGATGATTCCATGCTGTCTGTCTTGATGAATCCATGCTGTCTGTCTGGATGACTGTCTGGATGATTCCATGCTGTCTGTCTGGATGACTGTCTGGATGATTCCATGCTGTCTGTCTGGATGACTGTCTGGATGATTCCATGCTGTCTGTCTGGATGACTGTCTGGATGAATCCATGCTGTCTGTCTGGATGACTGTCTGGATGATTCCATGCTGTCTGTCTGGATGACTGTCTGGATGATTCCATGCTGTCTGTCTGTAGGACTGTCTGGATGATACCATGCTGTCTATCTGGATGACTGTCTGGATGATTCCATGCTGTCTGTCTGTAGGACTGACTGGATGAGTCCTCCAGTTAGAGAGAGAGCTGCCTTGCCAGCATCAGTCCTGTGTTTATTTACTTTGTCAGACGCTCCACATCAGTTTGTGTGTTTATAATGCAACAGATACACACCGGCTCGCCTCCGCGCAGTTCCTCAGGAAATACAATTATCTGCAACGTTCAGCCCCGCTGCAGACAGATATATCTAAGTACACAGGGGAGTGCAGACAGATATATCTAACTACACAGGGGAGTGCAGACAGATATATCTAACTACACAGCCCCGCTGCAGACAGATATATCTAACTACACAGGGGAGTGCAGACAGATATATCTAACTACACAGCCCCGCTGCAGACAGATATATCTAACTACACAGGGGAGTGCAGACAGATATATCTAACTACACAGGGGAGTGCAGACAGATATATCTAACTACACAGCCCCGCTGCAGACAGATATATCTAACTCCACAGCCCCGCTGCAGACAGATATATTTAACTACACAGGGGAGTGCAGACAGATATATCTAACTACACAGGGGAGTGCAGACAGATATATCTAACTACACAGGGGAGTGCAGACAGATATATCTAACTACACAGGGGAGTGCAGACAGATATATCTAACTACACAGCCCCGCTGCAGACAGATATATCTAACTACACAGCCCCGCTGCAGACAGATATATTTAACTACACAGGGGAGTGCAGACAGATATATCTAACTACACAGGGGAGTGCAGACAGATATATCTAACTACACAGGGGAGTGCAGACAGATATATCTAACTACACAGCCCCGCTGCAGACAGATATATCTAACTACACAGGGGAGTGCAGACAGATATATCTAACTACACAGCCCCGCTGCAGACAGATATATCTAACTACACAGGGGAGTGCGGACAGATATATCTAACTACACAGCCCCGCTGCAGACATATATATCTAACTGCACAGCCCCGCTGCAGACAGATATATCTAACTACACAGGGGACTGCAGACAGATATATCTAATTACACAGGGGAGTGCAGACAGATATATCTAACTACACAGGGGAGTGCAGACAGATATATCTAACTACACAGCCCCGCTGCAGACAGATATATCTAACTACACAGGGGAGTGCAGACAGATATATCTAACTACACAGGGGAGTGCAGACAGATATATCTAACTACACAGGGGAGTGCAGACAGATATATCTAACTACACAGCCCCGCTGCAGACAGATATATCTAACTACACAGGGGAGTGCAGAGAGATATATCTAACTACACAGCCCCGCTGCAGACAGATATATCTAACTACACAGGGGAGTGCAGACAGATATATCTAACTACACAGCCCCACTGCAGACAGATATATCTAACTACACAGCCCCGCTGCAGACAGATATATCTAACTACACAGCCCTGCTGCAGACAGATATATCTAACTACACAGCCACGCTGCAGACAGAAATATCTAACTACACAGCCACGCTGCAGACAGATATATCTAACTACACAGCCCCACTGCAGACAGATATATCTAACTACACAGCCCCACTGCAGAGAGATATATCTAACTACACAGCCCCGCTGCAGACAGATATATCTAACTACACAGCGCCGCTGCAGACAGATATATCTAACTACACAGCCCCACTGCAGACACATATATCTAACTTCACAGCCCCGCTGCAGACAGATATATCTAACTACTCAGCCCAGCTGCAGACAGATATATCTAACTACACAGGGGAGTGCAGACAGATATATCTAACTACACAGCCCCGCTGCAGACAGATATATCTAACTACACAGGGGAGTGCAGACAGATATATCTAACTACACAGCCCCGCTGCAGACAGATATATCTAACTACACAGCCCTGCTGCAGACAGATATATCTAACTACACAGCCCTGCTGCAGACAGATATATCTAACTCCACAGGGGAGTGCAGACAGATATATCTAACTACACAGCCCCGCTGCAGACAGATATATCTAACTACACATGCCCGCTGCAGACAGATATATCTAACTACACAGCCCCGCTGCAGACAGATATATCTAACTACACAGGGGAGGGCAGACAGATATATCTAACTACACAGCCCCGCTGCAGACAGATATATCTAACTACACAGCCCCGCTGCAGACAGATATATCTAACTACACAGCCCCGCTGCAGACACATATATCTAACTACACAGACCCGCTGCAGACAGATATATCTAACTACACAGCCCCGCTGCAGACAGATATATCTAACTACACAGGGGAGTGCAGAGAGATATATCTAACTACACAGGGGAGTGCAGACAGATATATCTAACTACACAGCCCCGCTGCAGACAGATATATCTAACTACACAGGGGAGTGCAGACAGATATATCTAACTACACAGGGGAGTGCAGACAGATATATCTAACTACACAGCCCCGCTGCAGACAGATATATCTAACTACACAGGGGAGTGCAGACAGATATATCTAACTACACAGGGGAGTGTAGACAGATATATCTAACTACACAGCCCCGCTGCAGAGAGATATATCTAACTACACAGGGGAGTGCAGACAGATATATCTAACTACACAGGGGAGTGCAGACAGATATATCTAACTACACAGCCCCGCTGCAGAGAGATATATCTAACTACACAGGGGAGTGCAGACAGATATATCTAACTACACAGGGGAGTGCAGACAGATATATCTAACTACTCAGGGGAGTGCAGACAGATATATCTAACTACACAGGGGAGTGCAGACAGATATATCTAACTACACAGCCCCGCTGCAGACAGATATATCTAACTACACAGCCCCGATGCAGACAGATATATCTAACTACTCAGGGGAGTGCAGACAGATATATCTAACTACACAGGGGAGTGCAGACAGATATATCTAACTACACAGCCCCGCTGCAGACAGATATATCTAACTACACAGCCCCGCTGCAGACAGATATATCTAACTACACAGGGGAGTGCAGACAGATATATCTAACTACACAACCCCGCTGCAGAGAGATATATCTAACTACACAGACCCGCTGCAGACAGATATATCTAACTACACAGCCCCGCTGCAGACACATATATCTAACTACACAGGGGAGTGCAGACAGATATATCTAACTACTCAGCCCCGCTGCAGACAGATATATCTAACTACACAGCCCCGCTGCAGACAGATATATCTAACTACACAGCCCCGCTGCAGACACATATATCTAACTACACAGGGGAGTGCAGACAGATATATCTAACTACTCAGCCCCGCTGCAGACAGATATATCTAACTACACAGCCACGCTGCAGACAGAAATATCTAACTACACAGCCACGCTGCAGACAGATATATCTAACTACACAGACCCGCTGCAGACAGATATATCTAACTACACAGCCCCGCTGCAGACACAAATATCTAACTACACAGGGGAGTGCAGACAGATATATCTAACTACACAGGGGAGTGCAGACAGATATATCTAACTACACAGGGGAGTGCAGACAGATATATCTAACTACACAGGGGAGTGCAGACACATATATCTAACTACACAGGGGAGTGCAGACAGATATATCTAACTACACAGGGGAGTGCAGACAGATATATCTAACTACACAGGGGAGTGCAGACAGATATATCTAACTACACAGCCCCGCTGCAGACAGATATATCTAACTACACAGCCCCGCTGCAGACAGATATATCTAACTACACAGGGGAGTGCAGACAGATATATCTAACTACACAGGGGAGTGCAGACAGATATATCTAACTACACAGGGGAGTGCAGACAGATATATCTAACTACACAGCCCCGCTGCAGACAGATATATCTAACTACACAGGGGAGTGCAGACAGATATATCTAACTACACAGCCCCGCTGCAGACAGATATATCTAACTACACAGGGGAGTGCAGACAGATATATCTAACTACACAGGGGAGTGCAGACAGATATATCTAACTACACAGCCCCGCTGCAGACAGATATATCTAACTACACAGCCCCGCTGCAGACATATATATCTAACTACACATCCCTGCTGCAGACAGATATATCTAACTACTCAGCCCAGCTGCAGACAGATATATCTAACTACACAGACCCGCTGCAGACAGATATATCTAACTACTCAGCCCAGCTGCAGACAGATATATCTAACTACACAGGGGAGTGCAGACAGATATATCTAACTACACAGCCCCGCTGCAGACAGATATATCTAACTACACAGGGGAGTGCAGACAGATATATCTAACTACACAGCCCCACTGCAGACAGATATATCTAACTACACAGCCCCGCTGCAGACATATATATCTAACTGCACAGCCCCGCTGCAGACAGATATATCTAACTACACAGCCCCGCTGCAGACAGATATATCTAACTACACAGCCCCGCTGTAGACAGATATATCTAACTACACAGACCCGCTGCAGACAGATATATCTAACTACTCAGCCCAGCTGCAGACAGATATATCTAACTACACAGCCCCGCTGCAGACACATATATCTAACTACACAAGGGAGTGCAGACAGATATATCTAACTACACAGGGGAGTGTAGATGCATCACTATGCAGAGAGGGAGTGTGTGTGTGTGTGTGTGTGTGTCTGTCAATTATTGTGAGGGATGTTAACGATTGGCCAGTAACAGAGACATATTAACAGTTGAACATAACAACATCTTCAGTTCCTGTAGGAGGTCATCCATGCCACAGCCTCTGTCCTCCTTATATGTTGGAAGCAGTGAGAATGAAAGGGGAGAGGGAAGGAGAGGAAGAGAGAGAGAGAAGTATGGGAAAAAGGACGGAAGAGAGAGAGGGAGGGAGGTATGGATGGATGGAGGGGGTAGGGAAAGAGAATGTGGGATCAAGAATGAGGGGGAGGGATGGAAAAGAAGTGTGCAATAGACAAACACAGACTGAAACAGAGCAAGAGACAGAGAGAAAGAGAGAAAGAGAGAGACAGAGAGACAGAGAGATTGAGACAGATAGATAGCAAGAGACAGAGAGAGAGAAAGAGAGAAACAGAGCGAGAGACAGAGAGAGAGAGAGACAGACAGAAAGAGACTGAGAGATCGAGACAGTTAGAGAGAGAAACAGAGCGAGAGACAGAGAGAAAGAGACTGAGAGATCGAGAAATCAAGACAGTTAGAGAAAGAGAGAGAGACAGAGAGATTGAGATAGTTAGAGAGAGAGAGACAGACAGAGAGAGAGACAGAACAAAGGCAAAGTGGATTCCTTGTCAGTTGCACAACTGAAATGTGTCTTCTGCACTTAATCCAATCCCTCTGAATCAGAGAGGTGCGAGAGGCTGCCTAATCGACATCCACGTCATTGGTGCCCGGGGAGCAGTTGCTGTTGGGGGTAAACTGCCGTGATCAAAGGCAGAATCCTCCACCTTGCCGGCTCGAGGATTCAAACTTTAACCGCTACAAAGAGAGACAGAGATCAAGAGAGAGATGGAGAGAGAGAGAGATGGAGAGAGAGAGATAAATCGAGAGAGAGAGAGAGAGATCGAGAGAGAGAGAGAGATCGAGAGAGAGGGCGATCAAGAGAGAGAGAGAGAGAGAGAGAGATAAATCGAGAGAGAGATCGAGAGAGATCGGTGATACAGACATTGTCATCCTGCAAGAAACCTGGTATAGAGGAGACGGACCCACTGGTTGCCCTCTAGGTTACAGAGAGCTGGTAGTCCCATCCACCACACTACCAGGTGTGAAACAGGGAAGAGACTCAGGGCGTATGCTAATTTGGTATAGAGCAGAACTAACTCACTCCATTAAATTAATCAAAACAGGAATATTTTACATTTGGCTAGAAATTAAAAAGGAAATTATTTTAATGCTACCTATATCCCCCCACTAGAATCCACATACTTTAATGAACCTGTTATGGCTGCAGCCCGACGTCGGTACACTTATGACAACAGCCACTTCAAGTGCAGGGCGCGAAATTCGTGAATCCAGCCATGAAACTCGTGAATCCAGCCAACATGTCCGATTTTTAAAATGTTTTACAGGGAAGACAAAATATGTAAATCTATTAGCTAACCACGTTAGCAAAAGACTCCACTTTTATTACTCCATCAGTTTTTGACTCCATCAGTAGCTATCACAAATTCGGCCAAATAAAGATATAAATAGCCACTAACCAAGAAACAACCTCATCAGATGACAGTCTGATAACATATTTATTGTATAGCATATGTTTTGTTAGAAAAATGTGCATATTTCAGGTATAAATCATAGTTTACATTGCAGCTACATTCAGAAATTGCACCGAAAGCAGCCATAATATTTACAGACACCAACGTCAAATACCTAATTACTCATCATAAAACATTTCTGAAAAATACATAGTGTACAGCAAATGAAAGACAGGCATCTGGTGATGCCAGACAATATTTCCGATTTATTAAGTGTTTTACAGCGAAAACAAAATGTTGCGTTATATTAGCTTAGCACAATAGCCAGAAACACTTGGGCGCCGGCGACTATGACAGATATATGAAATAACATCATAAATTGGGTCTTACTTTTGCTGATCTTTCATCAGAATGTTGAACAAGGTGTCCTTTGTCCAGATGAGTCGTTGTTTGGATTCAGAATGGCAACTTTCTCTCTCCATTTAGCAAGCGCGCTAGCCGGGTTGCACGGATCTCTCCATGTAAACAAACGGAAGAGAACGGAACACGGCAAAACTCCCGAAAAAATTTCAATAATCTGATGAAACTATATTGAAAAAACATACTTTACGATGATATGGTGACATGTATCAAATAAAATCAAAGCCAGAAATAATAGTCGCCTATAACGTCAGCAAAACAAAAGGCAACCCCACTGTCCAAATCGCGTTCTTCAGAGTACCGGAACTGGGGTACACGTCATTCCAAGAGGATTTATTCCATCCCAGATCGAGATAATCACCTCATTTCTTCTCTCACCGCCTTCTTGACACCCAGAGGAAGGTGTATGACGTGTATGTATACTAATAGGTCTTGTGCCCATGTATAGGCATGAAGAAGAACAGAGCATCGATTTCAGACGTTCCACTTCCTGGTCAGGAAAAGTGCTGCAGAATGAGTTCTGTTTCACTCAGAGAAATAATTCAAACGGTTTTAGAAACTAGAGAGTGTTTTCTATCCAATAGTAATAATAATATGCATATTGTACTAGCAAGAATTGAGTACGAGGCCGTTTGAAATGGACACATTTTATCAGGCTACTCAATACTGCCCCTTGCAGCCATAAGAAGTTAATGAAGACAGTTTCTCCATCCTGGAGGGGGAAATCAATCATTTCCAGGCCCAGGGACATGTACTAGTCTGTGGCGACCTAAATGCCAGAACTGGACAAGTCTGCAGCACCTGGCCTCACCCTACTAGAAACTGAAGTCAAATGTCTATTGTTTGCTGATGATCTGGTGCTTCTGTCACCAACCAAGGAGGGCCTACAGCAGCACCTAGATATTCTGCACAGATTCTGTCAGACCTGGGCCCTGACAGTAAATATCATTATGACCAAAATAATGGTGTTCCAAAAAAGGTCCAGTAGCCAGGACCACAAAGAAAGATTCCATCTAGACACCGTTGCCCTAGAGCACACAAAAAACTATACATACCTTGGCCTAAACATCAGCGCCACAGGTAATTTCCACAAAGCTGTGAACGATCTGAGAGACAAGGCAAGAAGGGCCATTCTATGCCATCAAAAGGAACATAAAATTCAACATACCAATTAGGATCTGGCTAAAAATACTTGAATCAGTTATAGTACCCATTGCCTTTTATGGTTGTGAGGTCTGGGGTCCACTCACCAACCAAGAATTCACAACATGGGAACAACACAAAATTGAGACTCTGCATGCAGAATTCTGCAAAAATATCCCCCGTGTACAACGTAGAACACCAAATAATGCATGCAGAGCAGAATTAGGCAGATACCCGCTAATTATCAAAATCCAGAAAAGAGCCGTTAAATTCTACAACCACCTAAAAGGAAGCGATTCCCAAACCTTCCATTACAAAGCCATCACCTACAGAGAGATGAACCTGGAGAAGAGTCCCCTAAGCAAGCTGGTCCTGGGGCTCTGTTCACAAACACAAACATACCCCACAGAGCCCCAGGAAAGCAATGGAATTAGACCCAACCAAATCATGAGAAAACAAAAAGATAGTTACTTGACACATCGGAAAGATTTAACAAAAAACAGAGCAAACTAGAATGCTATTTGGCCCTAAACAGAGAGTACACAGCGGCAGAATACCTGACCACTGTGACTGACCCAAACTTAAGGAAAGCTTTGACTATGTACAGACTCAGTGAGCATAGCCTTGCTTTTGAGAAAGGCCGCTGTAGGCAGACATGGCTCTCAAGCGAAGACAGGCTATCTGCCCACAAAATGAGGTGGAAACTGAGCTGCACTTCCTAACCTCCTGCCCAATGTATGACCATATTAGAGACACATATTTCACATATTTCACTCAGATTACACAGATCCACAAAGAATTCGAAAAACAAACCCAATTTTGATAAACTCCCATTTCTACTGGGTGAAATCCCACAGTGTGCCATCACCGCAGCAAGATGTGTGACCTGTTGCCACAAGAAAAGGGCAACCAGTGAAGAACAAACACCATTGCAAATACAACCCATATTTATGCTTATAGATTTTCCCATTTGTACATTGTTACAACACTGTATATATATAATTTGACATTTATAATGTCTTTATTCGTTTGAAACTTCTGTATGTTAAATGTTTACTGTTAACTTTTATTGTTTATTTCACTTTTGTTTATTATCTACCTCACTTGCTTTGGCAATGTTAACATATGTTTCCCATGCCAATAAAGCCCCTTGAATTGAATTGAGAGAGAGAAATAATGAGAGAGAGAGAGAGAGATATAATGAGAGAGACTGATATAATGAGAGATACTGCTATAATGAGAGATACCAATAGAGATGGACAAAAGATAGATACAAACTGAGAGAAAGAGAGAGACAGTTAGAGAGAGAGACAGTTAGTTAGAGGGAGAGTTAGTTAGAGAGACAGTTAGTTAGAGGGACAGTTAGATTGAGGGACAGTTAGTTAGAGGGACAGTTAGTTAGATTGAGGGACAGTTAGTTAGATTGAGGGACAGTTAGTTTGAGGGACAGTTAGATTGAGGGACAGTTAGTTAGAGGGACAGTTAGATTGAGGGACAGCTAGAGAGAGAGACAGCTAGAGACTAAATACTTTTGGTGTAAGGGTCATGCCTATCATAATGGGGTAGTCAGTCTGGGACTGTATACTAGGACATTCACTACAGGTACAGACTAGACCATATAAAGAGAGGGTTGTAGACCTTCCTACAGACTAGACTAGCTAATACCAGATAAAGAGATGGTTGTAGTCCTTCCTACAGACTAGACTAGCTAATACCAGATAAAGTGATGGTTGTAGTCCTTCCTACAGACTAGACTAGCTAATACCAGATAAAGAGATTGTTGCAGACCTCCCAACAGACTAGACTAGCTGATACCAGATAAAGTGATGGTTGTAGTCCTCCCTACAGACTAGACTAGCTAATGCCAGATAAAAAGATGGTTGCAGTCCTCCCTACAGACTAGACTAGCTGATACCAGATAAAGTGATGGTTGTAGTCCTTCCTACAGACTAGACTAGCTAATACCAGATAAAAAGATGGTTGCAGTCCTCCCTACAGACTAGACTAGCTAATACCAGATAAAGAGATGGTTGCAGCCTGAAGAAATTTGACTTTGATTATGTAGTTACATAAAATCATCAGATCTCCATATCTTAATGGCTAATTAAATTACACATATTTATCACACAGAACAACAAACACAAAAACTTTAAAAAACTGAAACACACAGTACCGGTCAAAAGTGTGGACACACCTACTCATTCCAGGGTTGTTCTTTATTTTGACTATTTTCTACATTGTAGAATAATAGTGAAGACATCAAAACCATGAAATAACACATATGGAATCATTTACTAACCAAAAAAGTGTTAAATAAATCAAAATATATTTTATATTTCAGAGTCTTCAGAGCAGCCACCCTTTGCCTTGATGAAAGCTTTGCATACTCTTGGCGTTCTCCCAACCAAATGTGTTATTTCATAGTTTTGATGTCTTCACTATTATTCTACAGTGTAGAAAATAGTACAAATAAAGAAAATGCCTTGATGTGTGTGTGTGTCCAACCTTTGACTGGTACTGTATATATATGTTTTTACCCAAATCAAAAGGGCACTGTAAAGACTGGGAGGGCAAAGGGGCAGGTGCTCTGTACAGGAAGAGCCCTATCTGGGGTCAGGTGTCTGAATGTCCTTGAGTGGCCTAGACAGAGCCTGGACCTAAACCTGATTAAACATCTCCAGAGAGACTGAAAATAGCTGTGCAGCAACGCTCCCCATCCAACCTGACAGAGCTTAAGAGGATCTGCAGAGAAGAATGGAGAAACTCTCCAAATAAGAATCGATGCTGTAATCGCTGCCAAAGGTGCTTCAACAAAGTACTGAGTAAAAAGTCTGAATACTTATGTAAATATTTTTTGCTTTGTCGTTATAGGGAATTATGTGTAGATTGATGAGGGGAAAAAAAAACGTTTTAATCAGTTTTAGAATAAGGCTGTAATGTAACAAAATGTAGAAAAAGTCAAGGGGTCTGAATCCTTTCCCATTGCACTGTATATATATATTATGGATAGCCAGGGGCACATTGCAACACTCAGACATCATTTACAAACAAAGCTTTTGTGTTTAGTGAGTCCGCCAGGTCAGAGGCAGTAGGGATGACCGTGGATGTTCTCTTGATAAGTGTGTGCATTAGACCATTTTCCTGTCCTGCTAAGAATTCGAAATGTAATGAGAACTTTTGGGTGTCGGGAAAATGTTTGGAGTAAACAGTACATTAGTTCATTTAAGAATGTAGTGTAGTAAAATGTAAATATGTAAGGTAATGGTACCTCAAACTAATTAAGTAGTGCTTTAAAGTATTTTTACTTAAAGATGCACTCTCAAATGTTTGTATAATTTCAGACAGTAGTTTTGAAAGTGGTGCTCATGAGCCAAAAGTGGTCCTCGTTTTTGGTGTACTATGTCATCAAATTGTGTACTACATCATCCATGTCATATGATATGTTATATCTTGAAAATATTTTTTTTTTACGAATCTAATTCATACTATATGTTACAAAATTTGTTCAGCTTGAGATCCTGGAGTGCATCTTTAAGTACTTGTACTTAGTTTACACCTCTGCCAATAGCATCCAAACACAACATATTTCAGCATGCACAAACCCTGTGATATGTGTTCGCCAACTGAGAACCGATCTACTCATTGACACAACTCTGCTTAGATCGGCAGGTAGTAAGTTCACTTTGGTTGTTTCGTTTACTAGTTTAGCGAGCCTGGATAACGCTGCTGCTGCTGCTGCTGGCAACTACTGAGCTAGCATAGCTAGATAGCTAGTTGGCTGTTAATATTAAGTATACATACCTTCGTAATCGGTTAAATAGAACGACTCGTAGAATTGTACAGCCCTTCTCCAATTTGCTTTTCAGCACTGACGTTGTGGCAATTCTGTGGACATCGTTTACGAGGAAATTTGGCATCTAGCTACACTACATGACCATAAGTATGTGGACCCTGCTCGTTAAACATCTCATTCCAAAATCATGGCCATTATTATGGAGTTGGTCCCCCCTTTGCTGCTGCAGCCTCCACTCTTCTCGTAAGGCTTTCCACTAGATGTTGGAACATTTCTGCGGGGACTTGCTTCCATTCAGCCAGAAGAGCATTAGTGAGGTTGTGTACTGATGTTGGGCGATTAAGCCTGGCTCGCAGTCAGCGTTCCAATTCATCCCAAAGGTGTTCGATGGGGTTGAGGTCAGGGCTTTGTGAAGGCCAGTCAAGTTCTTCTACACCGATCTCGATAACCCATGTCTGTATGGACCTCGCTTTGTGCACGGGGGCATTGTCATACTGAAACAGGAATGAATACTGAAACAGGGCCTAGCCCGAACCATGAAAAACAACCCCAGACCATTATTCCTCCTCCACCAAACTTTACAGTTGGCACTACGCATTTGTGCAGGTAGCATTCTCCTGGCATGCGTCAATCCCAGATTCTTCCGTCGGACTGCCAGATAGAGAAGCGTGATACATCACTCCAGAGAACGCGTTTCTACTGCTCCAGAGTCCAATGGCGGTGAGCTTTACACCACGCCAGCCGACGCTTGTCATTGCGCATTTTGAACTTGGGCATGTGTGCGGCTGCTCGGCCATGGAAACCCATTTCATGAAGCTCCTGACGAACAGTTCTTGTACTGACATTGCTTCCAGAGGCAGTTTGGAACTCAGTAGTTAATGTTGCTGTCGAGGACTGACGAGTTTTAGGCACGACACGCTTCAGCACTCGGAGGTCCCATTCTGTGAGCTTGTGTGGCCTACCACTTTGCGGCTGAACCGTTGTTGCTCCTAGACGTTTCCAATTCACAATAAAAGCAATTACAGTTGACCAGGGCAGCTCTAGCAGGGCAGAAATTGTATGAATTGACTTGTTGGAAAGGTGGCATCCTGTTGCCGGTGCCACTTTGAAAGTCACTGAGCTCTTCAGTAAGGCCATTCTACCATCAATGTTTGTTTATGTAGATTGCATGACTGTGTTCTCAATGTAATACTCCTGTCAGCAACTGGTTTGGCTGAAATAGCCGAATCCACTAATTTGAAGGGGTGTCCACATACTTTTGTAAATATAGTGTAGCTAGAAAATGTTAGCTGGTACTTTTGTTAGTCCTACCAACTAGGCTAGCCAGCTAGTTAACTAGTTACCATAGCATATTCTACAGACTTCCCATGCAATATTTTGAGTTTTGTTTGTATTAGCTAGCAAGCTAGTTAGTTAGTTTTCTCACCTTGACTAGCTAGCTAGCTAAGTTACCTAAACTAAAGCTGGCAAACCGCTATGCTATGGTTGCTACTCGCTAACTAACTAGCTAGCTAGCTGGGCTCATCTTTGTGTGAAACTAGCCACAAAAACGATTAGCCACAACAATGTAATTTACAGTTCACCTTCATAATAAAAGTCTCTCATTGCAGGTGATACAAATGGAGCACCCGTCACATTAACGTTAGCTAGCTACATGTGTCAACACACACTATGAGGAACATCAGTTCCTTTTCAATCGAGCTAAACACTGAGCAACTCATTAGTGTTAGCACACATAGGCCCAGATATTTCCACGGAAGTTTAAATGAGAAGCATCCGGTTGGAGTTTCCTCCAAATATGGTGGGGAGAGGAAGGTCAGTGCCCGGCAGTGGGATGGTATGGATGGAACTGGGCTAACTTTCCGATGATTTTCTCATCGATTAAACATTTGACGTCAATACAGTTTTCTGTTCCCAAATTGTTTTACAAAACAGAGTGGACTCCCATTGCCAAAGTTTCAAAACATTTTTCAATGTTTAGAAGGAGTGCAAGGACAAATTGATTTATTGCAAATGCGCACTTCAGAAAAGGTGTTCCCTAACATGAATATGCAAATACATGCTAGAACGTGCCAATGGCATCCTGCTAGCTCATGCTTGGCTCTGCCCACTTGACTCGCTAGCTTTGGAAATAACAAGGGGTGGTCTATATTGGGTTAGTTATAAAAATCTTTGGTGTTAGCATGCACTTTTATAGCTAGCTGGATAACACAAGAACTAACTAGGTAGCTAGCTATAGGCCTAACCTATAGAAAGCAACATGATGATGACAACCAGTATAGGGTAACTTAGTGTCTAAATTGTCATACATTCTTTTCTACCACAAGGTCTCAGACTCCAACATGGAACAAAGAAACATGTGAAGAGAGAGAAACTATAGAACTATAGAACTGTAGACAGAGAAACTATAGAACTATAGAACTATAGAACTGTAGACAGATAAACTATAGAACTGTAGACAGAGAAACTATAGAACTATAGAACTATAGAACTGTAGACAGAGAAACGATTGAACTGTAGACAGAGAAACTATAGAACTGTAGACAGATAAACTATAGAACTATAGAACTGTAGACAGAGAAACTATAGAACTGTAGACAGAGAAACTATAGAACTGTAGACAGATAAACTATAGAACTATAGAACTGTAGACAGAGAAACTATAGAACTGTAGACAGATAAACTATAGAACTGTAGAGAGAGAAACTATAGAACTATAGAACTCTAGAACTGTAGACAGAGAAACTATAGAACTGTAGACAGAGAAACTATAGAACTGTAGACAGAGAAACTATAGAACTATAGAACTGTAGACAGAGAAACTATAGAACTGTAGACAGAGAAACTATAGAACTATAGACAGAGAAACTATAGAACTATAGAACTATAGAACTGTAGACAGAGAAACTATAGAACTGTAGACAGATAAACTATAGAACTGTAGACAGAGAAACTATAGAACTATAGACAGAGAAACTATAGAACTATAGAACTATAGAACTGTAGACAGAGAAACTATAGAACTGTAGACAGAGAAACTATAGAACTGTAGACAGAGAAACTATAGAACTATAGAACTATAGAACTGTAGACAGATAAACTATAGAACTGTAGACAGAGAAACTATTGAACTATAGACAGAGAAACTATAGAACTATAGAACTGTAGACAGAGAAACTATAGAACTGTAGACAGAGAAACTATAGAACTACAGAACTATAGACAGAGAAACTATAGAACTATAGAACTGTAGACAGAGAAACTATAGAACTATAGAACTATAGAACTGTAGACAGAGAAACTATAGAACTATAGAACTATAGACAGAAAAACTATAGAACTATAAAAAGAGAAACTATAGAACTATATAACAGTAGACATATAAACTATAGAACTATAGAACTGTAGACATAGAAACTATAGAACTATAGAACTACAGAGCTGTAGACAGAGAATCTATAGAACTATAGACAGAGAAACTATAGAACTATAGACAGAGAAACTATAGAACTATAGAACTGTAGACAGAGAAACTTTATAAATATAGAACTGTAGACAGAGAAACTATCGAACTATAGAACTATAGACAGAGAAACTATAGAACTATAGAACAATAGATAGAGAAACTATAGAACTATAGAACTATAGACAAACGATAGAACTATAGAACTATAGACAGAGAAACAATAGAACTATAGAACTATAGACAAACGATAGAACTATAAAACTATAGACAGAGAAACTATAGAACTATAGAACTGTAGACAGAGAAACTATAGAACTATAGAACTACAGAACTGTAGACAGAGAAACTATAGAACTATAGAACTATAGACAGATAAACTATAGAACTATAAAAAGAGAAACTATAGAACTATATAACAGTAGACATATAAACTATAGAACTATAGAACTGTAGACATAGAAACTATAGAACTATAGAACTACAGAGCTGTAGACAGAGAATCTATAGAACTATAGACAGAGAAACTATAGAACTATAGACAGAGAAACTATAGAACTATAGAACTGTAGACAGAGAAACTTTATAAATATAGAACTGTAGACAGAGAAACTATCGAACTATAGAACTATAGACAGAGAAACTATAGAACTATAGAACAATAGATAGAGAAACTATAGAACTATAGAACTATAGACAAACGATAGAACTATAGAACTATAGACAGAGAAACAATAGAACTATAGAACTATAGACAAACGATAGAACTATAAAACTATAGACAGAGAAACTATAGAACTATAGAACTGTAGACAGAGAAACTATAGAACTATAGAACTACAGAACTGTAGACAGAGAAACTACAGAACTATAGACAGAGAAACTATAGAACTATAGAACTATAGACAGAGAAACTATAGAACTATAGAACTATAGACAGATAAACTATAGAACTATAGAACTGTAGACAGAGAAACTATAGAACTATGGAACAGTAGACAGAGAAACTATAGAACTATAGAACTACAGAACTGTAGAGAGAGAAACTATAGAATTATAGACAGAGAAACTATAGAACTATAGACAGAGAAACTATAGAACTATAGATAGAGAAACTATAGAACTATAGACAAACAATAGAACTATAGACAAAGAAACTATAAAACTATAGAACTATAGACAAACTATAGAACTATAGAACTGTAGACAGAGAAACTATAGAACTATAGACAGAGAAACTATAGAACTATAGAACTATAGAACTGTAGACAGAGAAACTATAGAACTGTAGACAGAGAAACTATAGAACTGTAGACAGAGAAACTATAGAACTATAGAACTGTAGACAGATAAACTATAGAACTGTTGACAGAGAAACTATAGAACTATAGACATAGAAACTATAGAACTATAGAACTGTAGACAGAGAAACTATAGAACTGTAGACAGAGAAACTGTAGAACTGTAGACAGAGAAACTATAGAACTGTAGACAGAGAAACTATAGAACTACAGAACTATAGACAGAGAAACTATAGATCTATAGAACTGTAGACAGAGAAACTATAGAACTATAGAACTATAGACAGAAAAACTATAGAACTATAGAACTATAGACAGAGAACCTATAGAACTATATAACTGTAGACATATAAACTATAGAACTATAGAACTGTAGACATAGAAACTATAGAACTATAGAACTACAGAACTGTAGACAGAGAATCTATAGAACTATAGACTAGAGAAACTATAGAACTATAGACAGAGAAACTATAGAACTATAGAACTACAGAACTGTAGACAGAGAAACTATAGAACTATAGACAGAGAAACGATAGAACTACAGAACTATAGACAGAGAAACAATAGAACTATAGATGTATAGACAAACGATAGAACTATAGAACTATAGACAGAGAAACTATAGAACTGTAGACAGAGAAACTATAGAACTATAGAACTACAGAACTGTAGACAGAGAAACTATAGAACTATAGACAGAGAAACTATAGAACTATAGAACTATAGACAGAGAAACTATAGAACTATAGAACTATAGACAGATAAACTATAGAACTATAGAACTGTAGACAGAGAAACTATAGAACTATGGAACTGTAGACAGAGAAACTATAGAACTATAGAACTACAGAACTGTAGAGAGAGAAACTATAGAATTATAGACAGAGAAACTATAGAACTATAGACAGAGAAACTATAGAACTATAGATAGAGAAACTAAAGAACTATAGACAAACAATAGAACTATAGACAGAGAAACTATAGAATAATAGAACTATAGACAAACTATAGAACGAACTATAGAACTATAGACAGAGAAACTATAGAACTATAGAACTATAGACAAACTATAGAACTATAGACAGAGAAACTATAGAACTATAGAACTATAGACAGACGATAGAACTATAGAACTATAGACAGAGAAACAATAGAACTATAGACAAACAATAGAACTATAGACAGAGAAACTATAGAACTATAGACAAACTATAGAACTATAGACAGAGAAACTATAGAACTATAGAACTATAGACAGAGAAACTATAGGACTATAGACAGAGAAACTATAGAACTATAGACAGATAAACTATAGAACTATAGAACTGTAGACAGAGAAAGTATAGAACTATGGAACTGTAGACAGAGAAACTATAGAACTATTGAACTACAGAACTGTAGAGAGAGAAACTATAGAATTATAGACAGAGAAACTATAGAACTATAGACAGAGAAACTATAGAACTATAGATAGAGAAACTATAGAACTATAGACAAACAATAGAACTATAGACAGAGAAACTATAGAAATATAGAACTATAGACAAACTATAGAACTATAGAACTATAGACAAACTATAGAACTATAGACAGAGAAACTATAGAACTATAGAACTATAGACAGACGATAGAACTATAGAACTATAGACAGAGAAACTATAGAACTATAGAACTATAGACAAACTATAGAACTATAGACAGAGAAACTATAGAACTATAGAACTATAGACAGACGATAGAACTATAGACAGAGAAACAATAGAACTATAGACAAACAATAGAACTATAGACAGAGAAACTATAGAACTATAGAACTATAGACAAACTATAGAACTATAGACAGAGAAACTATAGAACTATAGAACTATAGACAAACTATAGAACTATAGAACTATAGACAGAGAAACTATAGAACTATAGAACTATAGACAGAGAAACTATAGGACTATAGACAGAGAAACTATAGAACTATAGAACTATAGACAGAGAAACTATAGAACTATAGACAGAGAAACTATAGAACTATAGAACTATAGACAAACTATAGAACTATAGAACTATAGACAGAGAAACTATAGAACTATAGATCTATAGACAGACGATAGAACTATAGAACTGTAGACAGAGAAACTATAGAACTATAGAACTATAGACAGAGACAGAGTTTTTTATTTCTATTGTTACCTTAAGTAGACAATCCCATTGTTCTAAGTTAGCTATCTAGGCTACTCACCATGCTATACTATCTAGGTTACTCACCATGCTATACTATCTAGGCTACTCACCATTCTATACTATCTAGGCTACTCACCATGCTATACTATCTAGGCTACTCACCATGCTATACTATCTAGGCTACTCACCATGCTATAATATCTAGGCTACTCACCATTCTGTAGGCTACAGATTTGATTCACCAGTAGAATACCAATTTTTATTTAATAGTTATATTAAATCTGTCACGAACCGGCTCAAAGTTCATAACAAAAGGGAGACAACATGGAGATGAAGAATAACAAAATATATTTATTAACTGAAGTAAAGTAAATACAATTAACACTGGTGTGTGTAGTCAGTAGTGTAAGTGAGTGGTTGCGTGTTTACATATGATAATGAGGGGTGTGGAAATGTGCCAACACAAACAAACAAAAACAAACACAAACAAACACAAACAAACAAACAAACAAACAAACAAAACAGCCACAAAAACACCACAACCTAAATCTATCAGTGTGTCTGCATGGAGAGAGTCTCCTCAATGAATGGGGGAAGAGTTGTATTTATCCTGGGACACACCCGGGCCCAGGTGTGTCCCGTGTCGCTGACGACCCTCCCGGCTCCGCCCACCAACATCCTATTAAGGAAAACAAGAACAAAGAGAAAGAATTCGGCAGAGTGGGAGGGTCGTCACAAATCTAATCTAATTATCAATATAACAATACAAAATCCTAATGATTTTGTAATAAATGTCTTTTTACATGTTGCAAATAAAGTTGACTAAAGTCAAAGCTCATTTATTGTTTGTAGGTATTGTCACTTGTTAATGAGCAGTAGGTTGAAGTAATTAAATAGAAGTTGCTATATACTGTGTAACAGCTAGTAATTACATTTTATTTCTGCAGATATTACATGTCCTCTGGGGTGTACTCGTGAGTTTATTTACCACTTGCTAGCCACATTTCACTGTCAGATAGGACACAACTCAAAACTGCTGAGAAAAAACAAATTCTTCTTCTTCTTCTCTGGTATTATGGCGGTCATCAAACACACGTTAAAGATGCATGCCGCCACCTACTGTACGGGTAATTACATTCTACTTAGGGAAACATGACATGTCCTATGGGGTGTACTAGTTTGTTTATTTATCACTTGCATGGTGCTTTCAGAAGCTGTGCTATGCTTTGAAATAGTGCATTTCCCGTATTTATCTGTTTTCGTAAAGCTCAACCAAGTTAACCCAGACGGTACGCTTTATTTTTGGGGGGGGCAGGTCCTAGCAACGACGTTGACCGGAGATATATTTTGAACAGTGCACATTCCTGGTTAAGTAATTAGAGTGTATTGAGCGTAATCTCTCAGACACCCAGCGTATCCACAAGGGAGCTCAACCTTTGTCACAGTTGGTAATGAATCGGATGCAGCTGAGAAGAAACAACACAATAAGCTGGTGAATTTAGTGGAAACCATTTTGTATTTAAGCACGATAACAAACGGTCGTTGTTAAACTTCTGTAATTACAGACCGCATTTACTACCAATTATATGGTATTAGTACACTGTTAGTGGTTACAGTTTAACTCCAATACTTGTTAAGTGTAATGACTTACGCAATAAGAATCCTCTAAAAGGAAGCATTAACGTTGATTGTTTAATCATTGCTTGATTCCTTTGTGTCTCTTGTCTCTTTCTCCAGAGAGGAGACTTTGTGATGGGGAAAGGAAACAGTAAGCTGGCTCCAGAGGTTCTGGATGACCTCACCAAGAGTACTGAGTTCAACGAGGCTGAGCTCAAGCAGTGGTACAAAGGCTTCCTCAAAGACTGTCCCACTGGTATACTGAATCTAGAAGAGTTCCAACAACTATATGTGAAGGTGAGGGTGAGAGGGAGGGAGGGAGGGAGGGAGGGAGGGAGGGAGGGAGGGAGGGAGGGAGGGAGGGAGGAGAGGGGGGAGGGAGGGAGGGAGGGAGGGAGGGAGGGAGGGAGGGAGGGAGGGAGGGAGGGAGGGAGGGAGGGAGGGTGAGAGGGAGGGAGGGAGGGAGGGAGGGAGGGAGGGAGGGAGGGAGGGAGGAGAGGGGGGAGGGAGGGAGGGAGGGAGGGAGGGAGGGAGGGAGGGAGGGAGGGAGGGTGAGAGGGAGGGAGGGAGGGAGGGAGGGAGGGAGGGAGGGAGGGAGGGAGGGAGGGAGAGGAGAGGGGGGAGGAGAGGGGAGGCGAGGGAGGGAGGGAGGAGAGGGGGGAGGGAGGGAGGAGGAAGGAAACAGATGCTGATTATTCGTAGGGAGAGAGGGGACAAGTGGGTTGAAGGAGGAAATAGCAGTACATTGGGGGGATGGGGGGTGGGGGGGAACAAGAGAAAGGATAGAGGACAGTGGTACATGGCCTTCCTAAAGCGTTCCCGCTGTCATACGCAAAGCAACCTATCTAAAGGACGAAAGTAATTTGGAGTAGAGGGATTTTTGTGGGTTTAGACTCATAATAGACTCATTTAGACCCTGCAGTTATGGAACCGCCACCTGTCCCAGACCTGTTGTTTTTCAACTCTTAATGATCGGCTATGAAAAGCCAACTGAAAATTATTCATGATTATTATTTGACCATGCTTGTCACTTATGAACATTTTTGAACATCTTGGCATAGTTCTGTTATAATCTCCACCCGGCACAGCCAGAAGAGGACTGGCCACCCCTCATAGCCTGGTTCCTCTCTAGGTTTCTTCCTAGGTTTTGGCCTTTCTAGGGAGTTTTTCCTAGCCACCGTGCTTCTACACCTGCATTGCTTGCTGTTTGGGGTTTTAGGCTGGCTTTCTGTACAGCACTTCGAGATATTAGCTGATGTACGAAGGGCTATATAAAATAAACTTGATTGATTGATTGATTGATAATCGATTCATTCCTGCGTTCCAAATGGCCCTCTATTACCTATGTAGTACACATCTTTGCCCACGGTCCATAGGGTGCCATTTTGGGACTCCGTCGGTAATGTTCTCAGTAACCCTGCTGCTCAATCTATTTGAATAGCTTTCCAGTGACCAACAGTATGCTACATTTCTTTCTTTATTTTGTCATTCAGTTCTTTCCGTACGGCGACGCGTCAAAGTTCGCCCAGCACGCCTTCCGGACCTTCGATAAGAACGGTGACGGGACCATCGACTTCCGGGAGTTTATCTGTGCTCTGTCAATCACCTCGAGGTACGCTTCATAACACAGGTGATGTCAGGTGTGACGGTGCGCACACACACACACACACACACACGCAAACACAACTGTATATTTCTATTTGACAGTTCTTTCCATCAACCTCTAGGGGGAGCTTTGAGCAGAAACTCAACTGGGCCTTCAACATGTATGACTTAGACGGAGACGGCAAGATCACACGCATGGAGATGCTGGAGATTATAGAGGTCTGTTTGTTTCTGTGTGTTTGTGTGCATTTGAGTGTGCTTGTCTGCATACTTGTGTGTATGCTTGTGTCTGCGTCCATTTGTGTGTGTGTGTGTGTGTGTGCATTTACTGTGTGTGTGTGTGTCTATATGATAACTCACTGTGTATGCATATTGCTCCAGCGAATGTCCCATTCTTTACCTCTCTCTCTCTCTCTCTCTCTCTCTCTCTCTCTCTCTCTCTCTCTGTTTCCTAGGCAATCTACAAGATGGTTGGTACTGTGATAATGATGCGTATGAACGAGGACGGGCTGACTCCCCAGCAGCGTGTGGATAAGATCTTCTCCAAGATGGATAAAGATCACAACGATGAGATCACACTAGAGGAGTTCAAAGAGGCAGCCAAGAGTGATCCCTCCATTGTCCTACTGCTGCAGTGTGACATGCAGAAATAGAGGAGGGAGGAGGTGAGGGAGGGAGGAGGGAGGTGAGGGAGGGAGGTGAGGGAGGGAAGGAGGGGAGGAGAGCAGAGGGGGGAGGTGAGGGAGGAGGTGAGGGGGGGGAGGGAGATGGGGGGGTAGGGAGGGAGGGAGGGAGGGAGGGAGGGAGGGAGGGAGGGAGGGAGGGAGGGAGGGAGGGAGGGAGGGAGGGAGGGAGGGAGGGAGGGAGGGAGGGAGGGAGGGAGATGGCAAGTTTGACCTCTCATTGTACTATTGTTGAGTGGGGGAGTGGAGAGTCTCTACTTCTGCTCTAGGATCTGCAGACGTATGGATGGAGAGACTGGTAGGGTGAGGGAGTAGAGATGGAGGAGAGCAGGTTAGGGAGGGATGGAGAGACTGGTAGAGTGGGGGAGTAGAGATGGAGGAGAGCAGGGTAGGGAGGGATGGCGAGGGGCAGGTTTAGGGACCAGACATTGTGACGTAATAGAGACACTCTTGGAGGGGAGTGAGAGGAGTGAAAAGTGTGAGACCGACTGAGAGGGTTTGAAAGAGAGAGAGGGAGATATAGAGATAGAGGGGGGAGAAAGAGAGAGAGGGAGATATAGAGATAGAGGGGGGAGAATGAGAGAGAGAATCAAACTGTATATGTCACATGCGCCGAATACAACAGGTGTAGAACTTACCGTTAAATTCTTACTTACAATTACTTACTTAATCAAGAAATAGAGTTAATAAAATATTTACTAAATCAAATAAAGTTAAAACAAACGAATGAATCAAATGCTAACACAATAAATGTAAAATGTAAATAGTTAGCGTGGCCATTTGATTAGTTTATTTGTTCAGCAGTCTTATGGCTTGAGGGTAGAAGCTGTTAAGGAGCCTGTTGGTCCCAGACTTGGCGCTACGGTACTGCTTGCCGTGCGGTAGTAGAGAGAACAGTCTGTGACTTGGCTGACTGGAGTCTTAGACAGTTTTTGGGGCCTTCCTCTGACACCGCCTAGTAAATAGGTCCTGGATGTTAGGAAGCTTGGCCGCAGTGATGTACTGGGCCGTACGCACTACCCTCTGTACCAGGTGGTAGTGCAACCGGTCAGAATGCTCTCGATGGTGCAGCTGTAGAACTTTTTGAGGATCTCCTGAGGGGGAAAAGGTTTTGTTGTGTTCTCTTCACAACTGTCTTGGTGTGTTTGGACAATGACAGTTTGTTGGTGATGTGGACACCAAGGAACTTGAAACCGCTCCACTTCAGTCATGTCAATGTTAATGGCCCTCCTTTTCCTGTTGTCCACAATCAGCTCCTTTTTCTTGATCAAGTTGAGGGAGAGGTTGTTGTCCTGGCACCACATGACCAGGTCTCTGACCTCCTCTCTATAGGTTGTCTCATCGTTGTCAGTGATCTGGCCTACCACTGTTGTGTCATCAGCAAAACCTAATGATGGTGTTGGAGTCGTGCTTGGCCACGGAGTCGTGGGTGAACAGGGCGTACAGGAGGGGACTAAGCACGCACCCCTGAGGGGCCCCAGGGTTGAGGATCAGCGTGCCAGATGTGTTGTTGCCTACCCTTAACAACTGGGGGCGGCCTGTCAGGAAGTCCAGGATCCAGTTGCAGAGGGAGGTGTTTAGTCCCAGGGTCCTTAGCTGATGAGCTTTGAGGGCACTATGGTGTTGAAAGCTGAGCTGTAGTCAATGAACAGCATTCTCACAAAGGTGTTCCTTTTGTCCAGGTGGGAAAGGGCAGTGTGGAGTGCGATTGAGATTGCGTCATTTACATTTACATTTTAGTCATTTAGCAGACGCTCTTATCCAGAGCGACTTACAGTAGAGTGCATACATTTTATTACATTTTACATACTGAGACAAGGATATCCCTACCGGCCAAACCCTCCCTAACCCGGACGACGCTATGCCAATTGTGCGTCGCCCCACGGACCTCCCGGTTGCGGCCGGCTGCGACAGAGCCTGGGCGCGAACCCAGCCCAGCCTGGGCGCGAACCCAGAGACTCTGGTGGCGCAGCTAGCACTGCGATGCAGTGCCCTAGACCACTGCGCCACCCGGGAGGCGTCATCTGTGGATCTGTTGGTGCGGTATGCAAATTGGAGTGGATCTAGGGTTTCTGGCATGATGGTGTTGACGTGAGCCATGACCAGCCTTTCAAAGCACTTCATGGCTACCTATGCGAGTGCTACGGGGCGGTAATCATTTAGGCAGGTTACCTTCACTATTTGTGGCACAGGGACTATGGTGGTCTGTTTGAAACATGTAGGTATTACAGACTCGGCCAAGGAGAGGTTGAAAATGCCAGTGAAGACATGCTTTGAGTACACGTTCTGGTAATCAGTCTGGCCCCGCAGCTTTGTAAATGTTGACCTGTTTGAAGGTCTTGCTCACATCGACTATGGAGAGCGTGATCACACAGTTATCTGGACCAGCATTTGGCTCATCCGGTAGGTTCGCTGTGCAGCTTCCGGCTGGTTTTCCCCATGTAATTCGTAATAGTTTTAAAGCCCGGCCACATCTGATGAGCCGGTGTAGTAGGATTCAATCTTAATCCTGTATTGACGCTTTGCCTGTTTGATGGTTTGTCTGAGGCCATAGCGGGATTTCTTATAAGTGTCCGGATTAGTCTCCTTGAAAGTGGAAGCTCTAGCCTTTAGCTCGGGGTGGATGTTGCCTGCAATCCATGGCTTCTGGTTGGGAAATGTACGTACGGTCACTGTGGGGACGAGGTCGTCGATGCACTTATTGATGAAGCCGGTGACTAAGGTGGTATGCTTCTCAAACATATTCCAGTCTATGCTATCAAAACAGTCCTGATGCGTAGCATCCACGTCATCTGACCACTTCCGTAATTGAGCAAGTCACTGGTACTTCCTGCTTTAGTTTTTGCTTGTAAGCAGGAATCAGGGGGATAGAATTATGGCCAGATTTGCCAAATGGAGGTCGAGGGAGAGCTTTGTATGCGTCTCTGTGTGTGGAGTAAAGGTGGTCCAGAGTTTTTTTTTCATCTGTTTACACGTGACATACTGGTAGAAATGAGGTAAAACTGATTTAAGTTTGCCTGCATTGAAGTCCCCGTCACCTAGGAGCACCACTTCTGGATGAGCATTTTCTTGTTTGCTTATGGCCTTATACAGCTGGTTGAGTGCGGTCTTAATGCCAGCATCGGTCTGTGGAGGTATGTTGACACATACAGATGAAAACTCTCTAGGTAGATAGTGTGGACTACAGCTTATTGTGAGATACTCTACCTCAGGCGAGCAAAACCTCTAGACTTCCTTAGATATTGTGCACCAGCTGTTGTTTACAAATATACAAAGGCCGCCACCCCGTGTCTAACAAGAGGCTGCTGTTCTGTCCTGCCGATGGAGTGTATAACCTGCCACCAGCTGTATGTTATTCATGTCAATGTTACAGTTTTTAATGTCCCGTTCGTAGGATAGTCTTTCTCGTAGAGTGTCCAGTTTGTTTTCCAATGATTGCACGTTAGCCAATAATACGGAGGGTAGTGGTGGTTTACTCACTCGCTGAAGAATTCTCACAAGGCACCCAGACCTCTGCCCAGACCTCAGAGAGAGAGAGAGAGAGAGAGAGAGAGAGAGAGAGAGAGAGAGAGAGAGAGAGAGAGAGAGAGAGAGAGAGAGAGAGATACCTTTATCCCCTCAGCTGTCAGGGAGATAATAGAGCGTCCACCGGGTCAGAAACGACATACTGATCAAATCAGAGTGTTTGGGCTTGCATGCGCCCGTCCGTGCGTGTGCTCAAAGTCTAAACAAAAAATGACAATTGCCACTCGTTTACTAAAACTGGCCACAAAAAAAGACAACTGTAGTACAGAATGAACCTTCTGAGAATATATTAGGCTTTTAAGTCCCCCTTTATCTTCCCGTTCTGCTTTTTAAACCCCTCTCTTAGACATTCTGACATTATAATGGTGGAGGATAGTAATGGTCTCTCTATGGGGGAGGATAGTAATGGTGAGGATAGTAATGGTGGAGGATAGTAATGGTGATGATAGTAATGGTGATGATGGGGGAGGATAGTAATGGTGAGGATAGTAATGGTGATGATGGTAATGGCGATGATGGGGGAGGATAGTAATGGTGAGGATAGTAATGGTGATTTTGGCAATGGTGATGATAGTAATGGTCTCTTATGGGGGAGGATAGTAATGGTGGGGATAGTAATGGTCTCTTATGGGGGAGGATAGTAATGGTGGGGATAGTAATGGTGGGATAGTAATGGTGGGGATAGTAATGGTCTCTTATGGGGGAGGATAGTAATGGTCTCTTATGGGGGAGGATAGTAATGGTGATGATGGTAATGGTGATGATAGTAATTGTGATGATGGTAATGTCCTCTTCATCTTTTAAAGATAATCCCTGTTCATTTGTCTCTGTCTTTAAATGCCACAGGGGAAGGTTAAATGCAACAGGGGAACGAAACAAACATTTGGCCATCAGCTGACTTCAGTTTATGTTATGGTTGTTATTCATGGTACAAGTTGCAGGTAGCTACGGTACTCATCCACCAAATGACTGTGAAGGTATGAGTCGCAGGGGGAAACGTTTAAACAAAACGTTTAAAATCAACAGACTTTAATCGAAGTCAATGTTGTTATTGGTGGTAAGTTGTATAGTTAAAACAGTCAATCCCAAAATAATTTAACGCTTTAAAGCTTTTAGTCTTGCTTTACACAAAACATTCAGTACGTGATACAGCTGATGATCAGACAGAACAATAGAGCCAATAATAGAGCCAGTATGGTCCCATAGTTTCATGTAGCTCAATGATAATTACAGGCTGTTTGAAGAAACTGAAATCTGGTGGATCCGCTAAAGGGCAAAGCCTCCATATTTCTCTTATTTCTGCTGAAAACGCCTGAAAAAGCCATCCTGCCTCTTTCCTCTCATCCTCCTCATCCTCTCTTCCTCCTGCTCTTCAAATGTCAGGCAGACAGAGGGATGTGACAGGTGGTTGAGGAGAGGGAGATTGTTGAACTCCTCTCAGATCAAAAATCAATCGAGAAAAGAGCAAGAGGTGTGTGTGTGTGTGTGTGTGTGTGTGTGTGTGTGTGTGTGTGTGTGTGTGTGTGTGTGTGTGTGTGTGTGTGTGTGTGTGTGTGTGTGTGTGTGTGTGTGTGTGTGCGTGTTTATGTGTGTGTGTTCAGGTGTGTGTGTGTGTTCGTGCCTGTGTCTTATGTTTCCAGTCCAATAGCTAGACAACAGAGATCTGAATGTCCTGTAGATAGAGGAGACGAAGAGACGGAACTTCCCCAGCCAATGACATTTTCTTTCCCTCATCTTTAGCCAATCAGAATGTTCCCTCCCTCAAAGAGAGACAAGCACTGGCCTGTTTTGTCAAATGTCATGAAATGTACATGACAATAACCGTGTGTATGAATATAAACAGTTGTGATAATGTCCTTGTAACAGCTTCTTTAATGGCAACACAGCTACAGTGGTTTGGGAATAACCTGTGTGTGTGTGTGTGTGTGTGTGTGTGTGTGTGTGTGTGTGTGTGTGTGTAACAGAGATGCCTCAGCTGTCCAATTTCTACATTCCTTGTGTAGACCAGGGTTTGCCAACAGCCAGCCGAAGGGACGAATTTGGCTCCCCAAGTTTTCGGAGCAAAAAAAAAAAAACTTAAAATATCATATTTATTATTTTTTGGGGGGGTGGTGGGGGGGGGGAGACTGTAAAAACAGCAGGAAATCAGCTCCACTTGATTTTAATTGATCTCTTATTGATCTCTTCCCAAGTATACCCATGCATAGAGAGAGAGACACATGATTGTATACAAATGTAAGCAAGGTTTGAAATGATTATGTTTTAGTCAAACTTTATAACTGTTTTGGTTTCTTGCGGTCAATTTGCCATCTACAAATTATTTGTAATTATGGTCCGGCCACCGACCATTCTGCTCCAGAAAATAAATTGGCCTGCAGCTGAATCTAGTTGATCATCCCTGGTGTAGACCCTCCGTCTCACCTCAGTTACAGTTGGGTTGCTATATCATTAAAATTACAGTTGGGTTGGTATATAATATAAATTATAGTTGGGTTGGTACATAATATAAATTACAGTTGGGTTGCTATGTCATTTAAATTACAGTTGGGTTGGTATATAATATAAATTACGGTTGGGTTGGTATATAATATAAATTACAGTTGGGTTGGTATATCATTTAAATTACAGTTGGGTTGGTATATAATATAAATTACAGTTGGGTTGGTATATAATATAAATTACGGTTGGGTTGCTATATAATATAAATTACAGTTGGGTTGCTATATAATATAAATTACAGTTGGGTTGGTATATAATATAAATTACGGTTGGGTTGGTATATAATATAAATTACAGTTGGGTTGGTATATAATATAAATTACAGTTGGGTTGGTATATAATATAAATTACAGTTGGGTTGGTATATAATATAAATTACAGTTGGGTTGGTATATAATATAAATTACAGTTGGGTTGGTATATAATATAAATTACAGTTGGGTTGGTATATAATATAAATTACAGTTGGGTTGGTATATACTAAAAATTACAGTTGGGTTGGTATATAATATAAATTACAGTTGGGTTGGTATATAATATAAATTACAGTTGGGTTGGTATATAATATAAATTACGGTTGGGTTGGTATATAATATAAATTACAGTTGGGTTGGTATATAATATAAATTACAGTTGGGTTGGTATATAATATAAATTACTGTTGGGTTGGTATATAATATAAATTACAGTTGGGTTGGTATATACTAAAAATTACAGTTGGGTTGGTATATAATATAAATTACAGTTGGGTTGGTATATAATATAAATTACAGTTGGGTTGGTATATAATATAAATTACAGTTGGGTTGGTACATAATATAAATTACAGTTGGGTTGGTATATAATATAAATTACTGTTGGGTTGGTATATAATATAAATTACAGTTGGTTGGTATATAATATAAATTACAGTTGGGTTGGTATATAATATAAATTACAGTTGGGTTGGTATATAATATAAATTACAGTTGGGTTGGTATATAATATAAATTACAGTTGGGTTGCTATGTCATTTAAATTACAGTTGGGTTGGTATATAATATAAATTACAGTTGGGTTGGTATATAATATAAATTACAGTTGGGTTGGTATATAATATAAATTACAGTTGGGTTGGTATATAATATAAATTACAGTTGGGTTGCTATATAATATAAATTACAGTTGGGTTGGTATATAATATAAATTACAGTTGGGTTGGTATATAATATAAATTACAGTTGGGTTGGTATGTAATATAAATGACAGTTGGGTTGGTATATAATATAAATTACAGTTGGGTTGGTATATAATATAAATTACGGTTGGGTTGGTATATAATATAAATTACAGTTGGGTTGGTATGTCATTTAAATTACATAGCAGGGAAAGATGTGAGAGTTATATCTGACTTCCTGATGCTTCTTGTTTGCAGCTATCTGTTGAATGTTACTGTGGTTGGACTGTATTGTAATGTGTATTGATACCCTAGGGGGAAATCTAAATGTGGGTTTAGGATTTGTTCTGCTTGCTTCCTTTGAGATAGTTAGTTGACCCTGGGAAACAAATGTCATTCCAACGTCATTAATAGGTTATTCACTTAAATCAATGAATATATTATATTTGATAAAGATATGTTTGAATCTGGTTTAATATGTTTGACTGTTAAAATACACCACACCACAATGGAATGTAGATTAGATAGAGGACCAACCTATTCAGAAATAACATATGTTGATACAGAAATATAAAAGGTAGAAAGAAACCAGACCCTAATTTTACTACGGATCTATATAATTCTACTTATGAATACAAATATATTCTTCTCTGTGACAGGGGAACCACTTGTGCTCTGTTGTGTCATATAAAACAATTCTGCTGTTGACTTCAACATGTCTGTGCTGTTGATGTGAATTTACGTGTGTTTCGTTGATTAATTATGTTCCGTTTTTTAATTTTCAATATTGTACGGCTCTTAGAACAAAGAACAATGTAATTATTTTTGTTACATAGAATGAAAACACTTGGATGTTGAAATGATCTGGGTTGGTGTGTTTTGTTTGTCTGTCTTGTAGGTCCATCACAGCGAATCGGAAAGGACACTACCACACACAACACACACCACACACACACACACTACCACACACAACACACACAAACACACACCACACACACACACACACACACAAACCCACACCACACACACACACACTACCACACACAACACACACAAACTCACACCACACACACACACACACAAACACACACCACACATACACACACACACACACACTACCACACACAACACACACAAACAAACACCACACACACACACACACACTACCACACACAACACACACAAACACATACCACACACACACACACACACACACACACACACACACACACACACACACACACACACACACACACACACACACACACACACACACACACACTACCACACACAAACACACACACACACACACACACACACACACACACACACACACACACACACTACCACACACAAACACACACCACACACACACACACACACACACACACACACACACACACACACACACACACACACACACACACACACACACACACACACACACACACACACACAACAACAACACAACCCAAAGAGTATGAGTCACTGTCTGGTGATGTCAGAGTAACGCAGTAATGTCATCCTCCATGGCGTTCTCATGGTAACCAGGCTGTGGCCAGCACACGGGCAGACTTATGGACACACACATACATCCGTAGTCTAATGACTAAGGAAATGAATTTTGTTCCTCCTATCTGAAAGCTGTCATTTGGTTTTAACTGGCCAGTAATAGATAAATCATTGAAAATAATGAAATGAGACACAACGAGAGGAGAAGGTGAATCCGTTTGTCTTGTTCCTCCTCCCTGTACAGGATTGTCAGCTAGGTCACACCAGATCCACGGCAGTATTAGACGTTTATCCAGGTCCCCAGGATGTCAGGAGATGCCTTCAATACCGTTTACTAAGGGCAACGTGAACGTCCCGGCTTGCTAGGGCGTTGTGGACGAGGATAGAGGAAGGGCTTGAATCGCGAGCTACGGCTCCTAGTATCATGGTTTCTATCCCAAGTCTTAACCCTTACCTTAACCAGTCAGAATTAATAACTAAACTTAACCCTTACCTTAACCAATCAGAATTAATAACTAAACTTAACCCTTACCTTAACCAATCAGAATGAATAACTAAACTTAACCCTTACCTTAACCAATCAGAATGAATAACTAAACTTAACCCTTACCTTAACCAGTCAGAATGAATAACTAAATGTAACCTTTACCTTAACCAGTCAGAATTAATAACTAAACTTAACCCTTACCTTAACCAGTCAGAATTAATAACTAAACTTAACCTTTTCCTTAACCAGTCAGAATTAATAACTAAACTTAACCTTTACCTTAACCAGTCAGAATTAATAACTAAACTTAACCTTTACCTTAACCAGTCAGAATTAATAACTAAACTTAACCTTTACCTTAACCAGTCAGAATTAATAACTAAACTTAACCTTTACCTTAACCAGTCAGAATTAATAACTAAACTTAACCTTTACCTTAACCAGTCAGAATTAATAACTAAACTTAACCTTTACCTTAACCAGTCAGAATTAATAACTAAACTTAACCTTTACCTTAACCAGTCAGAATTAATAACTAAACTTAACCTTTACCTTAACCAGTCAGAATTAATAACTAAACTTAACCTTTACCTTAACCAGTCAGAATTAATAACTAAACTTAACCTTTACCTTAACCAGTCAGAATTAATAACTAAACTTAACCTTTACCTTAACCAGTCAGAATTAATAACTAAACTTAACCTTTACCTTAACCAGTCAGAATTAATAACTAAACTTAACCTTTACCTTAACCAGTCAGAATTCATAACTAAACTTTACAATCAAGTTGTTTCTGTTTGAACCATATGTCAACCCTTACCTTAAGTCTAACCAGTTGTTTCTGTTTGAACCATATGTCAACCCTTACCTTAAGTCTAACCAGTTGTTTCTGTTTGAACCATATGTCAACCCTTACCTTAAGTCTAACCAGTTGTTTCTGTTTGAACCATATGTCAACCCTTACCTTAAGTCTAACCAGTTGTTTCTGTTTGAACCATATGTCAACCCTTACCTTAAGTCTAACCAGTTGTTTCTGTTTGAACCATATGTCAACCCTTACCTTAAGTCTAACCAGTTGTTTCTGTTTGAACCATATGTCAACCCTTACCTTAAGTCTAACCAGTTGTTTCTGTTTGAACCATATGTCAACCCTTACCTTAAGTCTAACCAGTTGTTTCTGTTTGAACCATATGTCAACCCTTACCTTAAGTCTAACCAGTTGTTTCTGTTTGAACCATATGTCAACCCTTACCTTAAGTCTAACCAGTTGTTTCTGTTTGAACCATATGTCAACCCTTACCTTAAGTCTAACCAGTTGTTTCTGTTTGAACCATATGTCAACCCTTACCTTAAGTCTAACCAGTTGTTTCTGTTTGAACCATATGTCAACCCTTACCTTAAGTCTAACCAGTTGTTTCTGTTTGAACCATATGTCAACCCTTACCTTAAGTCTAACCAGTTGTTTTGAAAACAACATCGATTATTATATTCAGAAGGCTCATAAGACATGAGTCATTTCACTCTTTAAAAAAAAAATGTATGTTGGAGAAAATTGTAAGCCAATTTACCGCAGAGAAACATTTTATATTTGTAGGGTATTATTCTTGGCCTCAGCAGTTTGAGTGAGGGAGAAAAAGAGACAGTGAGATTGAGAAGAGAACGGGAGAGAGTGAGATAGAGAGAGAGAGAGAAAGGGGATTGGATGGGAGATTAGAATGGATTGAAAGAGAGGATGGGAGATTAGAATGGATTGAAAGAGAGGATGGGAGATTAAAATGGAGAGAAAGAGAGGATGGGAGATTAAAATGGATTGAAAGAGAGGATGGGAGATTAGAATGGATTGAAAGAGAGGATGGGAGATTAAAATGGAGAGAAAGAGAGGATGTGAGATTCAAATGGATTGAAAGAGAGGATGGGAGATTAAAATGGAGAGAAAGAGAGGATGGGAGATTAAAATGGAGAGAAAGAGAGGATGGGAGATTAGAATGGAGAGTAAGAGAGATGATGGGGAGAAAGAGGGAAAGGGAGAGGCTGGGAGATTAGAATTCATCCCCAACACTTCCTTTGGCCGCCTTTCCTTCCAGTTCTCTGCTGGAACGAATTGCAAAAATCACTGAACCTGGCATTTTATAGCTCCCTCTTTAACTTTAAGCATCAGCTGTCAGAGCAATTTACTGATCACTGTACCTGCACACAGCCAATCTGTAAATAGCACACCCAGCTACCTCATCCCCATATTGTTATTTATCCTCTTGTTCTTTTACACCCCAGTATCTCTACTCGCACATCATCATCTGCACATCTATCACTCCAGTGTTGATGCTAAAATGTAATTATTTAGCCTCTATGGCCTATGTATTACCTTATACCTCCCTGCTCTTCTACATTTGCACACACTGTACATAGATTTTTCTATTGTGTTATTGACTGTACGTTTGTTAATGTGTAACGCTGTATTGTTGTTTTTGTCGCACTGCTTTGCTTTATCTTGGCCAGGTCGCAGTTGTAAATGAGAACTTGTTCTCAACTGGCCTACCTGGTTAAATAAAGGTGAAATAAAAAAATAAAAATAAAAAAGAATGGAGAGAAATAGAGAAAGGGAGAGGATGGGAGATTAGAATGGAGGGATAATGGGAAAAAGAGAGGATGGGAGATTAGAATGGAGAGAAAAAGACGATAGGAGATTAGACTGGAGAAAAAGAGAGGATGGGAAATCAGAATGGAGAAAAACAGAGAGGGTTGGAGATAAGAATGATAGATGCAGTAATTAGAGGGATACCTTGTCTTAATGACCGTGTGCAGGAAAAGTAGCTTTCTATCAGTCCCCCAATATGCTTGAGAAGAGTGGAGGAATAGGTCCCTCAGGCATGTCATAATGCAAACATATCATAGCTCATAACCTCAGTGGACAAAAACTCATTAACACCACACTGAACCTTAGACATCTCCAGTAGCTAATTCACCATCTTGGCCACAATAAATGTTCACACATGGCATTCATTCCTGCACTTTATGACATACCTAAGTATTAATTTCCTCCAATTAATGATTAAATATTCACTGTTCAATATTCTCCTCATCTACACTTTTTCCTAAACCATTATGGATATACAGATTCTACCTTAAATGTATCCACCTTAAATATATCCGCCTTAATGTATCCACCTTCAATGCATCCACCTTAAATGTATCCACCTTAAATGTATCCACCTTAAATATATCCACCTTAATGTATCCACCTTACATATATCCACCTTAATGTATCCACCTTAAATGTATCCACCTTAAATATCTCCACCTTAATGTATCCACCTTCAATGCATCCACCTTAAATGTATCCACCTTCAATGTAACCACCTTAATGTATCCACCTTCAATGTAACCACCTTAAATGTATCCACCTTAAATATATCCACCTTAATGTATCCACCTTCAATGCATCCACCTTAAATGTATCCACCTTAATGTATCCACCTTAAATGTATCCACTTTCAATGTAGCCACCTTCAAAGGCAGACAACGTCAGTGTATCCACCTTCAATGTAACCACCTTCAATGTAGCCAGCTTCAATGTTGCCATCTTCAATGTTGTCAGCTTCAATGTTGCCAGCTTCAATATAGCCTGCCCCAAAAAAGCCCCATCACTCTAAACTCCTGTCCAACCCCTTTTCTCCCGCTCTCTCTCCAAAAATAATGATATGCCCAGACTTTTCACTGTATTTTTTTGCAATTTGTATCATGTTAAATATGACCCACTATCGGTAGCCACCATCAGCTATACCCACACACATTTCGAACTGTCACATTAGTGTTTAATTTCCTTACATTTTGCATCATTCCATTACATCGTTAGTTTACTTTTCTTGCCTCAAATCACATTCGTGTGGTTGTTCGTGAGGAGCGCTAGCAATAGTGGGTCGTGTTATGCAGACGTCTAACCAGTTGTACAATCATTTGGGACATGTGACCTGTTTGAATCATTATGGAACACAGACACACGTATTGATCAGTTTAAACCTGGAGTTCACGACGACTGGACCGTAGTCATTACAGTTGCATGAAGTGTCATGATTATGACGGGCAGCAGGGGGCGGCAGGTAGCCTAGTGGTTAGAGTGTTGGCCCAGTAACCAGAAGGGTTGGTGGATTGAATCCCCAAGCTTACAAGGTAAAAAAAATCTGTCGTTCTGCCCCCTGAACAAGGCAGTTAACCGACTGTTCCTAGGCCGTCATTGTAAATAAGAATGTGTTCTTAACTGACTTGCCTAGTTAAATAAATAAATGAGGGTAAGATTTACAGGACTGCTGTTCATCCTCTATTGATCACGTTTCTCAACTTCCAATATTTAATGGATTGAATAGTATAATATGGCAACAGGATGAATCACTGTATGTTGTGTGTAAAACGCTCTCCAAACATACTTTCCTAACCCAAATAAAATACAAGATCGGAGTGCTGAAAAGGAGATGAATCTGCATGTATTTCCATGGCTGTCTGTCATTGATCCTTAATATTCTGAGCCGTCTATTCTAGTGAGACTGTAGAGAACATGTAAATTGAACTTACACCAAATGTCAAGGGATGGCTTTCGATAAATGTGCCGAAACCAATATTGACTGAAAGTCCACGAGAAAATCTATTGGCCAGCAAGTGGGTGTGTTCAGCAGTTGAATGTATTCAGCGCGCGCAAGGGAACCACGCCTGCCAAGCCCCGTTACACACCTGCATAAGGTAAGTCTGAATACCAACTTCTGAGAAGTGTGTAGCAGAGAAGTGCATAGGAAAGGCGTGCATTTCCTGAATCTGAATCAGGCCCGAATAATCTCAGCATAGGGGTGCTGAGGAGTTCTGTCCTGCCGACAGAGTGTACAACCCGCGAGCCGTATGTTATTAATGTCGTCGTTCAGCCACGACTCGGTGAAAACATAAGATATTACAGTTTTTAATTAATGTCCTGTTGGTAGGATATACGTGCTTTCAGTTCGTCCCATTTATTTTCCAGCGATTGAACGTTAGCTAGCAGTACTGATGGCGAAGGCAGATTAGCCACTCATCGTCTGATCCTCACAAGGCACCCCGATCAATTTCTGCGAAATCTCTGTTTCTTTCTCCAGCGAATGACGGGGATGAGGGCCTGTTCAGGTGTTTGGAGTATATCCTTCCTGTCTGACTCATTAAAGAACAAAAAAGGAACACCAATGTGAGAATGTAAATCATTGACTACATACAGCTTAGCGTTCAACACCATAGTGCCCTCAAAGCTCATCACTAAGCTCAGAACCCTGGGACTAAACACCTCCCTCTGCAACTGGATCCTGGACTTCCTGACAGGCCACCCCTAGGTGGTAAGTGTAGGCAACAACACATCTGACACGCTGATTCTCAACACAGGGGCCCCTCAGTGGTGTGTGCTCAGTCCCCTCCTGTACTTCCTGTTCACTCATAACTACACGGCCAGGCACGACTCCAACACCATCATTAAGTTTGCAGATGACACCGACAACGATGACACAGCCTATAGGGAGGAGGTAAGAGGCCTGACCGTGTGGTGCCAGAATAACAACCTATCCCTCATAAGGAGACTGAAAAGATTTGGCATGCGCACCATCGAGAGCATCCTGACTGGTTGCATCACTGCCTGGTATGGCAACTGCTCAGCCTCCGACCGCAAGGCAGAGGGCATACGGCATACGGCCCAGTACATCACATTTACATTTACATTTAAGTCATTTAGCAGACGCTCTTATCCAGAGCGACTTACAAATTGGGGCCAAGCTTCCTGCCATCCAGGACCTCTATATCAGGCGGTGTCAGAGGAAGGCCCTACAAATAGTCAAAGACTCCAGCCACCCTAGTCATAGAATGTTCTCTCTGCTACCGCACGGCAAGCCGCACCAGACCGCCAAGTCTAGGCCCAAGAGGCTTCTAAACAGCTTCTACCCCCAAGCCATAAGACTCCTAAATATCTAATGAAATGGCCACCCAGACAATTTGCATTGACCCCCTCCCTGTCTGCGCTGCTGCTACACTCTGTTATTATCAACGCATAGTCACATTAATAACTCTACCTACATGTGCATATTACCTAAATTACCTCGACACCTGTGCCCCCGCACATTGACTCTGTACCGGTACCTCTTGTATATAGTCTCCACATTGACTCTGTACCGGTACCTCTTGTATATAGTCTCCACATTGACTCTGTACCGGTACCTCTTGTATATAGTCTCCACATTGACTCTGTACCGGTACCTCTTGTATATAGTCTCCACATTGACTCTGTACCGGTACCTCTTGTATATAGTCTCCACATTGACTCTGTACCGGTACCTCTTGTATATAGTCTCCACATTGACTCTGTACCGGTACCTCTTGTATATAGTCTCCACATTGACTCTGTACCGGTACCTCTTGTATATAGTCTCCACATTGACTCTGTACCGGTACCTCTTGTATATAGTCTCCACATTGACTCTGTACCGGTACCTCTTGTATATAGTCTCCACATTGACTCTGTACCGGTACCTCTTGTATATAGTCTCCACATTGACTCTGCACCGGTACCTCTTGTATATAGTCTCCACATTGACTCTGCACCGGTACCTCTTGTATATAGTCTCCACATTGACTCTGCACCGGTACCTCTTGTATATAGCCTCCACATTGACTCTGCACCGGTACCTCTTGTATATAGCCTCCACATTGACTCTGCACCAGTACCTCTTGTATATAGTCTCCACATTGACTCTGCACCGGTACCTCTTGTATATAGTCTCCACATTGACTCTGCACCAGTACCTCTTGTATATAGTCTCCACATTGACTCTGTACCAGTACACCCTGTATATAGTCTCCACATTGACTCTGCACCGGTACCTCTTGTATATAGTCTCCACATTGACTCTGTACCGGTACCTCTTGTATATAGTCTCCACATTGACTCTGCACCGGTACCTCTTGTATATAGTCTCCACATTGACTCTGCACCGGTACCTCTTGTATATAGTCTCCACATTGACTCTGCACCGGTACCTCTTGTATATAGCCTCCACATTGACTCTGCACCGGTACCTCTTGTATATAGCCTCCACATTGACTCTGTACCGGTACCTCTTGTATATAGTCTCCACATTGACTCTGCACCAGTACCTCTTGTATATAGTCTCCACATTGACTCTGCACCAGTACCTCTTGTATATAGCCCCGATATTGTTATTTACTGCTGCTCTTTAATTAGTTGTTATTCTTTTCTCTTACTTTTTTATAGATATTTTCTTAAAACTGTATTGTTGGTTAAGGGCTTTTAAGTAAGCATTTCACTGTTGTATTCGGCGCATGTGACAAATAACATTTGGTAAAATTGTATTTGATATAGGATCATTTTAGCCTTTTAAATCCTAATTAATAATATTGTATAGACAGTGGGAACCTCTGATTCTAGATCAACAGTGCTACTCTGAGACACCTTGTAAAACACTGAACTGAAGTTATCAAGTTCCATGGAATCAACAAGCCGATATCATGTTTGGCTTTCCCTGTGAAATTTCTCTTTCGATTTTTTTTCATTAAGTAGTGAAAAGAAAGAAGAAATTGTGTTTGATACATTAATCATTTTAGTTCAATGTCATGGTCGAGATACAAGATGACTCACTCATCAAACATTGAAACCTTTCTCAAGATAGAGCACATTTTGTTTGTCAGAGATACTGAGGTAAACAATTTATGTTATGCCCATGTAACACGTTTTACTAACCTCGAAGTATCTGCATTTCTTAATAAATACCATTTCAAACAGCTTGTGAGAGTGGCTGTTTGTTTAAAACCATGTGTTCAACACTGGGACAAGCAAGCCTTAAATTAGCTGCAATGTTACACTGGTTTCAACCAAAATTACGCCCTATTCCCTATATAGTACACTACTTTAGACCAGAGCCCTATTCCCTATATAGTGCACTACTTTTGACCAGAGCCCTATTCCCTATATAGTACACTACTTTAGATCAGGGCCCTATTCCCTATATAGTTTAGACCAGAGCCCTATTCCCTATATAGTGCACTACTTTAGACCAGAGCCCTATTCCCTATATAGTACACTACTTTAGATCAGGGCCCTATTCCCTATATAGTTTAGACCAGAGCCCTATTCCCTATATAGTGCACTACTTTAGACCAGAGCCCTATTCCCTGTATAGTGCACTACTTTAGACCAGAGCCCTGTGGGTATTGCTCTAAATAAGGAATAGGCTGTAAAGGAATGTAAATTAAGAAAGACAGAGTGGTTGGGATGTAATGTTTATTTGTATTTATTTAATTAACCTTTATTTAACTTTGCAAGTCAGCTAATAACAAATTCTTATTTACAATGACTGCCTACGAAAAGGCAAAGACCTCCAGCGGGTACGGGGGCTGGGCTAAAAAAATGTACTAGGACAAAACACACATCACGACAAGAGAGACAACAACTCTACAAAAAGAGAGACCTAATGTCACGTCCTGACCATAGTTCTTATGTGTTTTGCTTGTTTTAGTGTTGGTCAGGACGTGAGCGGGGTGGGCATTCTATGTTGTGTGTCTAGTTTGCCTGTTTCTGTGTTCGGCCTAATATGGTTCTCAATCAGAGGCAGCTGTCAATCGTTGTCCCTGATTGAGAATCATATATAGGTGGCTTGTTTTGTGTTGGGATTTTGTGGGTGGTTGTTTCCTGTCTCTGTGTCTCTCTGTCACCAACATAGGACTGTATCGGTTTGCCACATTTATTATTTTGTATCGTGTTAAGTGTTCACTGTTTATCGTTTTATTAAACATGTTGAGCACTGGCTACGCTGCGTGTTGGTTCGATCCCTGTTACACCCTCTCTTCTCTTGAAGAGAAGGAAGGCTGCCGTTACACCTAAGATAACAACATAGCGTGGTAGCAACACATGACAACAACACGGTAGCAACACAACACGGCAACAGTACAAAATGGTAGCAGCACAAAATGATACAAACATTATTGGGAACAGACAACAGCACAAAGGTCAAGAAGGTAGAGACAACAATACATCACGTGAACCAGCCACAACGTTCAGTAAGAGTGTCCATGATTGAGTCTTTAAATGAAGAGATGGAGATAAAACTGTCTAGTTGAGTTGTTTTTTTTTAGGCTCGTTCCAGTCACTAGCTGCAGCGAACTGAAAAGAGGAGCGACCCAAGGATGTGTGAGCTTTGGGGACCTTTAACAGAATGTGACTGGCAGAACTGGTGTTGTATGTGGAGGATGAGGGCTGCAGTAGGCATCTCAGATAGGGAGGGAGTGAGGCCTAAGAGGGTTTTATAAATAAGCATCAACCAGTGGGTCTTGCGACGTGTATACAGAGACGACCAGTTTACAGAGGAGTATAGAGTGCAGTGATGTGTCCTATAAGGAGCATTGGTGGCAAATCTGATGGCCGAACGGTAAAAAACATCTAGCCACTCGAGAGCAACCCTACCTGCCGATCTTACTTCTTCGTAATCTAGCATGGGTAGGATGGTCATTTGAATCAAGGTTTGTTTGGCAGCTGGGGTGAAAAAAGAGCGATTACGATAGAGGAAACCAAGTGTAGATTTAACTTTAGCCGGCAGCTTTTATATGTGCTGAGAGAAGGACAGTGTACCATCTAGCCATACTCCCACGTACTTGTATGAGGTGACTACCTCAAACTCTGAACCCTCAGAGGTAATAATCACACCTGTGGGGAGAGGGGCATTCTTCTTACCAAACCACATGACCTTTGTTTAGGAGGTGTTCAAAACAAGGTTTTGAGGGCAGAGAAAGCCTGTTGGACACAAAGAAAGCTTTGTTGTAAAGCGTTTAACACGAAATCCAGGGAGAGGCCAGCTGAGTATAAGACTGTTACGTCTGCATATAAATGGATGAGACAGCTTCCTACTGCCTGAGCTATGTTGTTGATGTACATTGAGAAGAGTGTGGGGACTAGGATCGAGCCTTGGGGTACTCCCTTGGTGACAGGCATTGGCTGAGACAGCAGATGTTCTGACTTTATACACTGCCCTCTTTGAGAGTTAGCAAACCAGGCCAAAGACCCCTCAGAGACACCAATACTCCTTAGGCGGCCCATAATAATGGAATAGTCTACGCTACAGTATCAACATCTTTGGCCAAGTCAGTAAAAATAGCAGCTCAACATTACTTAAAACCAAGGGCAATGGTGACATCATTGAGAACCATTAAGGTTGCAGTGACACATCCATAACCTGAGCGGAAACCAGATTGCATTCCAGAGAGAATACTATAGACATCAAGAAAGCAAAGTCAGTTAATTATTGACAAGTTTTTTCCAACACTTTTGATAAACAGGTCAAAATTGGCCCATAACCGTTATGATCAGCTTGACCTCCCCCTTTAACCTGTTTGGGCTGCAGGGGGCGTATTGAGTAGCCAGATAAAATGTGCTCATTTCAAACGGCCTCGTACTCAATTCTTGCTCGTACAATATGCATATTATTATTACTATTGGATAGAAAACACTCTCTAGTTTCTAAAACCGTTTGAATTATTTCTCTGAGTGAAACAGAAGTCATTCTGCAGCACACTTCCTGACCAGGAAGTGGAATGTCTGAAACCGAGGCTCTCTTCTACTCCCTGCCTATACATGGGCATGATACGTAAGAGTCTACGTGCACTTCATACACCTTCCCCTGGGTGTCAAGAGGCGGTGAGAGAAGAAAATTCGTGTTTATCTTGGTCTGACGTTGAATACAGGCTCTTTGTATGACGTGTCCCTCATTTCCGGTACTCTGAGGAGCGCGCGCTGGACAGTGGGATTGCCTTCTGTTTAGCTGCCGTTATGGACGACCAATATCTCCGGCTTTGATTTTATTTGATACATGTGACCATATCATCGTAAAGTATGTTTTTTCAATATAGTTTAATCAGATTATTGAAAATTTTTCGGGAGTTTTGCCGTGTTCCGTTCTCTGACTTTGTTGACGATGGAGCGATTCGTGCCACCCGGCTAGCGCGCGTGCTAAATGAAGAGGGAAAATGAACGTTCTAATTCCAAACAACGACTGTTCTGGACAAAGGACACCTTGTCCAACATTCTGATGAAAGATCAGCAAAAGTAAGAAACATTTTATGATGCTATTTCATATATCTGTCGTGCATGTGAACTAGTCGTGGGCGGCCAACGTTTGGGTACTCTAGCTATACCGAAGCTGCATATCATAATGAAGTTATTTTTTAGAATTCTAACACTGCGATTTCATTAAGAACTAATGGATCTATCATTTCCTATACAACATGTATTTTTTAGTTATGTTTATGAATAGTTATTTGGTCAGAATATGTGTGTCAGAAAAAGTGTCAGGAAAAATCCGGACGTAGTGGGGAAAAGTAGCTAAGTTAGCACACGGTGTAACCATTGATTTCAGCTCTAAATATGCACATTTTCGAACAAAACATAAGTGTATGTATAACCTGATGTTATAGGACTGTCATCTGAGTAAGAAAATCAAGGTTAGTCAAAAATTATATATATTTTGCTTGTTTGTTACGATCGCTTACTTTTGCTACTGGGAAATGGCTTGTCTTTCTGGCTATTGTGCTAAGCTAATATAACGCTATATTGTGTTTTCGCTGTAAAACACTTGATAAATCGGAAATATTGTCTGGAAACACAAGATGCCTGTCTTTCAATTGCTGTACACTATGTATTTTTCAGAAATGTTTTATGATGAGTAATTAGGTATTTGACGTTGGTGTCTGTAATTATTCTGTCTGCTTTCGGTGCAACTTCTGATTGTAGCTGCAATGTAAACTATGATTTATACCTGAAATATGCACATTTTTCGAACAAAACATAGATTTATTGAATAACATGTTATAAGACTGTCATCTGATGAAGTTGTTTCTTGGTTAGTTTGGTTGGTTCTTGGTTAGTTAGATTGGCTTTGTGCATGCTACCTGTGCTGTGAAAAATGTCTGTCCTCTTTTGTATTTGGTGGTGAGCTAACATAAATATACGTGGTGTTTTCGCTGTAAAACATTTTAAAAATCGGACATGTTGGCTGGATTCACAAGATGTGTACCTTTCATATGCTGTATTGGACTTGTTAATGTGTGAAAGTTAAATATTTAAAAAAAATATATTTTGAATTTCGCGCCCTCCACTTGAGCTGGCTGTTGTCATAAGTGTACCGACGTCGGGCTGCAGCCATAAGAAATTAAACAACAAACCGTGGATCCCTTCCAAGCAATGGGAACCTCCCCAGAAAGGAGAGACAGGTTCAAAAGTTTGGAGATTGCGATTGTCAAGTGTGCTCCCTCTCCGGCCTCTAGGTCACCAGGCTGCTCATTATGGCGCACACCTGTCACCATTGTTACGCGTACCGGCGCGTCATCAGACTCACCTGGACTCCATCACTTCCCTGATTACCTTCCCTATATCTGTCACTCCCTTTGGTTCCTTCCCCAGGTTTATGTTCCAGTGTCATGTCGGTGCGTTGTTCGTGTTTCTTATTTTGTATTATGTTGTGTTTATTTATTAAAACACTCACTCCCTGAACTTGCTTCCCGACTCTCAGCGCACATCATTACGGCGATGATAAGGGGCAGCATACTTAAAGAAGAATGGGTGTAAACCATCTGACCCAAATGTTTTTTGAGGTCAAATTTAAGGAGCTCCTCCACCTTAGACTCAGTGACTGCCTACAGGGAGAAACTTTGTAGCAGGGCAGGGGAAAACAGGGGGGGCAGGGCTGGTCAATGAGGCATGGCTGAGTCAAATAGGAATCCTGACTTAATGAAGTGGTGATTAACTTCTTGCCACTATAGGGGGTGCTGTTTCGCATTAGCATAATTTGCTCTACAGATTAAACTGCCTAGTACTCAATTCTTGCTCGTACAATATGCATATTATTGTTATTATTGGATAGAAAACACTCTCTAGTTTCTATAGCCGTTGGAATTTTGTCTCTGAGTGAAACAGAACTCCTTCTACAGCACTTTTCATGACAGGGAGTGAGATTTCAGAAATCTTGGCCCCTGTTCCCAGGTCGGTTGTAAAGTCCCTGTAAATGCTATGGAGAAACAAACACTGCCTACGTCTTCCTCTGGACGTCAGTACGTGGTGACGCTTTGAATGGAGTCGATTGCGCAATCAGAGCCTCTATAAAACACCAAAGACCGGAATTAGCTTTCTTTTCCTGCCTGCGCCTGACGCAAGATGGACATCGGACTTGCCTCCTTCCAAGCTGTTGTTTAGCCAGTAATATTTCTCCGGTCATGTTTTTACTCGTTATAGGTGTTAAAAACATCATAAGGTAGTTAATTTGAACCGTTTTATAGCAATTTATATCCGTTTAGTGCGATTTTGAGGAATTTCTTTGTGGTGCACTTTGAAGCGATGGGCACGTTTCCAGTACCGGTCGAACGTTAGTGGGCATTTCGACGGACAAGAGGACATCTTTCGACCAAAAGAAGATTAGACCCAAGAAAGGATACATTGCCCAAGATTCTGATGGAAGATCACCTCATAGTAAGAAATATTTAAGATGATAAATCGTTGTTCTGTCGAAAAATGTTAAACGCATATTCCGCCATTTTGTTTGGTATAGCTTCGCTTGGCGAACCCTGTATTGCACAGTAAGGATAATTTTAGAAATGTAATTCAGCGATTGCATTAAGAACTAATTTGTCTTTCGATAGCTGTCCAACTTATATTTTTTTAGTCAAGTTTATGAATAGTTTTTCATGAGACAAGATCACTGTCAAATATGGCGCCCGACATTTTCAGGCTAGTTTTGCTAGTATTGTCATTGTATAACCACGTTTTTTTATGGCTAAATATGCACATTTTCGAACAAACTCTATATGTATGTTGTAATATGATGTTACAGGAGTGTCATCGGAAGAATTCTGAGAAGGTTAGTGAAAAAATTAATATATTTTGGCGATGATTACGTTATCGCTCTCTTTGGCTTGAATCAATGCTCTGGTAACGTTTGCACATGTGGTATGCTAATATAACGATTTATTGTGTTTTCGCTGTAAAACACTTAGAACATCTGAAATATTGTCTGAATTCACAAGATCTGTGTCTTTCCATTGCTGTGAGCTGTGTATTTTTAAGAAATGTTTTATGATTAGTAATTAGGTAATACACGTTGCTCTGTGTATTTATTCTAGTCGAGTTGTGATGGTGGGTGCAATTGTAAACTATGATTTATACCTGAAATATGCACATTTTTCTAACAAAACCTATCCTATACAATAAATATGTTATCAGACTGTCATCTGATGAGGTTTTTTCTTGGTTAGTGGCTATCAATATCTTTATTTGGCCGAATTGGTGATAGCACCTGATGGAGTAAGAAACTGATGGAGTTAGAAAAGTGGTGTCTTTTGCTAACGGGGTTAGCTAATAGATTTACATATTTTGTCTTCCCTGTAAAACATTTTAAAAATCTGAAATGGTGGCTTTATTCACAAGATCTGTATCTTTCATTTGGTGTCTTGGACTTGTGATTTAATGATATTTAGATGCTACTATTTAATTGTGACGCTATGCTAGCGATGCTAATCAGTGTGGGGGGGGTGGGGGGTGATCCCGGATCCGGGGTTGAGGTTCGGTAAAAGTTAAAGAGCTCAGCCATGTGCTCCTTGTCAGTAAAAACGACATCATTAACATCAATGGACATGGGCAGCTGTGAGGAGGAGGGTTTATTCTCCAGGTCTTTAATTGTTTTCCAGAACTTCTTGGGGTTAGACCCACAGAGAGAGAACTGCTCCTTAAAGTAACTAACTTTGGCCTCCCGGATAGCCTGAGTGCACTTATTTCTCCTTTGCCTGAACAAGAGCCAGTCAGCCTGAGTATGCGTGTGCCGAGCTTTTCGCCAAATGTAATTCTTGAGGTGGAGTAACTCTGCCAGGTTGAACCAGGGACTGATAGTTTTTTAAATTCTCATTTTCTTCATGGGGGCGTGTTTCTTAACAATACCACTGAAAAGAAGTGTCACGATCGTCGTCAGGGTGGAAATGACCGGACCAAGGTGCAGCGTGGTCAGCGTACATTTATTTTTATTATGAATGTCGCCAACAAAAACAAGAAACAACAGAAACGACCGTGATGCTGACTAGGGCTATACAGGCCACTAACAAAGTCAACTACCCACAACTAAGTTGGCAAAACATGCTGCCTAAGTATGATTCCCAATCAGAGACAATGATAGACAGCTGTCCCTGATTGAGAACCATACCCGGCCAAAACATAGAAACAGAAAACATAGAAATATAGAAACTAGAATGCCCACTCTAGTCACACCCTGGCCTAACCAAAATAAAGAATAACAACATATCTATGGCCAGGGCGTGACAAGAAGGTCCAATTGTTTTTGACGGAGGGGATCAAGCTGATTCTATACCATTTTACAGAGGCCAGGTCATGAAGAAAGGCTTGCTCATTAAAGTTTTTCAGCAAGTATCTATTACAAATCAGTACAGGTTGTTTCACTGAGCAGCCATTACGAACACATGCTGTAAAACCGTTATCACTAAGTTCATTACAGAAAACACCAGACTGATACTTCTGAGGATTATTTGTGAAGATAATATTAAGGAAAGTAGCCTCTTCTTGGTGTTTAGAGTCATAGTTTGTGGGAATGGTAATGATCTGATAGAGACTTAGGAAGTCCCATTGTTTTAAGACTTGATGAGGTGGTTTAAGCATGTCCCAGTTTAGGTCACCTAACAGGACACATTCAGTCTGAGTGTAAAGGGCCAGCAGAGAGCTTAGGGCAGTTAGGGTACAGGCCTGTGCTGTCAGTGGACGATAACACCCAGCAAATGTCAACAAACAGCTATTTGAAAAGTTTAATGCTTAAAACCAGCAAATCAAATTGTTTGTGGACTGACTTGGTGGCAACAACCGAGCACTGAAGGTGATCCTTGGTAAATATTGCCACTCCACCACCTTTGGACGATCTGTCTTGCAGAAAAAGGTTATAACCTGAAAGGTTAACATCAGTGTTCAGAACACTATTTCTTAATCACGTCTCAGTAATGACCAACACATCTGGATTGGAGCTGTGAACCCACAATTTCAAATCTTAAAAGTCTCAGATAAAATTATTATATAATAATTGTTATAGTTAATTTCTGAGTAAAGTTCACATAATAAGATTCACAAGATAATTATCCTACATAAAAATGTATATCAGGCCAACGTCTGCCGTGTGTGTGTGTGTGTGTGTGTGTGTGTGTGTGTGTGTGTGTGTGTGTGTGTGTGTGTGTGTGTGTGTGTGTGTGTGTGTGTGTGTGTGTGTGTGTGTGTGTGTGTGTGTGTGTGTACAGTATGTGCTGGAGGCGAGCGAAAGCTCGGGAGAGAGGGGGGTGCCTGTCAGTCTCGATCCCCTCTGTCAAAGATGAGAAGACCTTCTTTTTAAATATATTTTCAGTGGTATTATAAACAAGCACGCACCCATAAAGAAAATTAGCCCCTGGTTTTTACCATAATCTGGCAGTGTTACTATTTGGTGAAAGGCTCGGCCCACAAATACTCAGGCTGACTGGCTGTGGTTCAGGCAAAGGAGAAATAAGTGCACTCGGAATATCCGGAAGGACAAAGTTAGTTACCTCAAGGAGCAGTTCTCTCTCTGTCGGTTTAGCCTAAAGAAGTTGTGGAAAACGGTTAAAGACCTGGACAATAAGCCCTCCTCCTCCCAGCTGCCCATGTCCCTTAATGTTGATGATGTGGTTGTTACTGACAAAAAGAACATGGCTGATCTCTTTAATCACCACATCATTAAGTCAGGATTCCTATTTGACTCAGCCACGCTCCCTTAACGGTCCAACACTTCCTCATCTCCCAGCCCATCTAATGCAACTATCCCTGATGCTCCTCCCTCTCTCTTTTTTCCCCTGTCACGCTACACAGCTTCTCCCTGCAGGTGCTAACGGAGCTCCTTAAACTTGACCATAAAAAAAAACATCTGGTTTTGATAATTTCTTCTTTAAGGTTGCAGGCCTTATCATTGCTGACCTCTGACCTTTTTAACCTGTCTCTCCTCTATGGGGAGGTTCCTTGTGCTTGCAAGGCAGCCACAGTGCGTCCTTCATTTAAAGGAGGAGATTCAAGATGATCCTAACTATTAAAAGGTCAATTTCTATCTTGCCCTGTTTATCAAAATTGTTGGAAAAACTTATCAATAATCAACTGACTTTGCTTTCTTGATGTTTATAGTATTCTCTCCGTTATGCAATCTGGTTTCCGATCAGGTTATGGATGTGTCACTGCAACCTTAAAGGTCCTCAATGATGTCACCATTGCCCTTGACTCTAAGCAATGTTGTGCTGCTAATTTTATTGACTTGGCCAACGATTTTGAAACTGTAGACCAGGAGTCTCCAACCCTGTTCCTGGAGAGCTACCCTGCTGTAGGTTTTGAGCTCCAACGCCAGTTGTAACTAACCTGGTTCAGTTTATCAACCTGCTAATTATTAGAATCAGGTGTGCTAGATTAGGGTTGGAGTGAAAACCTACAGGACGGTAGCTCTCCAGGAACAGGGATGGGGAGCCCGGCTTTAGACCTTTCCATTCTTGTGGGCCAGCTAAGGAGTATTGGTGTCTCTGAGGGGTCTTGGTTTGCTAACTCTCAAAGAGTGCAATGTGTAAAGTCAGAACATCTGCTGTCTCAGCCACTGCCTGTCACCAAGGGAGTTCCCCAAAGCTCGATCCTAGTCCCCACGCTCTTCTCAGTTTACACTAATAACGTAGCTCAAGAAGTAGAAAGCTCCCTCATCCATTTAAATGTAGATAATATGTAGTGTTATATTCAATCTTGTACTTTAAATGCAGATAATATGAAGTCTTATACTTATACCCTTCCCCGGATTTTGTGTTAAACGCTCTACAACAAAATGTTTTTAGAGTCCAACCAGCTTTCTCTGACCTTAACCTTGTTCTAGAACACCTCCAAAACAAAGGTAATGCGTTTCGGTATCTCTGAGGGTTTCGAGCTTGAGGTAGTCACCTCATACAAGTACTTGGGAGTATGGCTAGACAGTACGCTGTCCTTCTCTTAGCACATATCCAAGTTGCTAAAGTTAAATCTAGACTTGCTTTCCTCTATCAAAATTGCTCCTCTTTCACCCTAGCTGCCAAACTAACCCTGATTCAGGTCACCATCCTACCCATTGTAAGATTCTGCTTTTCTTTTCTTAGTCAACCTTGTGTTCTTTGTCTTTGTGTTCTGGAACATAGCCCTGTTTCTTTGTGTTCTGGAACGTAGCTCTGTTTCTTTGTGTTCTGGAACGTAGCTCTGTTTCTTTGTGTTCTGGAACGTAGCCCTGTTTCTTTGTGTTCTGGAACGTAGCCCTGTTTCTTTGTGTTCTGGAACGTAGCCCTGTTTCTTTGTGTTCTGGAACGTAGCTCTGTTTCTTTGTGTTCTGGAACGTAGCCCTGTTTCTTTCTGTTCTGGAACGTAGCCCTGTTTCTTTGTGTTCTGGAACGTAGCTCTGTTTCTTTGTGTTCTGGAACGTAGCCCTGTTTCTTTGTGTTCTGGAACGTAGCCCTGTTTCTTTGTGGAACAGGAACAGAGGATAGTTCTACATACCTGATATAGGAACAGAGGAGAGTTCTACATACCTGATATAGGAACAGAGGAGAGTTCTACATACCTGATATAGGAACAGAGGATAGTTCTACATACCTGATATAGGAACAGAGGAGAGTTCTACATACCTGATATAGGAACAGAGGAGAGTTCTACATACCTGATATAGGAACAGAGGAGAGTTCTACATACCTGATATATATTAACAGAGGAGAGTTCTACATACCTGATATAGGAACAGAGGAGAGTTCTACATACCTGATATAGGAACAGAGGAGAGTTCTACATACCTGATATATTAACAGAGGAGAGTTCTACATACCTGATATATATTAACAGAGGAGAGTTCTACATACCTGATATAGGAACAGAGGAGAGTTCTACATACCTGATATAGGAACAGAGGAGAGTTCTACATACCTGCTATAGGAACAGAGGAGAGTTCTACATACCTGATATAGGAACAGAGGAGAGTTCTACATACCTGATATAGGAACAGAGGATAGTTCTACACACCTGATATAGGAACAGAAGAGAGTTCTACATACCTGATATAGGAACAGAGGAGAGTTCTACATACCTGATATAGGAACGGATGAGAGTTCTACATACCTGCTATAGGAACAGAGGAGAGTTCTACATACCTGATATAGGAACAGAGGAGAGTTCTACATACCTGATATAGGAACAGAGGAGAGTTCTACATACCTGCTATAGGAACAGAGGAGAGTTCTACATACCTGATATAGGAACAGAGGATAGTTCTACATACCTGATATAGGAACAGAGGAGAGTTCTACATACCTGATATAGGAACATAGGAGAGTTCTACATACCTGATATAGGAACAGAGGAGAGTTCTACATACCTGATATAGGAACAGAGGAGAGTTCTACATACCTGATATATTAACAGAGGAGAGTTCTACATACCTGATATATATTAACAGAGGAGAGTTCTACATACCTGATATAGGAAGAGAGGAGAGTTCTACATACCTGATATAGGAAGAGAGGAGAGTTCTACATACCTGACATAGGAAGAGAGGAGAGTTGGGATATATTCTATTCTTTATATCATAAACATTGAGTGTCTAAATACAAGCCATAATCTATAAACACAGAGAATGCTGTGAAATAACTATAAATAACTAATAACTCTACACACTATCATATGTAGCAGACAGGGACAATTTACTTGATGTAATGTAGCAACAGACACTTTATTTGTGGAAGTGTCTCTGTGTAACAGGAAACCATTCAAGAATGTGAAACGCTTTGATTGAAGGCCACATGAGTGCAAGTTATCTCCGAAGAAAACACCTGACAATTGTAATATCTCACACAGTCGTCTCCATAACCCATTCAAGTTTTTTTTTAAAGACAACCATAATGTTTTTCAATCCCTGCGTTTCCATTCGTGCTTCCCTATATAGTGCACTACTTCATACCAGAGCACTATTCCCTACATAGTGCACTACTTCATACCAGAGCCCGATAGCTACAGTACCTTCAGAAATTATTCATACCCCTTGACGACATATTGCACATTTTGTTGTTTTACAGCCTGAATTAAAATTGTATTATATATATTTTTCTTTCTCTCACCTCCCCACAATGACAAAGTGAAAACATGTTTTTTGAAATCTTTGCTCCTGAGTCAGCACATGTTAGAATCACCTTTGGCAATGATTATAGTTGTGAGTTTTTCTGGGTAAGTCTCTACGAGCTTTGCACATCTGGATTGTACAATATTTGCCAACTATTCTTTTCAAAAGATCATCATTGCTAGACAACCATTTTCAGGTCTTGCCATAGATTTAGAGCATATTTTAAGTCAAAACTGTAACTCAGGCACTCAGAAACATTCATTGTCTTCTTGGTAAGCAATGTTACGGAAATTCATACTGTGAGAGACTTCGTCATTTCTTCAAAAATCTTATTTATTTAATATCATTACATTTTCGCAATAATGAAGCTAGTCAACCCAACATTCTTGACTGTTGGGCCGAGCAGCCGAACCTTTACAGACAATGCAGAGTTCTTATATAGCTGACACTAAAGATGTTTAGTCATGGCTGGTTCCACCCCTCCCATGCTGATCGTAGGGCATCACAAGCCATCCTGAGTGCATCCTGTCGTCATCTGCACCTGGTGTTTAAACCTGGCTCAGTTTCCCAGATGCCAGGATGATGTTGAGACAATGGATTATGTTCTACTCCTCCAGGCTGTCTCTATCCCGGTTAGACCCACCACATCTTATCTCTGGAATGCAGGCTTTAGGTTTTATCACCAAGTCAACCGTCAGCTCAAGCCCTAGAGGCCAGACTCAACCCGCAGAGACAGATGAGAGTACTCATCAGAGCTATTCGATGCATAAACAGTATTGTAACATAATCTTGTAATTTTGCTCTCACAGCAACTCCAGTGTAGATTTGGCATTGTGTTTTTAAAGGTTATTGTCCTGCTGAAAGGTGAATTCAAGTGTGTTCAAAACAGGATGCATGTTTTGGAATATTTTATTCTGTCATTTAGGTTAGTATTGTGCTGTAACTACAATGTTGTTGATCCATCCTCAGTTTTCTCCTATCACAACCATTAAACTCTGTAACTGTTTTAAAGTCACCATTGGTCTCATCTACCAATAGGTGCCCTTCTTTGCGATGCATTGGAAAACCTCCCTGGTCTTTCTGGTTGAATAAAGTGTTTGAAATTCAATTCTCGACTGAGGGACCTTTCCGATAATTATATGTGTGTGGTACAGAGATGAGGTAGTCATTCAAAAATCATGTTAAACACTATTATTGTACACAGACTGAGTCAATGCAACTTATTATGTGACTTGTTAAGTACATTTTTACTCCTGAACTTACTTAGGCTTACCATAACAAAAGGGTTGAATACTTAACGACTCAAGACATTTTCGGCTTTTCATTTTAAATGAATTTGTAAACATTTTAGAAAAATATAATTCCACTTCGACATTATTGTTGTGTGTAGGTCAGTGATAAGAAATGTAAATTGTATCAGTCTGTAACAACAACAAAATGTGGACAAAGGGGTGTAAATACTTTCTGAAGGCACTGTATATCTTCACACTTCTATGAATGTGCCGGTGAAGCATAGGAAATAGATGGGAAAGTGTTGATGCTCTCAGAGAAAAGGACACGTTATTAGTCATGTACCACACAGTAGAATGTCAAGATAACACACAGTAGAATGTCAAGATAACATACAGTAGAATGTCAAGATAACACACAGTAGAATGTCAAGATAACACACACTAGAATGTCAAGATAACACACAGTAGAATGTCAAGATAACACACAGTAGAATGTCAAGATAACATACAGTAGAATGTCAAGGTAACACACTGTAGAATGTCAAGATAACACACAGTAGAATGTCAAGATAACACACAGTAGAATGTCAAGATAACACACAGTAGAATGTCAAGATAACACACAGTAGAATGTCAAGATAACACACAGTAGAATGTCAAGATAACACACAGTAGAATGTCAAGATAACACACAGTAGAATGTCAAGATAACACAGTAGAATGTCAAGATAACACACAGTAGAATGTCAAGATAACACACAGTAGAATGTCAAGATAACACAGTAGAATGTCAAGATAACACACAGTAGAATGTCAAGATAACACACAGTAGAATGTCAAGATAACACACAGTAGAATGTCAAGATAACATACAGTAGAATGTCAAGGTAACACACAGTAGAATGTCAAGATAACATACAGTAGAATGTCAAGATAACATACAGTAGAATGTCAAGGTAACATACAGTAGAATGTCAAGATAACACAATAGAATGTCAAGATAACACAATAGAATGTCAAGATAACACAGTAGAATGTCAAGATAACATACAGTAGAATGTCAAAATAACACAATAGAATGTCAAGATAACATACAGTAGAATGTCAAGATAACACACAGTAGAATGTCAAGATAACACAGTAGAATGTCAAGATAACACACAGTAGAATGTCAAGGTAACACACAGTAGAATGTCAAGATAACACACAGTAGAATGTCAAGATAACACAGTAGAATGTCAAGATAACACAGTAGAATGTCAAGATGACACAGTAGAATGTCAAGATAACATACCGTAGAATGTCAAGATACATATCGTAGAATGTCAAGATAACATACAGTAGAATGTCAAGATAACATACAGTAGAATGTCAAGATAACATACAGTAGAATGTCAAGATAACATACAGTAGAATGTCAAGATAACATACAGTAGAATGTCAAGATAACATACAGTAGAATGTCAAGATAACATACAGTAGAATGTCAAGATAACATACAGTAGAATGTCAAGATAACATACCGTAGAATGTCAAGATAACATACCGTAGAATGTCAAGAAAACATTCCGTAGAATGTCAAGATAACATACAGTAGAATGTCAAGACAACATACAGTAGAATGTCAAGATAACATACAGTAGAATGTCAAGATAACATACAGTAGAATGTCAAGATAACATACAGTAGAATGTCAAGATAACATACAGTAGAATGTCAAAATAACATACAGTAGAATGTCAAGATAACACAGTAGAATATCAAGATAACACACAGTAGAATGTCAAGATAACACACAGTAGAATGTCAAGGTAACACACAGTAGAATGTCAAGATAACACACAGTAGAATGTCAAGATAACACACAGTAGAATATCAAGATAACACACAGTAGAATGTCAAGATAACACACAGTAGAATGTCAAGGTAACACACAGTAGAATGTCAAGATAACACACAGTAGAATGTCAAGTTAACACACAGTAGAATGTCAAGATAACACACAGTAGAATGTCAAGATAACATACAGTAGAATGTCAAGATAACACACAGTAGAATGTCAAGATAACATACAGTAGAATATCAAGATAACACACAGTAGAATATCAAGATAACACACAGTAGAATGTCAAGATAACACACAGTAGAATGTCAAGATAACATACCGTAGAATGTCAAGATAACATACCGTAGAATGTCAAGATAACATACCGTAGAATGTCAAGATAACATACAGTAGAATGTCAAGATAACATACAGTAGAATGTCAAAATAACATACAGTAGAATGTCAAGATAACACAGTAGAATATCAAGATAACACAGTAGAATATCAAGATAACACACAGTAGAATGTCAAGATAACATACAGTAGAATATCAAGATAACACACAGTAGAATATCAAGATAACACACAGTAGAATGTCAAGATAACACACAGTAGAATGTCAAGGTAACACACAGTAGAATGTCAAGATAACACACAGTAGAATGTCAAGGTAACACACAGTAGAATGTCAAGGTAAGACACAGTAGAATGTCAAGATAACACACAGTAGAATGTCAAGTTAACACACAGTAGAATGTCAAGATAACACACAGTAGAATGTCAAGATAACACACAGTAGAATGTCAAGATAACACAATAGAATGTCAAGATAACACAATAGAATGTCAAGATAACACAGTAGAATGTCAAGATAACATACAGTAGAATGTCAAAATAAAACAATAGAATGTCAAGATAACATAAATTAGAATGTCAAGATAACACACAGTAGAATGTCAAGATAACACAGTAGAATGTCAAGATAACACACAGTAGAATGTCAAGGTAACACACAGTAGAATGTCAAAATAACACAATATAATGTCAAGATAACATACAGTAGAATGTCAAGATAACACACAGTAGAATGTCAAGATAACACAGTAGAATGTCAAGATAACACAGTAGAATGTCAAGATAACACAGTAGAATGTCAAGATAACATACCGTAGAATGTCAAGATAACATACCGTAGAATGTCAAGATAACATACAGTAGAATGTCAAGATAACACAGTAGAATGTCAAGATAACACAGTAGAATGTCAAGAATACATACAGTAGAATGTCAAGAATACATACAGTAGAATGTCAAGAATACATACCGTAGAATTTCAAGATAACATACCGTAGAATGTCAAGATAACATACCGTAGAATGTCAAGATAACATACCATAGAATGTCAAGAAAACATTCCGTAGAATGTCAAGATAACATACCGTAGAATATCAAGACAACATACAGTAGAATGTCAAGATAACATACAGTAGAATGTCAAGATAACATACAGTAGAATGTCAAGATAACATACAGTAGAATGTCAAGATAACATACAGTAGAATGTCAAGATAACATACAGTAGAATGTCAAGATAACATACAGTAGAATATCAAGATAACATACAGTAGATTGTCAAGATAACATACAGCAGAATGTCAAAATAACATACAGTAGAATGTCAAGATAACACAGTAGAATATGAAGATAACACACAGTAGAATGTCAAGATAACATACAGTAGAATATCAAGATAACACACAGTAGAATATCAAGATAACACACAGTAGAATGTCAAGATAACACACAGTAGAATGTCAAGGTAACACACAGTAGAATGTCAAGGTAACACACAGTAGAATGTCAAGATAACACACAGTAGAATGTCAAGATAACATACCGTAGAATGTCAAGATAACATACCGTAGAATGTCAAGATAACACAGTAGAATGTCAAGATAACACAGTAGAATGTCAAGATAACACACAGTAGAATGTCAAGATAACACACAGTAGAATATCAAGATAACACACAGTAGAATGTCAAGATAACACACAGTAGAATGTCAAGGTAACACACATTAGAATGTCAAGGTAACACACAGTAGAATGTCAAGATAACACAGTAGAATGTCAAGATAACACACAGTAGAATATCAAGGTAACACACAGTAGAATGTCAAGATAACACACAGTAGAATATCAAGATAACACACAGTAGAATGTCAAGGTAACACACAGTAGTATGTCAAGTTAACACACAGTAGAATGTCAAGATAACACACAGTAGAATGTCAAGATAACATACAGTAGAATGTCAAGATAACATACAGTAGAATGTCAAGTTAACATACAGTAGAATGTCAAGATAACATACAGTAGAATGTCAAGATAACATACAGTAGAATGTCAAGATAACATACAGTAGAATGTCAAGATAACATACAGTAGAATGTCAAGATAACATACAGTAGAATGTCAAGACAACATACAGTAGAATGTCAAGATAACACACAGTAGAATGTCAAGATAACACACAGTAGAATGTCAAGGTAACACACATTAGAATGTCAAGGTAACACACAGTAGAATGTCAAGATAACATACAGTAGAATATCAAGATAACACACAGTAGTATGTCAAGTTAACACACAGTAGAATGTCAAGATAACACACAGTAGAATGTCAAGATAACACACAGTAGAATGTCAAGGTAACACACATTAGAATGTCAAGGTAACACACAGTAGAATGTCAAGATAACACACAGTAGAATGTCAAGATAACACACAGTAGAATATCAAGATAACACACAGTAGAATGTCAAGGTAACACACAGTAGTATGTCAAGTTAACACACAGTAGAATGTCAAGATAACACACAGTAGAATGTCAAGATAACATACAGTAGAATGTCAAGATAACATACAGTAGAATGTCAAGATAACACACAGTAGAATGTCAAGATAACAAGGTAGAATGTCAATATAACATACAGCAGTGTACCTGTGTATTTTTTCTTATGGTTCTCACAGTTTTATTTTTTTTCACCAACGCAGGTGACAGTTGCTCCTCCAGCTCACACTCCTTCACATAGATCCTGAACAGACATACCATGAAGTACAACATTAACCATAACATGAGCAAAGTAGAGTTGCGTGAACTTTCTGTAGAGAAGCTAGACTGCCACATACTTGATCAAATTGGAGTGCGAAGGTGAAACAGTAATGAGTGCAGTTTGCCATTACCTTCACAGGTTATGTGCAATGAAACTAGCGAGACTCAGGCTGTAACCGTTCAGGTAGGGAACTAATATTGCATCGCATGAACATTACAATCAGAATCAACTCAACACAGATAAACCGACGGTGACAAATCAGGAGAACAACAAGAAAAGACAAGTTTTGCGACCGCTGTCGGAAAATAGTAATGTAGGCTACCGCGTAACTAACGTTAGCTATAGCTAGCTAGTGGCAGTGCCTAGTGCAGTGGCAAGAGAGCTAACTATGGCCACATTACTTACTCAAACCTTTTTTTGAGGCAGTTCTCCTGCCGTGTCCGCAACTGAATGAAATCCCTGGTATTGTCAACAATTTGAACACAAGCCCTGGTATTTACAACAAGTAGCTAGCTAGCTAGGCTAATGTTAAATATGAAGTTGTCGCTCAATAGCAAGTAACCCTGTATCAGTTATATATTCCTACTAAAGCACGTAGCTAGCTAAAGGCATGACAGGCAGCAGGCTGCAGATCTGGAGCCTCATTTATAAAAAAAAAATAATCGTAGATTTAAACTTGAACTTAGTCGTAAGATCATTTCTGACCGTGTGCTTATGGATTAAAAAACGTTGCTCATGCAGGTTCTAAGAAGCCGATTTGTAACTTACTCACCTGTGATCAATAATTCTCAAATTAACTGAAAATTGACGGCACCTGAACGTGCCTTTCAAACAGCGAATTCCCGTTATAGAATGCTAGCACAAATGAGGGTTTAGTCAGGAATAGCTGTGGATCACCATGCGTTAAAAAATAAAAAAGTAATTCCGGTCTCTGAAAACTCTCTCCTTTCTAAAAGCACAGGTTTCAATGTCTTCCAATAACACAAGAACTGGCATTTAAAGTTGACTCGATTTTCAAAATGTTGCGTACTATTAAAATGTATTTATTTGCATAATCAAACAGCCTACTATTTAAGACGCAGGTATGAGTATTAGGACATGGCCACTGTCTTATCTTTGTTTAACCCTGTGGCTTAACCCAGTGTTGCTTACTCTTTCCAAAGTCAAGACAGAGCTTAATTTTTTTGACAAGACAGAGAGCAGAATTTGCCATCCATCGAGATGGATTCTTCCATTCCTTCCATGGTAATCGTCCCAGTCGTCCAACACACCTCTACCTAATTATCTGCTATATCAACTATTGAATCTGAAACAGGAGAATTACTATCAGAACCCAAATGAATCAATCAAAGATTCTCCTGCTTCTTTAAAAAACTGTACAATTCTGATGGTAGACATCAAGCCAGAGCAATTCATTTCTAAAAGAATAAGGAGAAGAAGCCGCCTCGCTGGGAGCCCAAATCTCTCTCAATGGTTAGAGCGTTGGACTTGTAACCGAAAGGTTGTGTAACCGATGTGAAATGGCTAGCTAGTTAGCGGTGGGGCGCGCTAATAGCGTTTCAATCGGTGACGTCACTCGCTTTGAGACTTTGAAGTAGTGGTTCCCCTTGCTCTGCAAGGGCCGCGGCTTTTGTGGAGCGATGGGTAACGATGCTTCGTGGGTGACTGTTGTTGATGTGTGCAGAGGGTCCCTGGTTCGCGCCCGGGTCGGGGCGAGGGGACGGACTAAAGTTATACTGTTACAGTTGCAAGATCAAATCCCCGAGCTGACAAAGTAAAAATCTGTTGTTCTGCCCCTGAACAAGGCAGTTAACCCACTGTTCCTAGGCTGTCATTGAAAATAAGAATTTGTTCTTAACTGGCTTGCCTAGTTTAATAAAGTAAAAATAAAAAATGAACTCAAAAGGGCATTGGATAGCATGAATAAAGGCAAATCACCTGGATGGGATGTTATTCCCCCTTATGTCTATGTTGCAATCATGTAGGTTCACTATTTCTAGACATTATTAACACAGCCGCTCACAAAATTTAATTTGGGAGAGATGTGAACACAGCACTAATTTTAATTTGGCTGAACATGTTGTTTAATGATGGTAGCTCCTTGAATCTCTCAGTCAATCAGAGACAATTCCTGCTCGCAGGCAGCACGGAGCCGCAGGCGGCACGGAGCCGCAGGCGGCACTGTCTCTAAGATAGAAATCCCCTCACTCTCTCCAGTTTAACCAGTGAATGCAGTTACTATTAGAAGTTATTACATTATAATTATCAACAGAGAGAATGAATGGTGATATAATCAAGGGACAATTGAGGCCTGGACAAATATATTTGATTCTATAAAGAACAATCTCAGCTTAAGCCCAACACATAAATGCAAACTAAATACAGCTCTGGAAAAAAAAAAAATGACACCACTTCAAAATTGTCAGTTTCTCTGGTTTTACTATTTATAGGTATGTGTTTGGGTAAAATGTTTTTTGTATTTTTTATTCTATAAACTACTGACAACATTTCTCCCAAATTCCTAATATAAATATTGTCATTTAGAGCATTTATTTGTAGAAAATAACAACTGGTCAAAATAACAATAAAGATGAAGTGTTGTCAGACCTCGAATAACGGAAAGAAAATATGTTCATATTCATTTTTAAACAACAGAACACTTATATTTTAGCTTAGGAAGAGTTCAGAAATCAATATTTTGTGTAATAACCCTGATTTTCTATCACAGCTTTCATGCATCTTGACATGCTCTCCACCAGTCTTTCACATTGATGTTGGGTGACTTTATGCCAAAATTCAAGCAGCTCGGCATTGTTTGATGGCTTGTGACCATCCATCTTCCTCTTGATCACATTCCAGAGATTTTCAATGGGGTTCAGATCTGGAGATTGGGCTGGCCATGACAGGGTCTTGATCTGGTGGTCCTCCATCCACACCTTGACTGACCAGGCTGTGTGGCATGGAGCATTGTCCTGCTGGAACAACCAATCCTCAGAGTTGGGGAACATTGTCAGAGCAGAAGGAAGCAAGTTTTCTTCAAGGACAACCTTGTACGTGGCTTGATTCATGCGTCCTTCACAAAGACAAATCTGCCCGATTCCAGCCTTGCTGAAGCACCCCCAGATCATCACCGATCCTCCACCAACTTTCACAGAGGGTACGAGACCTGGAGAGACCTACAAGCCACAGAGACCTGGAGAGGCCTACAAGCCACAGAGACCTGGAGAGGCCTACAAGCCACAGAGACCTGGAGAGACCTACAAGCCACAGTGTCTCGCACCCACTGTGAAATTTGGTGGAGGATCTGTCTAGATATACCGTGTCTAGAGTATCTATATCTACAGTATCTAGTGTCTAGAAATACAGTGTCTAGATCTACAGCATCTAGAGTGTCTGATATACAGTGTCTAGAGTATCTAGATCTACAGTGTCTAGATCTACAGTATCTAGAGTGTCTAGATATACAGTGTCTAGAGTATCTAGATCTACAGTATCTAGAGTGTCTAGATATACAGTGTCTAGAGTGTCTAGATATACCGTGTCTAGAGTATCTAGATCTACAGTATCTAGAGTGTCTAGATATACAGTGTCTAGATCTACAGTATCTAGAGTGTCTAGATAGACAGTGTCTAGAGTATCTAGATCTACAGTATCTAGAGTGTCTAGATATACAGTGTCTAGATCTACAGTATCTAGAGTGTCTAGATATACAGTGTCTAGAGTAACTAGATCTACAGTGTTTAGAGTGTCTAGATATACAGTGTCTAGATCTACAGTATCTAGAGTGTCTAGATATACAGTGTCTAGAGTGTCTAGATATACCGTGTCTAGAGTATCTAGATCTACATTATCTAGAGTGTCTAGATATACAGTGTCTAGAGTATCTAGATCTACAGTATCTAGAGTGTCTAGATATACAGTGTCTAGATCTACAGTATCTAGAGTGTTTAGATATACCGTGTCAAGAGTATCTAGATCTACAGTATCTAGAGTGTCTAGATCTACAGTATCTAGAGCGTCTAGATATACAGTGTCTAGAGTGTCTAGCTCTATAGTGTCTACAGTGTCTAGATCTACAGTGTCTAGACTATTTAGATCTACAGTATCTAGAGTGTCTAGATATACAGTGTCTAGAGTGTCTAGCTCTACAGTGTCTAGAGTGTCTAGATATACAGTGTCTAGAGTGTCTAGATATACAGTGTCTAGAGTGTCTAGATATATAGTGTCTAGATATACAGAGTCTAGAGCGTCTAGATATACAGTGTCTAGAGTGTCTAGCTCTACAGTGTCTAGGGTGTCTAGATATACAGTGTCTAGAGTGTCTAGATATACAGTGTCTAGAGTGTCTAGATATACAGTGTCTAGAGTGTCTAGATATACAGTGTCTAGAGTATCTAGATCTACAGTATCTAGAGTGTCTAGATATACAGTGTCTAGATCTACAGTATCTAGAGTGTCTAGATATACAGTGTCTAGATCTACAGTATCTAGAGTGTCTAGATATACAGTGTCTAGAGTATCTAGATCTACAGTATCTAGAGTGTCTAGATATACAGTGTCTAGAGTGTCTAGATATACCGTGTCTAGAGTATCTAGATCTACAGTATCTAGAGTGTCTAGATATACAGTGTCTAGAGTATCTAGATCTACAGTATCTAGAGTGTCTAGATATACAGTGTCTAGATATACAGTGTCTAGAGTAACTAGATCTACGGTGTCTAGAGTGTCTAGATATACAGTGTCTAGATCTACAGTATCTAGAGTGTCTAGATATACAGTGTCTAGAGTGTCTAGATATACCGTGTCTAGAGTATCTAGATCTACAGTATCTAGAGTGTCTAGATATACAGTGTCTAGATCTACATTATCTAGAGTGTCTAGATATACAGTGTCTAGATCTACAGTATCTAGAGTGTTTAGATATACCGTGTCAAGAGTATCTAGATCTACAGTATCTAGAGTGTCTAGATCTACAGTATCTAGATCTACATTATCTAGAGTGTCTAGATATACCGTGTCTAGAGTATCTAGATCTACAGTATCTAGAGTGTCTAGATCTACAGTATCTAGAGCATCTAGATATACAGTGTCTAGAGTGTCTAGATATATAGTGTCTAGATATACAGAGTCTAGAGCGTCTAGATATACAGTGTCTAGAGTGTCTAGCTCTATAGTGTCTACAGTGTCTAGATCTACAGTGTCTAGACTATTTAGATCTACAGTATCTAGAGTGTCTAGATATACAGTGTCTAGAGTGTCTAGCTCTACAGTGTCTAGAGTGTCTAGATATACAGTGTCTAGAGTGTCTAGATATACAGTGTCTAGAGTGTCTAGATATATAGTGTCTAGATATACAGAGTCTAGAGCGTCTAGATATACAGTGTCTAGAGTGTCTAGCTCTACAGTGTCTAGGGTGTCTAGATATACAGTGTCTAGAGTGTCTAGATATACAGTGTCTAGAGTGTCTAGATATACAGTGTCTAGAGTGTCTAGATATACAGTGTCTAGAGTGTTGAGATATACAGTGTCTAGAGCGTCTAGATATACAGTGTCTAGAGTGTCTATCGCTACAGTGTCTAGAGTGTCTAGATATACAGTGTCTAGAGTGTCTAGATATACAGTGTCTAGAGCGTCTAGATATACAGTGTCTAGACTGTCTAGATATACAGTGTCTAGAGTGTCTAGATATAGTGTCTAGAGTGTCTAGCTCTACAGTGTCTAGAGTGTCTAGATATACAGTGTCTAGAGTGTCCACATAGACTTCAGAGAATAGGGCAAAGGTAAGCACTGTAGTGTCAATATTTGACTTAAGTGTCTAACAAAATCTGTAGAAATGTAATTCAAGCACCCCTGAAAACAGATATAGATTCCCCATTTCCTGGTTGTCTCACAACATGCAGTAAGCATAGCTCTGGTAACCAGTTTTCAAGGCAAATTCATCTCTTCTCATTTTACTCAAATCTGCCTGAATGATAGCGTTACAATGTGGTTAAATGTGATTTTGTCAGACAGTTCCTCACTGAGCCATGAAGAGGCAGCATTGTCATGTTTCTAAATGTCTTTCATGGGGGGACAAGTGTTGTCCATGATCCACGTTACAAAAAATAGTGAAAATAAATCAACAAACTCAAAGTACAGTAGACACATATGCAACTCCTGTATACAGAAATACCATATATAATCAGATCTGGTCAGACACTACCTTGTACCCTGGCCATCTCCTGTATACAGAAATACCAAATATAATCAGATCTGGTTAGACACTACCATGTACCCTGGCCATCTCATTTACACCACAGGCTGTTGTGAGATATCTGTGTTATGTCCTATTTATCTAACATCCCATTACTCCATCACACCTCCATCTGATCAACAGTCTAACATCCCATTACTCCATCACACCTCCATCTGATCAACAGTCTAACATCCCATTACTCCATCACACCTCCATCTGGTGAACAGTCTAACATCCCATTACTCCATCTGGTCACCAGTCTAACATCCCATTACTCCATCACACCTTCATCTGGTCAACAGTCTAACATCCCAATACTCCATCACACCTCCATCTGATCAACAGTCTAACATCCCATTACTCCATCACACCTCCATCTGATCAACAGTCTAACATCCCATTACTCCATCACACCTCCATCTGATCAACAGTCTAACATCCCATTACTCCATCACACCTCCATCTGGTCAACAGTCTAACATCCCAATACTCCATCACACCTCCATCTGACCAACAGTCTAACATCCCATTACTCCATCACACCTCCATCTGATAAACAGTCTAACATCCCATTACTCCATCACACCTCCATCTGATCAACAGTCTAACATCCCATTACTCCATCACACCTCCATCTGGTGAACAGTCTAACATCCCATTACTCCATCTGGTCACCAGTCTAACATCCCATTACTCCATCACACCTTCATCTGGTCAACAGTCTAACATCCCAATACTCCATCACACCTCCATCTGATCAACAGTCTAACATCCCATTACTCCATCACACCTCCATCTGATCAACAGTCTAACATCCCATTACTCCATCACACCTCCATCTGATCAACAGTCTAACATCCCATTACTCCATCACACCTCCATCTGGTCAACAGTCTAACATCCCAATACTCCATCACACCTCCATCTGATCAACAGTCTAACATCCCATTACTCCATCACACCTCCATCTGATCAACAGTCTAACATCCCATTACTCCATCACACCTCCATCTGATCAACAGTCTAACATCCCATTACTCCATCACACCTCCATCTGGTCAACAGTCTAACATCCCATTACTCCATCACACCTCCATCTGGTCAACAGTCTAACATCCCACTACTCCAACACACCTCCATCTGATCAACAGTCTAACATCCCATTACTCCATCACACCTCCATCTGGTCAACAGTCTAACATCACATTACTCCATCTGATCAACAGTCTAACATCCCATTACTCCATCACACCTCCATCTGACCAACAGTCTAACATCCCATTACTCCAACACACCTCTATCTGGTCAACAGTCTAACATCCCATTACTCCATCACACCTCCATCTGGTCAACAGTCTAACATCCTATTACTCCATCACACCTCCATCTGGTCAACAGTCTAACATCCCACTACTCCATCACACCTCCATCTGGTCAACAGTCTAACATCCCATTACTCCATCACACCTCCATCTGGTCAACAGTCTAACATCCCATTACTCCATCACACCTCCATCTGGTCAACAGTCTAACATCCCATTACTCCATCACACCTCTATCTGGTCAACAGTCTAACATCCTATTACTCCATCACACCTCCATCTGGTCAACAGTCTAACATCCCATTACTCCATCACACCTCCATCTGGTCAACAGTCTAACATCCTATTACTCCATCACACCTCCATCTGGTCAACAGTCTAACATCCCATTACTCCATCACACCTCCATCTGATCAACAGTCTAACATCCCATTACTCCATCACACCTCCATCTGACCAACAGTCTAACATCCCAATACTCCATCACACCTCCATCTGATCAACAGTCTAACATCCCATTACTCCATCACACCTCCATCTGACCAACAGTCTAACATCCCATTACTCCATCACACCTCCATCTGGTCAACAGTCTAACATCCCATTACTCCATCACACCTCTATCTGGTCAACAGTCTAACATCCCATTACTCCATCACACCTTCATCTGACCAACAGTCTAACATCCCATTACTCCATCACACCTCCATCTGGTCAACAGTCTAACATCCCATTACTCCATCACATCTCCATCTGGTCAACAGTCTAACATCCCATCACTCCATCACACCTCCATCTGGTCAACAGTCTAACATCCCATTACTCCATCACACCTCCATCTGATCAACAGTCTAACATCCCATTACTCCAACACACCTCTATCTGACTGATGGAGTTTGAGATCAAATTAAATCAAATTGTAATGGTCACATATACTTATTTAGCAGTTGTTACAGAGAGTGTAGCGAAATGATTGTGTTCCTAGCTCCAACAGTACAGTAATATCTAACTAAATGATTGTGTTCCTAGCTCCAACAGTACAGTAATATCTAACTAAATGCTTGTGTTCCTAGCTCCAACAGTGCAGTAATATCTAACTAAATGATTGTGTTCCTAGCTCCAACAGTACAGTAATATCTAACTAAATGATCGTGTTCCTAGCTCCAACAGTGCAGTAATATCTAACTAAATGATTGTGTTCCTAGCTCCAACAGTACAGTAATATCTAACTAAATGATTGTGTTCCTAGCTCCAACATTGCAGTAATATCTAACTAAATGATTGTGTTCTTAGCTCCAACAGTACAGTAATATCTAACTAAATGATCGTGTTCCTAGCTCCAACAGTGCAGTAATATCTAACTAAATGATTGTGTTCCTAGCTCCAACAGTACAGTAATATCTAACTAAATGATTGTGTTCCTAGCTCCAACAGTAGAGTAATATCTAACTAAATGCTTGTGTTCCTAGCTCCAACAGTACAGTAATATCTAACTAAATGATTGTGTTCCTAGCTCCAACAGTGCAGTAATATCTAACTAAATGATTGTGTTCTTAGCTCCAACAGTACAGTAATATCTAACTAAATGATTGTGTTCCTAGCTCCAACAGTGCAGTAATATCTAACTAAATGATTGTGTTCCTAGCTCCAACAGTACAGTAATATCTAACTAAATGATTGTGTTCCTAGCTCCAACAGTAGAGTAATATCTAACTAAATGATTGTGTTCCTAGCTCCAACAGTACAGTAATATCTAACTAAATGCTTGTGTTCCTAGCTCCAACAGTACAGTAATATCTAACTAAATGATTGTGTTCCTAGCTCCAACAGTGCAGTAATATCAAACTAAATGCTTGTGTTTCTAGCTCCAACAGTACAGTAATATCTAACTAAATGATTGTGTTCCTAGCTCCAACAGTAGAGTAATATCTAACTGAATGCTTGTGCTTCTAGCTCCAACAGTACAGTAATATCTAACTAAATGCTTGTGTTCCTAGCTCCAACAGTGCAGTAATATCAAACTAAATGCTTGTGTTTCTAGCTCCAACAGTACAGTAATATCTAACTAAATGACTGTGTTCCTAGCTCCAACAGTGCAGTAATATCAAACTAAATGCTTGTGTTTCTAGCTCCAACAGTACAGTAATATCTAACTAAATGATTGTGTTCCTAGCTCCAACAGTAGAGTAATATCTAACTGAATGCTTGTGCTTCTAGCTCCAACAGTACAGTAATATCTAACTAAATGATTGTGTTCCTAGCTCCAACAGTAGAGTAATATCTAACTGAATGCGTGTACTTCTAGTTCCAACAGTGCAGCAATATCTGACAAGTAATATCTTACAGATGAGATGTCCAATAAGACCAGAGCAGTCCTTAGAGATTCAGAATCAGTTGAGGTCCCACGTAGTGCCTCTACCTACCCTGTCTGTGTTGCATTGATCTGCTATGATACCCACCGCTCCAACCTGCATTACTCAGCATTCGTCCAAAATGGCACCATATTCCCTACATGGTGCACTACTTTTGACCAGGTCTCTATGGGTCTTGGTCTAAAGTCTTTATAAGGCATAGGGTTAAAATTGGGACTTTGTCTCTTATTCCAAGCTGCAGTTAGGGTGATAAAATCAGAACACCATTTGCTAGTCCTGGTCTAACTGGCGCCACGGTGATCTAACGACACCGCCGGGATGCGCCTGGTTGTCAACGGTGATTGACTGTTGATGGTATGCTTTTTATTTCCGTGGGGGGTTGGAGGGGCAAGAGAAGGAAGAGCCTGCTGGCTGCACTATGCCAACCCACAACAGCAGAGAGGTACAATATAGTAGAGTTGAGAGATTAGTCCTTTTTGAGGTCTGTTTGGTTTCGGTTCTGTTATTAATTTAGTTTTTTTATCACGGTTTTCGAATTTTATTTAGATAATTTTATTTTTTTACATTATATTAGTTGTGAAATAATGTTATTGAAATGATTTTAGAGATTCATAATGGAAATTACAAAGCCAAAATTAGTGAACGTTCAATTGCCAAAACATTGAAAACATTCCATGGTCTCTGTCAGGTCCACATTTTGTAGACATCAATAGAAAAACAGGAAATGACTATGAAATAATTAAATATTTCAGTTGTGTATATTACTTATTTTTTATTTTGTGACTTTATTATTTTTTATTCCTTAAAGTCATCTTCTCATCTCTGCTCAGGCAGTAGCAGCCAAACAGTCAGACAACGTTATCTCTATGCTTCCCGTACTGTACTGTCTTTGAGTCATCCTATTTAGGTAGGGAAGTAGCAAGCTGACCTCTCATGTGGTCTGTGTGTAGGATATCTGTCTCCGGCTGAGCCGGAACAAACAGACGCAATGGATTATTGTCATTGCAGTTAATTACCAAGTTTCTGCCCTGAACAAGGCTGAATATTTGCCTAATGAAAACTACAATTCCCTTCAGCCCAGCGTCCGACATACAGTACCAGTCAAACATTTGGACACACCTACTCATTCCAGGGTTTTTCTTTATTTTTACTATTTTCTACATTGTAGAATATGAGTGAAGACATTAAAACTATGAAATAACACATATGGAATCATGTAGTAACCAAAAAAGTTTTAAACAAATCAAAATACATTTTATATTTGAGATTCTTCAAAGTAGCCAAACTTTGCCTTGATGACAGCTTTGCACACTCTTGGCATTCTCTCAACCAGCTTCATGAGGTAGTCAACTGGAATGCATTTCAATTAAGGATTAGCCCCCTTTTTTAAATTTTCTCCTAAAATGACATACCCAAATCTAACTGCCTGTAGCTCAGGCCCTGCATCTTGGTACCACTTGAAAGGAAAAACTTTGAAGTTTGTGGAAATGGGAAAGGAATGTAGTTAGATCTGGTAATAGATCTGGTAAAATATAATACAAAGAAAAAAACAACCGTTCTATTGTATTTTTTTGTACAATCATCTTTGAAATGCAAGAGAAAGGCCATAATGTATTAGTCCAGTCCAGGTGCAATTTAGATTTTGGCCACTAGATGGTGTCAGTGTATGTGCAAAGTTTTAGACTGATCCAATGAACCATTACATTTCTGTTCAAAATATTGTATCAAGACTCCCCAAATATATTCAAGAAGGGCCTTTTCCACTTTATTCAGATTACACCTGCTCACTTTCGGTTATTTGAAAAGGAAACAATCTCCAAAATATCTTTATTTTTTAAACAAGCCATAGAAAGTTGGTTGCAATTTCAGTTTAATCCACCTGAAAGGACGGAACAAATAGTACAACAAATATTGTGGTTAAATTCAAATATACTATGTGATTAAAAAAAATGTATTTATCGAAGAAAAAAAAGAAAAAAAAAGGTATAATTTTAGTGAATGATATCATAAATAGGACTGGTGGAGTCATGTCACACATGCAGCTAACACAGACATATGGAAATGTCTGCTCTACCCAAAATTACAACCAATTAATTGCAGAATTACCACAAAAATGGAAGAGGCAAGTAGAAGGGGAAAAAGAAAGAAACTTGTGTGTCGGCCCTGTATTAAAGAACACAAATGGTTCAAGAATAGTGTGATAAATAAAAACATATACCAATTTCATTTAAGGACCAAAAAACTGACAGCTGTGCCATATAAATTGCAAAATAGTTGGGAAGAGATTTTCAATGTACCCATTCCATGGCACATGGTTTATGAATTGATACGCAAAACAACGCCGGTTTCAAAACTTCACATTTTTCAAATTAAATTACTATACAAAATTATTGCAACTAATAGAATGTTATATATATGGGGGATACAATCTTCCCAGCTCTGCAGATTCTGCTGTGAGGAGGCAGAGTCATTAGTTCATTTATTTTGGTATTGTCCGTATGTAGCTCGTTTTTGGTCACAGGTCCAGGAATGGCTGAAGAATTGCAACATTTGCCTAGAACTAATGCTACGGATAGCAATACTGGGTGATTTGAAAAGCCATAGTCAATCAATCAATAATATAATAATTATTTTAGCAAAAATCTTTGCTTACACATTAGCCTACGTTAGCTCAACCGTCCCGTGGAAGGGAAACCGATCTTAAATAAGTTTTAACAGGTAAAATTAAAAGGTGTGCCTAGTTAAAAGTTAATTTGTGTCATTTCTTTCCTTCTTAATGCGTTTGAGCCAAGCAGTTGTGTTGTGACAAGGTAGGGGTGGTAACAGAAGATAGCCCTATTTGGTAAAATACCATGTCCATATTATGGCAAGAACAGCTCAAATAAGCAAAGAGAAACGACAGTCCATCGTTACTTTAAGATATGAAGGTCAGTCAATCCGGGGAAATTCAAGAAATGTTAAAGTGCAGTCACAAAAACCATCAAGCGCTATGATGAAACTGGCTCTCATGATGACCGCCACAGGAAAGGAAGACCCAGAGTTACCTCTTTTGCAGAGGATAAGTTCATTGAAGTTAACTGCACCTCAGATTGCAGCCCAAATAAATGCTTAACGGAGTTCAAGTAACCGACACATCTCAACATCAACTGTTCATAGGAGACTGCATGAATCAGGCCTTCATGGTCGAATTGCTGCAAAGAAACCACCACTAAAAGGACACCAATAAGAAGAGACTTGCTTTGGCAAAGAAACATGAACAATGGGCATTAGACCAGTGGAAATCTGTCCTTTGGTCTGATTAGTCCAAATTTAGGAATTTTGGTTCCAACTGCAATGTCTTTGTGAGACACGGAGTAGGTGAATGGATGATCTCCTCATGTGTGGTTCCCATCGTGAAGCATGGAGAAGGAGGTGTGATGGTGTGGGGGTGCTTTGATGGTGGCACTGTCTGTGATTTATTTAGAATTCAAGGCACACTTAACCAGCATGGCTACAACAGCATTCTGCAGCGATACGCCATCCCACCTGCATTGCGCTTAGTCGGACTATAATTTGTTTTACAACAGGAAAATGACCCAAAACACACCTCCACGCTGTGTAAGGGCTATTTGACCAGGGAGAGTGATGGAGTGCTGCATCAGATTACCTGGCCTCCACAATCACCCGACCTCAACCCAATTGAGATGGTTTGGAATGAGTTGGACCGCAGAGTGAAGGAAAAGCAGCCAACAAGTGCTAAGCATGTGTGGGAACTCCTTCAAGACTGTTGGAAAAGCATTCCTCATGAAGCTGAATGAGAAGGTCTGTCCACATTTTTGACTGGTACTTTTGTTCTTGACTTAATTTCTCTCCTGAATGATTTGATTTCTTTCTAGGGAAATTATGCGTTGATCCCAAAAAAATCTAAATATCTAAATTGAACGGCCGTTGGTCATTGTTGTTAATTATTTGTTTAGTTGTTTATTTATCTTGTAAAGTATTCAGAAAGTTTACTTTTTCCACATTATGTTACGTTACATTTTTTTTTTTATCTTCAGCAATCTACACGCAATATTTCATAATGACATCACAATACCCCATAATACGTTTTTGGGAAATATTTGAAAATGCATGAAATAAAATAAACTAAAAAACCTTATTTACATAAGTATTCAGACCCTTTGCTATGAGACTCGAAATTTAGCTCAGGTGCATCCTGTTTCCATTGATCATCCTTGAGATGTTTCTACAACTTGATTGGAGTCTACCTGTAGCAAGTTCAATTGATTGGACATGATTTGGAAAGGCACACACCTGTCTATATAAGGTCCCACAGTTGACAGTGCATGTCAGAGCAAAAACCAAGCCAGGAGGTCGAAGGAATTGTTCGGAGAGCTCCTAGACAGGATTGTGTCGAGGCACAGATCTGGGGAAGGGTACCAAAAAATGTCTGCGCTATTAAAGGTCCCCAGGAACACAGTTGCCGCCATCATACTTAAATGGAAGAAGTTTGGAACCACCAAGACTCTTCTTAGAGCTGACCGCCTGGCCAAACTGTGTAATCTGGGGAGAAGCGCCTTGGTCAGGGAGGTGACTAAGAACCCGATGGTCACTCTGACAGCGCTCCAGTGTTCCTCTATGGAGATGGGAGAACCTTCCAGAAGGACAACCATCACTGCAGCACTCCACAAATCAGGCCTTTATGGTAGAGTGACCAGACTAGTCAGGATAGAGGCAACGATGAACGGATCAAAGTACAGAGAGATCCTTGATGAAAACCTCCTCTAGAGCGCTCAGGACCTCAGACTGCGGCGAAGGTTCACCTTCCAACAGGATAATGACCCTAAGCACACAGCCAAGACAACGCATGAGTGGCTTCGAAGCAAGTCTCTGAATGTCGATGAGTGACCCAGCCAGAGCCCGGACTTGAACCCGATCGAACATCTCTGACAAGACTTGAAAATATCTGTGACGCAACGCTCCCCAACCTGACAGAGCTTGAGAGAATCTCCAGAGAAGAATGGGAGAAACTCCCCAAATACAGGTGTGCCAAGCTTGTAGCATCATACCCAAGAAGACTCAAGGCTGTAATCACTGCCAAAGGTGCTTCAACAAAGTACTGAGTAAAGGGTACTTATGTAAATGAGATATTTCTTTTTTTTCAAATTTGAAAAGTTTCTAAAAACCTGTTTTTGCTTTGTAATTATTCGGTATTATCTGTAGATTGATTAGGGGAAAAAACGATTTAATCAATTTTAGAATAAGGCTGTAACCTAACAAAATATAGGAAAAGTCAAGGGATGTGAAATTCCGTTAACCGCTCAGCAGAGAGAGAGAGAGACAGAGAGACAGAGAGAGAGAGAGACACAGAGAGATACAGAGAGACACAGAGACACACAGACTGTGTATGTGTGTGTGTATTTGTATAAACCTTGCTGTCTGTCTATCTGACATTTACAACATTGTTTCAATATTCAAATTTGATCTCCAGCTGTCCTACAGTAATGAACATGTCGGGAGTCAGGAGTCGGGATGAGACAGACAGGTAGGCAGTTTTTATCAGCCAGTCGAAATCATGAATCAGCATCATTATTATGGAAATGTTCATTAGAAAACATTTAAAACTAAACGAAGTGCAGATAGTTTCCATGCAAGAAATGGAGATACTCAGATACCTCTCATTTAATGAGTCGATGAAATAATGAAACACCTGCTGGATTAGAAGAGCGAGAGAGGGAGGAGGAAGAGAAAGAGAAGGAAAGACAATCACACTCAGAGACACACACACTGATGGGGGGGAATGCAGAGAGAGAAAGACAGTTGGGTGTGATGGAGTGGTGTGTGAATGGACAGAGGGATAATGGAAAAAGGAAAAATGGTAGATGGAGGGAGTTAGGGAGCTGCTAGCTGTGAGATTTTGGGTCTCAGGGGGCCATCACCAGCAATGATTTTTCCTCATTCGGAATGTGCAGAGGTGGACCTTATACATACCTTCAACAACATCCTAGTACCTGACTCAAACCTAGATGCAATATTAATGATACAAAAAGCAGAGAGAGAAACATACAGCATGTACCTCACACTCCAACCACGATGCATGGAATTAATCACAAACTGCTTCGACCAACCACGATGCATGGAATTAATCACATACTGCTTCGTCCAACCACGATGCATAGAATTAATCACAAACTGCTTCGTCCAACCACGATGCATGGAATTAATCACATACTGCTTCGTCCAACCACGATGCATGGAATTAATCACATACTGCTTCGTCCAACCACGATGCATGGAATTAATCACATACTGCTTCGTCCAACCACGATGCATGGAATTAATCACATACTGCTTCGTCCAACCACGATGCATGGAATTAATCACATACTGCTTCGTCCAACCACGATGCATGGAATTAATCACATACTGCTTCGTCCAACCACGATGCATGGAATTAATCACATACTGCTTCGTCCAACCACGATGCATAGAATTAATCACATACTGCTTCGTCCAACCACGATGCATGGAATTAATCACATACTGCTTCGTCCAACCACGATGCATAGAATTAATCACATACTGCTTCGTCCAACCACGATGCATGGAATTAATCACATACTGCTTCGTCCAACCACGATGCATGGAATTAATCACATACTGCTTCGTCCAACCACGATGCATGGAATTAATCACATACTGCTTCGTCCAACCACGATGCATAGAATTAATCACATACTGCTTCGTCCAACCACGATGCATGGAATTAATCACATACTGCTGTCCAGTGGTGGAAAAAGTACTCAATTGTCATACTTAAGTAAAAGTAAAGAAAAACTTAATTGAAAATGATGAGTAAACACTAGTAAAAGTAAAAGTCTAAAAGTATTTGGTTTTAAAATGTACTTAAGTATCAAAAGTAAATGTAAAAGTATAAATAATTTTAACTTCCTTATATTATGCAATATAGACGGCACCATGGGCACACTCCAACACTCCAACACTCCAACACTCCAACACTCCGACGTTATTTACAGACAGCCAGGGGCACACTCCAACACTCAGACGTTATTTACAGACAGCCAGGGGCACACGACAGCCAGGGGCACACTCCAACACTCAGACGTTATTTACAAAAGATGCATTTGTGTTTAGTGAGTCCTCCAGACCAGAGGCAGTAGGGATGACCACGTGTTCTCTGTTTAGTGAGTCTGTCAGAACCAGAGGCAGTAGGGATGACCACGTGTTCTCTGTTTAGTGAGTCTGCCAGAACCAGAGGCAGTAGGGATGACCACGTGTTCTCTGTTTAGTGAGTTTGCCAGAACCAGAGGCAGTAGGGATGACCACGTGTTCTCTGTTTAGTGAGTCTGCCAGAACCAGAGGCAGTAGGGATGACCACGTGTTCTCTTGATAAGTGCCTGAATTTGGCAATTTTCCTTTCCTGCTAAGCATTCAAAATGTAACAAGTACTTTTGGTTTTCAGGGAAAATGTATGGAGTAAAAACTACAATATTTTCTTTAGGAATGTAGTGAAATAAAATTAAAAGTTGCCATGAAAATAAATAGTAAAGTAAAGTACAGATACTCCAAAAAACAACTTAAGTAGTACCTTAAAGTATTTTTCTTTAGTACTTTACACCACTGCCGCCGTCCAACCACGATGCATGGAATGAGTCACAAATTGCCGTCCAACCACGATGCATGGAATGAATCACAAACTGCCGTCCAACCACGATGCATGGAATGAGTCACAAACTGCCGTCCAACCACGATGCATGGAATGAGTCACAAACTGCCGTCCAACCACGATGCATGGGATGAGTCACAAACTGCCGTCCAACCACGATGCATGGAATGAGTCACAAACTGCCGTCCAACCACGATGCATGGAATGAGTCACAAACTGCCGTCCAACCACGATGCATGGAATGAGTCACAAACTGCCGTCCAACCACGATGCATGGAATGAGTCACAAACTGCCGTCCAACCACGATGCATGGAATGAGTCACAAACTGCCGTCCAACCACGATGCATGGAATGAGTCACAAACTGCCGTCCAACCACGATGCATGAAATGACTCACAAACTGCCATCCAACCACGATGCGTGGAATGACTCACAAACTGCAGTCCAACCACGATGCATGGATTGAGTCACAAACTGCAGTCCAACCACGATGGATGAAATGACTCACAAACTGCCATCCAACCATGATGCATGGAATGACTCACAAACTGCAGTCCAACCACGATGCATGGAATGAGTCACAAACTGCCGTCCAACCACGATACATGAAATGACTCACAAACTGCCATCCAACCACGATGCATGGAATGAGTCACAAACTGCCGTCCAACCACGATGCATGGATTGAGTCTCAAACTGCCGTCCAACCACGATGCATGGAATGAGTCACAAATTGCCGTCCAACCACGATGCATGGAATGAGTCACAAACTGCCGTCCAACCACGATGCATGGAATGAGTCACAAACTGCCGTCCAAGCACGATGCATGGATTGAGTCACAAACTGCCGTCCAACCACGATGCATGGAATGAGTCACAATCTGCCGTCCAACCACGATACATGAAATGACTCACAAACTGCCATCCAACCACGATGCATGGAATGACTCACAAACTGCAGTCCAACCACGATGCATGGATTGAGTCACAAACTGCCGTCCAACCACGATGGATGAAATTACTCACAAACTGCCATCCAACCACGATGCATGGAATGACTCACAAACTGCAGTCCAACCACGATGCATGGAATGAGTCACAAACTGCAGTCCAACCACGATGCATGGAATGAGTCACAAACTGCCGTCCAACCACGATGCATGAAATGACTCACAAACTGCCATCCAACCACGATGCATGGAATGACTCACAAACTGCCGTCCAACCACGATGCATGGATTGAGTCTCAAACTGCCGTCCAACCACGATGCATGGAATGAGTCACAAATTGCCGTCCAACCACGATGCATGGAATGAGTCACAAACTGCCGTCCAACCACGATGCATGGAATGAGTCACAAACTGCCGTCCAACCACGATGCATGGAATGAGTCACAAACTGCAGTCCAACCACGATGCATGGAATGACTCACAAACTGCAGTCCAACCACGATGGATGAAATGACTCACAAACTGCCATCCAACCATGATGCATGGAATGACTCACAAACTGCAGTCCAACCACGATGCATGGAATGAGTCACAAACTGCCGTCCAACCACGATACATGAAATGACTCACAAACTGCCATCCAACCACGATGCATGGAATGAGTCACAAACTGCCGTCCAACCACGATGCATGGATTGAGTCTCAAACTGCCGTCCAACCACGATGCATGGAATGAGTCACAAATTGCCGTCCAACCACGATGCATGGAATGAGTCACAAACTGCCGTCCAACCACGATGCATGGAATGAGTCACAAACTGCCGTCCAAGCACGATGCATGGATTGAGTCACAAACTGCCGTCCAACCACGATGCATGGAATGAGTCACAATCTGCCGTCCAACCACGATACATGAAATGACTCACAAACTGCCATCCAACCACGATGCATGGAATGACTCACAAACTGCAGTCCAACCACGATGCATGGATTGAGTCACAAACTGCCGTCCAACCACGATGGATGAAATTACTCACAAACTGCCATCCAACCACGATGCATGGAATGACTCACAAACTGCAGTCCAACCACGATGCATGGAATGACTCACAAACTGCAGTCCAACCACGATGCATGGAATGAGTCACAAACTGCCGTCCAACCACGATGCATGAAATGACTCACAAACTGCCATCCAACCACGATGCATGGAATGACTCACAAACTGCCGTCCAACCACGATGCATGGATTGAGTCTCAAACTGCCGTCCAACCACGATGCATGGAATGAGTCACAAATTGCCGTCCAACCACGATGCATGGAATGAGTCACAAACTGCCGTCCAACCACGATGCATGGAATGAGTCACAAACTGCCGTCCAACCACGATGCATGGAATGAGTCACAAACTGCAGTCCAACCACGATGCATGGAAGGACTCACAAACTGCCATCCAACCACGATGCATGGAATGACTCACAAACTGCCGTCCAACCACGATGCATGGATTGAGTCTCAAACTGCCGTCCAACCACGATGCATGGATTGAGTCACAAATTGCCTTCCAACCACGATGTAACGGCATTCCTCCTCCTCTTCATACGAAGAGGAGGAGTAGTGATTCGACCAAAATGCAGCGGGTTGTGAATACATAATGATTTATTACAACAAACGACGAAACACGAAAACAAACACTTGGAAGGATTACAAAATAACAAAAACGAATGTAGACTGACCTAAACCATGAGAACTTACATATAACACGAAGCACGTAGGAACAGGTACAGACTATAACAAACGAACGAACAAACGCTACAGTCCCGTGTGGTGCGCAGACACAGACACGGACGACAATCACCCACAAACAAACAGAGGGGAACAACCTACCTTAATATGACTCTCAATCAGAGGAAACGTCAAACACCTGCCTCTAATTGAGAGCCATACCAGGCAACCCAAAACCAACATAGAAACAGAAAACATAGACTGCCCACCCAAAACTCACGCCCTGACCAATAAACACATACCAAACAACAGAAAACAGGTCAGGAACGTGACACACGATGCATGGAATGACTCACAAACTGCCGTCCAACCACGATGCATGGATTGAGTCTCAAACTGCCGTCCAGCCACGATGCATGGAATGAATCACAAACTGACCGTCCAACCACGATGCATGGAATGAGTCACAAACTGCCGTCCAACCACGATGCATGGAATGAGTCACAAACTGAATGTATACAAGACATCCAGGCACTCTTGGAGGAAGAGGAAGAGGAAGAGGATGGTTCAATAAAAATACTGTGTAACAGCATTAATCAGGACTGGATGGACCTACAAAGAGGTGAGTATGTAGCATCTGTCCATTCAGTACTAATAGCTTCGCATGCAAGATAAGAAACATAAACCAGATTTCTATCCAACCTTTAACTGCCATTAAATTTCACCAGAGGCCTGATGGAAACAGCAAATTTCTCGGTAAACTTACCAAATGTCGACAAAACAAAATACACTAGACAATATGGGATCTTTTGGTGTCTAACATAATTAACTTTTTGTAAAGTTAATTATGCGAGTAATGTGGGTGGAAACGCCTTTATGCACAAATATTAATATAATAACCATCCTATCGATGTAAACTTGCAGTCATTCGATGTTGTGAGGTACTCCACGACGACTCAGTTGAAAGCATGCAGTTTATTAGGCTACAGATAAAATAAGTTTTGAACTTCACAGGCTGGTGAAAGTGCACATGCTCTTTTCCAATAAATATCGAGGGTCTTATTCTGGTTACATGATGATCGATGCTTGGCTGCCGTTTGACAATTAAAAATAATCTCTATTCTTTTGCTCTTTCCATAATAATCTCATCATGTATTCTATACCTGTACTGTATCATTCAGTACAGTACTGTCACGACTTCCACCGAAGTCGGCTCCTCTCCTTGTTCGGGCGGCTTTCGGCGGTCGACGTCACCGGCTTTCTAGCCATCGCCGCTCCACTTTTCATTTATCCATTTGTTTTGTCTTGTTCCCTGCACACCTGGTTTTCATTCCCCAATCACACTGCATGTATTTATTCCTCGGTTCCCCCTCATGTCTTTGTGTCAAATTGTTTGTGCTACGTGTTAATTGTTGACGCGCCAGACTGGTTTGCTTATACCGTGTTTGTTCACGAAGATGTTTATTGTTAAACATAAATTATTGTGCCTGTTTTGCACGTTTTGAGGTTTTGACGCAGTTACGTCCGTCTGTTGGTTTCTCCTCAATAAAGTGTGCGCCTGTTCACAACTCTCTGCTCTCCTGCACCTGACTTCGCTACCAGTACGCACACACCTGACAAGTACAGGACATAAGGGGCGGCAGGTAGCCGAGTGGTTAGAGTGTTGGGCCAGAAACCGAAAGGTTGCTGGATAGATTCCCCGAGCTGATAAGTTAAAAATCTGTCATTCTGCCCCTGAACAAGGCATTTAACTCACTGTTCCCCTGTAGGCTGTCATTTTAAATAAGAATTTGTTCTTAACTGGCTTGCCTAGTTAATTTTTTTTAAATCTGTTCGCTGTTGGCTAGATTGCACTGCCCAGACCAGAGTTGGCACATTCACTATTTAACAAAACATTTCTAGTGACAAAACCATCAGTAGAGTTGAAAATGCGATGGAGACCAATTTAACTTGTATTTTTTATTCAGTACATGGGAATGTAACCATAAAATATATTTTTATGTGCACTACGCCATCGCGCGCAGGCTTTTATGCACAACAGATACATTTGATGGAAACATCTCTGTTTGGAAAATGTGTGTATTGTTTAAATGTAGATTTCAGAATATTTGCATGAAAAGCTGTCACCAATTAGATGAAAACCAAGCCATAGCCACCACTATGTCCTAGCTCAAGACCCATAGCTATAGACACCATTGTGTCCTAGATATAGACACCTAGCCATAGCCACCACTATGTCCTAGCTCAAGACCCATAGCTATAGACACCATTGTGTCCTAGATATAGACACCTAGCCATAGCCACCACTATGTCCTAGCTCAAGACCCATAGCTATAGACACCATTGTGTCCTAGATATAGACACCTAGCCATAGCCACCACTATGTCCTAGCTCAAGACCCATAGCTATAGACACCATTGTGTCCTAGCTATAGACACCCCTATGTCCTAGCTGCAGACAAATAAAATAAAATCACATTTATTTATATAGCTCTTCTTACATCAGCTGATATATCAAAGTGCTGTACTGAAACCCAGCCTAAAATCCCAAACAGCAAGCAATGCAGGTGTAGAAGCACGGTGGCTAGGAAAAACTCCCTAGAAAGGCCAAAACCTAGGAAGAAACCTAGAGAGGAACCAGGCTATGAGGGGTGGCCAGTCCTCTTCTGGCTGTGCCGGGTGGAAATTATAACAGAACATGGCCAAGATGTTCAAATGTTCATAAATGACCAGCATGGTCAAATAATAGTCAACAGGTCAGGGTTCCATAGCCGCAGGCAGAACAGTTGATATTGGAGCAGCAGCACGGCCAGGTGGACTGGGGACAACAAGGAGTCATCATGCCAGGTAGTTCTAAGGCATGGTCCTAGGGCTCAGGTCCTCCGAGAGAGAGAAAGAAAGAAAGAGAGAATTAGAGAGTGTCTATAGACACCAATATATCATAGCTATAGACACCACTATGTTCTAGCTATATACACCATTATATCATAGCTATAGACACCACTATGTCCTATCTGTACACACCAATATATCATAGCTATAGACACCACTATGTCCTAGCAATAGACACCAATATGTCCTAGCTACAGACACCATTGTGTCCTAGCTATATACACCATTATATCACAGCTATAGACACCATTATGTCCGAGCTATAGACACCATTATGTCCTAGCTATAGACACCATTATGTCCTAGCTATAGACACCATTATGTCCTAGCTATAGACACCATTATGGCCAAGATATAGACACCATTTTGCCCTAGTTATGGACACCATTATGTCCTAGCTATAGACACCATTATGTCCCAGATTGTTACATGATTACCAGGATTCTCAGAGTAGGAATGATGTAAATGAGAATGGTAAAATAAGTGATAAATAAATCTGATTCAGGATTAGAAGGCCCCAAGCAGAAGCAGGTCTGAACCAACCACCCTTCCTTAAAAAAAAACATGTTGACGGGTGTTATAATAAAGACATGTCATTTAACTGTAAAAAAAAAATGTATTACCCATGAACACATCCAGTCAAGATGTTTTTCTTCTGATTGTCAAACAAATCACTTCAAAAAAGTAGGTTTCTTTCACAAGTTCATCCGAAATAACTCCACCATCCGAACACCGCACATTGTGCACCCGCCAACTTTCCTTCAAGTTCGCAAGTGGCCGAACCTAACTCCTGAACAGCTTCTATCCCCAAAGCAATAAGACTGCAGAACAGCTAGCAGAATGACTAAACGGACTATCTGAGTGGAGCTCATGTATTTTTTTATTTTTTTTATTTTTTTTTGCACTGTCTATGCACACTCAGAGGACTCTACACACTCCAACACACACACAACATGCACATACATTTATACTGACTCTACACACACACACTCACATACAATCTTAATTTAAGCTGCTGCTATTCTGTTTATCATATATATATATATAGATGCCTAGTCACCTTACCCCTATACATATCTACCTCCATCACTCCAGTATCCCTGCACATTGTTAATATGGTACTGACCCTGTATATAGTCACCTTACCCCTATACATATCTACCTCCTTCACTCCAGTATCCCTGTACATTGTTAATATGGTAATGACCCTGTATATAGTCACCTTACCCCTATACATATCTACCTCCATCACTCCACTATCCCTATACATTGTTAATATGGTACTGACAATGTATATAGTCACCTTACCCCTATACATATCTACCTCCATCACTCCACTGTCCCTGTACATTGTTAATATGGTACTGACCCTGTATATAGTCACCTTACCCCTATACATATCTACCTCCATCACTCCAGTATCATTGTTACTATGGTAATGACCCTGTATATAGTCACCTTACCCCTATACATATCTACCTCCATCACTCCAGTATCATTGTTAATATGGTACTGACCCTGTATATAGTCACCTTACCCCTATACATATCTACCTCCATCACTCCAGTATCATTGTTACTATGGTAATGACCCTGTATATAGTCACCTTACCCCTATACATATCTACCTCCATCACTCCAGTATCATTGTTAATATGGTAATGACCCTGTATATAGTCACCTTACCCCTATACATATCTACCTCCATCACTCCAGTATCCCTGTACATTGTTAATATGGTACTGACCCTGTATATAGTCACCTTACCCCTATACATGTCTACCTCCATCACTCCAGTATCCCTGTACATTGTTAATATGGTACTGACCCTGTATATAGTCACCTTACCCCTATACATATCTACCTCCTTCACTCCAGTATCCCTGTACATTGTTAATATGGTACTGACCCTGTATATAGTCACCTTACCCCTATACATATCTACCTCCATCACTCCAGTATCATTGTTACTATGGAAATGACCCTGTATATACTGTAGCTTCTTACTTTATCTTGTACTTCTTATATCTCATTTTTATTTCTTGTGTGTTTTTGTTCTACCTTGTTATTTTTAATGCTACATTGATATTGATTACTGCATTGGAGCAAGAAAGGCATTTCACTGTACTTGTCGACGTGACATTAAAACTTGAAACTTGAAACTGTCTCCTCGGAGAAAGCATCCGAGCGAGCGATAGAGTGCCCCATAATCTTTTTGGCCAGACGGCATCAGACACATGTCCTCTGCTTCCACAATGATGCAAGTACTATCAGCAGCACCTGTCTTTTTTTACTAAAGAAATACATTAACTTAGGTCATTAAAACATTTCATCTTCGTCATTTGTATTTTCTCTGCTCTGCTCTGAAAGCTCTTCATTCCTGCATCTTCATTTCAATGAAAATCGTGTTTTCAATCATACCGAATGAAACAACCCACAAGAACTCTGTCAAGGTGGAATAGTCCAATATTATGAACCAGTCCGGGGGTGATTAATGACACTTGGGTTATATTCAAATCTTGGGTTATATTAACATCTTGGGTTATATTAAAATCGTGGGTTATATTAGCATATTGGGTTATATTAACATCTTGGGTTATATTAAAATCTTGGGTTATATTTACATCTTGGGTTATATTAACATCTTGAGTTAAACAGTAGATATACAGATGAAGTCGGAAGTTTACATACACCTTAGCCAAATACATTTAAACTCAGATTTGAACCATTCTTGATATTTAATCCTAGTAAAAATTCCTGCCTCAGGTCAGTTAGGAACACCACTTTATTTTAAGAATGTGAAATGTCAGAATAATAGTAGAGATAATGATTTATTTCAGCTTTTATTTCTTCCGTCACATTCCCAGTGGGTCAGACGTTTACATACATTCAATTAGTATTTGGTAGCATTGCCTTGAAATTGTTTAACTTGGGTCAAACGATTTGGTTAGCCTTCCACAAGCTTCCCACAATAACTTGGTTTAATTTTGGCCCATTCCTCCTGACAGAGCTGGTGTAACTGAGTCAGGTTTGTAGGCCTCCTTGATCACACACGCTTTTTCAGTTCTGCCCACAAATGTTCTATAGGATTGAGGTCAGGATTGATGGCCACTCCAATACCTTGACTTTGTTGTCCTTTAGCCATTTTGCCACAACTTTGGAAGTATGCTTGGGGTCATTGTCCATTTGGAAGACCCATTTGCCACCAAGCTTTCTGACTGATGTCTTGAGATGTTGCTTCAAAATATCCACATCATTTTCCTTTGTCATGATGCCATCGATTTTGTGAAGTGCAACAGTCCCTCCTGCAGCAAAGCACCTCAACAACATGATGCTTTCACCCCGGTTGGGATGGTGTTCTTCGTCTTGCAAGCGTCCAACATTTTTCCTCCTAACATAACAATGGTCATTATGGCCAAACAGTTCTATTTTTGTTTCATCAGACCAGAGGATATTTCTCCAAAAAGTACGATCTTTGTCCCCATGTGCAGTTGCAAACCGTAGTCTGGCTTTTTCATGGCGGTTTTGGAGCAGTGGCTTCTTCCTTGCTGAGCGGCCTTTCAGGTTATTTTTGATATAGGACTCGTTTTACTGTGGATATAGATACTTTTGTACCTGTTTCCTCCAGCATCTTCACATGGTCCTTTGCTGTTGTTCTGGGATTAATTTGCACTTTATGCGCCAAAGTATGTTCATCTCTAGGAGACAGAACGCGTCTCCTTCCTGAGTGGTATGAAGACTGTGTGGTCCCATGGTGTTTATAATTGCGTACTATTGTTTGTACAGATGAATGTGGTACCTTCAGGCAATTAGAAATTGGAATTGGAAAAAACATCTAAGTATATTTTATATTTGAGCTTCTTCAAAGTAGCCAACCTTTGCCTTGATGACAGCTTTGCACACCCTTGGCATTCTCTCAACCAGTTTCACCTGGAATGCTTTTCCAAACATTCTTAAAGGATTTCCCACATATGCTAAGCACTTGTTGGCTGCTTTTCATTCACTCTGCGGTCCAACTCATATCAAACCATCTCATACAGGGTTGAGGTCAGGTGATTGTGGAGGCCAGATCATCTGATGGAGCACTCCATCGCTTGATATAAAATATGTATGTCTATGATAATAAATTATGATTCATTATTTTTCGGCTTTATGGATTCATTTACTTTTGTGGAGGCTTTTTTTGTCAACAATGTGGCCTCATTAATCTGGGCACAGTGGCCAGGCAAAACCCCCCTCCCTCCTCATTTCCAAATGTTAAGCTTCCCGCAGATTTTGCTGCTGTTGAACCGACCTGCTGAAGCAAGACAGAAGGCCCAGATTACGAGGCCCCCTTGATGCTGTGAGGCCTGAGGCAATTGCCTCTTCTGCCTACTGATAAGTCCGCATCTGAAACCACAAAGGGAATGATTGAACAACTTGGAAAGAGTTTCGCCTTCCAAATGTACAGTATATGTTCCTGGAGACTAGCACCAGTAACCCAACTTGAGTTAGTTATCTGTTGCAAGGTAGCGAGTGTACTTTTATATGCTGTTGAAATGCAAAGGGAATCATTGAACAACTTTAAATTTGCAGACCACATTTCTCATGATATATTTACAGCATGTTCTAGGAGGCCAGAACACCCTCGGTTGTGACTGTGAGGTTATTAGGGATGGATGTGGTTATTCGAATACTCAATGTGTAGCAAGTGAAGTGGGAGATTTTCTAATGAATGCAAAATTGTATTAAAATGATGGAATTAAATTGGCTAAATGAGAAGGAGTAAGCTACAATGATCAACCAACAGGTAGGCTGTTGTTTCATATGAATGGAGTTGTTGTAGACAAATACGAGGAGCGCAGCAAAGTAGCCTCAATATGTCTTTCGACTTTAGCTGTCTACTGTAACTAGCAAGCTTCTTTACAACAACGTGTTGCAGTCAAGACAGGCACTACCATAGATAATCTATGGAAGCAACAAGTTTGTCTAAATAGTGCAAGTTAGTTAGGCTACTTTCTTTCTCTCTGTCTCCTACAGCAGTGCCACGCACGCAGACTATCACACACACACCGGCCACCGCTCCTCTCTCGTTCCTCCCCCACCCTTCTGCTGAAACAAGCAGAGCACAGAGCACAGAGCACCGCTCCTCTCTGGTTACTCCCCCACCCTTCTGCTGAAACAAGCAGAGACCAGAGCACAGAGCACCGCTCCTCTCTGGTTCCTCCCCCACCCTTCTGCTGAAACAAGCAGAGACCAGAGCACAGAGCACCGCTCCTCTCTGGTTCCTCCCCCACCCTTCTGCTGAAACAAGCAGAGACCAGAGCACAGAGCACCGCTCCTCTCTGGTTCCTCCCCCACCCTTCTGCTGAAACAAGCAGAGACCAGAGCACAGAGCACCGCTCCTCTCTGGTTCCTCCCCCACCCTTCTGCTGAAACAAGCAGAGACCAGAGCACAGAGCACCTCTCCTCTCTGGTTCCTCCCCCACCCTTCTGCTGAAACAAGCAGAGACCAGAGCACAGAGCACCGCTCCTCTCTGGTTCCTCCCCCACCCTTCTGCTGAAACAAGCAGAGACCAGAGCACAGAGCACCGCTCCTCTCTCGTTCCTCCCCCACCCTTCTGCTGAAACAAGCAGAGCACAGCGCACAGAGCACCGCTCCTCTCTCGTTCCTCCCCCACCCTTCTGCTGAAACAAGCAGAGACCAGAGCACAGAGCACCGCTCCTCTCTGGTTCCTCCCCCACCCTTCTGCTGAAACAAGCAGAGCACAACGACTTTCTCTCGAGCAATTCTACATTGAAGTTAAAAAATATATATACTGATATATAAAATATATATACTGATATATAAAATATATATACTGATATATAAAATATATATACTGATATATAAAATATATATCTTTGAAACACGTGTTTCAACTATCCAGACATCCAATATAAAATCATGATATTATTTAAATAGTGAAATGAATTCAAATGCCCATCCCTAGAGGTTACGAGAGTGTCTTTCTTAAACTTCACTGAGTTTAATAAGTGCAATATGAACTTAAATTCAAGACAAATGTCAAATCATCATTTAATATGGGGTATCACGATCAAGGATGCCAGAGAAAAACATTTCAGATCACGGTTCTCATTTCACTGCACAGCAATTTCTTTTCACAAATGCTTCTTGCTGTGTGTGTGTGTCTGTGTCTGTGTCTGTGTCTGTGTCTGTCTGTGTGTGTGTGTGTGTGTGTGTGTGTGTGTGTGTGTGTGTGTGTGTGTGTGTGTGTGTGTGTGTGTGTGTGTGTGTGTGTGTGTGTGTGTGTGTGTGTGTGTGTGTGTGTGTGTGAGTCTGTGTCTGTGTCTGTGTCTGTGTCTGTGTCTGTGTGCATGTTGATTTTTCCTGGTCAGGCCATCTCATCTCTCCCTGGGTGACCAGGGTGACATGTGGCTTTGCATTTATTAAGGAGATTGATAGATTGATTGATTTCCTGTCAAAAGAGATGAGAGGAGCAACATCTAAACTGTTCTGTTGGCCCTAGACACATTCTATTTATGTCTCAGTGGAACACACACACACGCACACACGCACGCACGCACGCACACACGCACACACACACACACGCACGTAGGCTCGGCCCTTACTTATGTGCTCTCTGTCACCATACCAAATGGCCCAAGACAATGACGAAAGGGCCAGAGCTCCTTTCCCACCTCCAAGGGGCTAAAATGTATCTCTCTCTCACAGTATCCAGAGGACCAGTGCTTATTTTGTAAATGGGGAGGTGACGGAAACCTGGGAACCTGGGGAGCTCTGAGGTACCGGAACACATGAAAAAGTTACCTTTATAATACAGTATTCCATATCATCACCTTTATAATAGTATTCCATATCATCACCTTTATAATACAGTATTCCATATCATCACCTTTATAATACAGTATTCCATATCATCACATGTATAATACAGTATTCCATATCATCACCTTTATAATACAGTATTCCATATTATCACCTTTATAATACAGTATTCCATATTATCACATGATTAATACAGTATTCCATATCATCACCTTTATAATACAGTATTCCATATCATCACCTTTATAATACAGTATTCCATATCATCACATGTATAATACAGTATTCCATATCATCACCTTTATAATACAGTATTCCATATCATCACCTTTATAATACAGTATTCCATATCATCACCTTTATAATAAAGTATTGCATATCATCACCTTTATAATAGTATTCCATATCATCACCTTTATAATACAGTATTCCATACTGTATTCCTGACTGGCTGGCGGCTCTGGCAGCTCCTGACTGGCTGGCGGCTCTGGCAGCTCCTGACTGGCTGGCGGCTCTGGCAGCTCCTGACTGGCTGGCGGCTCTGGCAGCTCCTGACTGGCTGGCGGCTCTGGCAGCTCCTGACTGACGGACGGCTCTAACGGCTCGGGACAGACGGGCGGCTCTAATGGCTCGGGACAGACGGGCGGCTCTAATGGCTCGGGACAGACGGATGGCTCAGACGGCACTGGGCAGACGGATGGCTCAGACGGCACTGGGCAGACGGATAGCTCAGACGGCGCTGCACCTTTATAATACAGTATTCCATATCATCACCTTTATAATACAGTATTCCATGTCATCACCTTTATAATACAGTATTCCATATCATCACCTTTATAATACAGTATTCCATATCATCACCTTTATAATACAGTATTCCATATCATCACCTTTATAATAGTACTGCATATCATCACCTTTATAATACAGTATTCCATATCATCACATGTATAATATAGTATTCCATAACATCACATTTATAATACAGTATTCCATATCATCACATGTATAATATAGTATTCCATAACATCACATTTATAATACAGTATTCCATATCATCACCTTTGTAATAGTATTCCATATCATCACCTTTATAATACAGTATTCCATATCATCACCTTTATAATAGTATTCCATATCATTACCTTTATAATACAGTATTCCATATCATCACCTTTATAAAACAGTATTCCATATCATCACATGTATAATACAGTATTCCATATCATCATCTTTAAAATAGTATTCCATATCATCACCTTTATAATTGTCACGGTTTTCTTCCTGGGATGAAGGAGAGGACCAAAATGCAGCGCGGCTAGTGTTCAACATAATTTAATAAAGAATATGTGAACACTACAAACAACAAAACAATAAATGTGAAAACCGAGACAGACCTATCTGGTGCAGAACACAAACACAGAGACAGGAAACAATCACCCACAAAATCCCAACACAAAACAAGCCTCCTATATATGATTCTCAATCAGGGACAACGATTGACAGCTGCCTCTGATTGAGAACCATATTAGGCTGGACACAGAAACAGACAAACTAGACACACAACATAGAATTCCCACCCAGCTCACGTCCTGACCAACACTAAACAAGCAAAACACATAAGAACTCTGGTCAGGACGTTACAGTACCCCCCTCCTGAGGTGCGGACTCCGAACGCACCCCTAAAACTCAAGAGGAGGGTCTGGGTGGGCATCTGTCCGCGGTGGCGGCTCCGGCGCAGGACGAGGACACCACTCTACCACTGTCTTTGTCCCCCTCCTTAGCGTCCTTTGAGTGGCGACCCTCGCCCCCGACCTTGGTCTAGGAACCTTCACCAAGGCCCCCCCTAGATAGAGGAGATAGCTCAGGACAGAGAGGTAGCTCAGGACAGAGAGGTAGCTCAGGACAGAGAGGTAGCTCAAGACAGAGAGGTAGCTCAAGACAGAGAGGTAGCTCAAGACAGAGAGGTAGCTCAAGACAGAGAGGTAGCTCAAGACAGAGAGGTAGCTCAAGACAGAGAGGTAGCTCAAGACAGAGAGGTAGCTCAAGACAGAGGGGCAACTCCGGACTGAAAAGCAGCTCCGGACAGAGAGGCAGCTCCGGACTGAGAGGCAGCTCCGGACTGAGAGGCAGCTCTGAACTGAAGGGCAGCTCCGGACTAATGGCAGCTCCGGACTGAATGGCAACTCCGGACTGAATGGCAGCTCCGGACTGAATGGCAGCTCCGGACTGAATGGTAGCTCCGGACTGAGTGGCAGCTCCGGACTGGCTGGCGGCTCTGGCAGCTCCTGACTGGCTGGCGGCTCTGGCAGCTCCTGACTGGCTGGTGGCTCTTGCAGCTCCTGACTGGCTGGCGGCTCTGGCAGCTCCTGACTGGCTGGCGGCTCTGGCAGCTCCTGACTGGCTGGCGGCTCTGGCAGCTCCTGACTGGCTGGCGGCTCTGGCAGCTCCTGACTGGCTGGCGGCTCTGGCAGCTCCTGACTGACGGACGGCTCTAACGGCTCGGGACAGACTGGCGGCTCTAATGGCTCGGGATAGACGGGCGGCTCTAATGGCTCGGGACAGACGGATGGCTCAGACGGCACTGGGCAGACGGATGGCTCAGACGGCACTGGGCAGACGGATAGCTCAGACGGCGCTGGGCAGGCAGGCAGCTCAGACGGCGCTGGGCAGACGGATGGCTCAGACGGCACTGGGCAGGCAGGCAGCTCAGGCGGCGCTGGGCAGACGAGCAGTGCAGGCGGCGTTGAGCAGACGAGCAGTGCAGGCGGCGTTGGGCAGACGGCCGACTCTGACCTGCTGAGGCGCACAGTAGGCCTGGTGCATGGTACCGGAACTGGTGGTACCGGACTGGAGACATGCACCTCAAGGCTAGTGCGGGGAACAGGAACAGGGCACACTGGATTCTCGAGGCGCACTATAGGCCTGGTGCGTTGTACCGGAACTGGAGGTACCGGGCTGAGGGCACGCACCTCAGGGCGAGTGCGGGGAGAAGGAACAGTGCGTACAGGGCTCTGGAGACGCACAGGAGGCTTGGTGCGTGGTGCCGGAACTGGAGGTACTGGGCTGGAGACACGCACCATAGGGAGAGTGCGTGGAGGAGGAACAGGGCTCTGGAGACGCACTGGAAGCCTGGTGCGTGGTGTAGGCACTGGTGGTACTGGGCTGGGGCCACGCACCATAAGGCGAGTGCGGGGTGCTGGAACTGGAGGTACTGGGCTGGGGCGGGAAGGTGGCGCCGGATATACCGGACCGTGCAGGCGTACTGGCTCCCTTGAGCACTGAGCCTGCCCAACCTTACCTGGTTGCATGCTCCCCGTAGCCCGACCAATGCGGGGAGGTGGAATAACCCGCACTGGGCTTTGTAGGCCAACCGGGGACACCATGCGTAAGGCTGGTGCCATGTACACCGGCCCGAGGAGACGTACTGGAGGCCAGATATGTTGAGCCGGCTTCATGGCACTTGGCTCAACGCTCAATCTAGCCCGGCCAGTGCGGGGAGGTGGAATAACCCGCACCGGGCTATGCACACGTACAGGAGACACCGTGCGCTCTTCCGCATAACACGGTGTCTGCCCGTACTCCCGCTCTTCACGGTAAGCATGAGAAGTGGGCGCAGGTCTCCTACCTGACTTCGCCACACTACCCTTTAGCCCCCCCCCCCCCAAGAAATTTTTGGGATTTCTTCTCGGGTTTCCGTGCTAGCCGCGTACCTTCATAACGCCGGTTCCTCTCTCCGGTTGCCTCTGCTCTCCTAGCTGCCTCCAGCTGATCCCATGGGAGGCGATCCTTTCCAGCCAGGATCTCCTCCCATGTGTAGCAACCCTTGCCGTCCAAAACGTCCTCCCAAGTCCATTTCTCCTGGTCCCGCTGCTGCTGCTGCTGTTGCTGCTGCCCGTTGCCACGCTGCTTGGTCCTAGTTTGGTGGGTGATTCTGTCACGGTTTTCTTCCTGGGATGAAGGAGAGGACCAAAATGCAGCTCGGCTAGTGTTCAACATAATTTAATAAAGAATATGTGAACACTACAAACAACAAAACAATAAATGTGAAAACCGAGACAGACCTATCTGGTGCAGAACACAAACACAGAGACAGGAAACAATCACCCACAAAATCCCAACACAAAACAAGCCTCCTATATATGATTCTCAATCAGGGACAACGATTGACAGCTGCCTCTGATTGAGAACCATATTAGGCTGGACACAGAAACAGACAAACTAGACACACAACATAGAATTCCCACCCAGCTCACGTCCTGACCAACACTAAACAAGCAAAACACATAAGAACTCTGATCAGGACGTTACAATAATACAGTATTCCATATTATCACATGTATAATACAGTATTCCATATCATCACCTTTATAATACAGTATTCCATATCATCACCTTTATAATACAGTATTCCATATCATCACCTTTATAATACAGTATTCCATATCATCACATGTATAATACAGTATTCCATATCATCACCTTTATAATACAGTATTCCATATCATCACCTTTATAATACAGTATTCCATATCATCACCTTTATAATACAGTATTCCATATCATCACATTTATAATACAGTATTCCATATTATCACATGATTAATACAGTATTCCATATCATCACCTTTATAATACAGTATTCCATATCATCACCTTTATAATACAGTATTCCATATCATCACATTTATAATACAGTAATCCATATCATCACCTTTATAATACAGTATTCCATATCATCACCTTTATAATACAGTATTCCATATCATCACATGTATAATACAGTATTCCATATCATCACATGTATAATATAGTATTCCATATCATCACCTGTATAATACAGTATTCCATATCATCACCTTTATAATACAGTATTCCATATCATCACCTTTAAAATACAGTATTCCATATCATCACCTTTATAATAGTATTCCATATCATCACCTTTATAATACAGTATTCCATATTATCACATGATTAATACAGTATTCCATATCATCACCTTTATAATACAGTATTCCATATCATCACCTTTATAATACAGTATTCCATATCATCACCTTTATAATACAGTATTCCATATCATCACCTTTATAATATAGTATTCCATATCATCACATGTATAATACAGTATTCCATATTATCACATGATTAATACAGTGTTCCATATCAACACCTTTATAATACAGTATTCCATATCATCACCTTTATAATAGTATTCCATATCATCACCTTTATAATAGTATTCCATTTCATCACCTTTATAATACAGTATTCCATATCATCACCTGTATAATACAGTATTCCATATCATCACCTTTATAATACAGTATTCCATATCATCAGATGTATAATACAGTATTCCATATCATCACCTGTATAATACAGTATTCCATATCATCACCTGTATAATACAGTATTCCATATCATCACCTTTATAATACAGTAATCCATATCACCACCTGTATAATACAGTATTCCATATCATCACCTGTATAATACAGTATTCCATATCATCACCTTTATAATACAGTATTCCATATCACACCTTTATAATACAGTATTCCATATCATCACCTTTATAATACAGATTCCATATGCTCACATGTATAATACAGTAATCCATGTCATCACATGATTAATAAAGTTTTCCATATCATCACATCACCTTTATACTACAGTATTCCATATCATCACCTTTATAATAGTATTCCATATCATCACCTTTATATATTACTGCATATCATCACATGTATAATACAGTATTCCAATATCTCACCTTTATAATACAGTATTCCATATCATCACCTTTAAAATACAGTATTCCATATCATCACATGTATAATACAGTATTCCATATCATCACCTTTATAATACAGTATTCCATATCATCACTTTAGTAATACAGTATTCCATATCATCACATGTATAATACAGTATTCCATATCATCACCTTTATAATACAGTATTCCATATCATCACATGTATACAGTATTTCCATATCATCACCTTTATAATACAGTTTCCATATCATCACATGTATAATACAGTATTCCATATCATCACCTTTATAATACAGTATTCCATATCATCACCTTTATAATACAGTATTCCATATCATCACATGTATAATACAGTATTCCATATCATCACCTTTATAATACAGTATTCCATATCATCACCTTTTAATACAGTATTCCATCATCACATGTATAATACAGTATTCCATATCATCACATGTATAATATAGTATTCCATATCATCACCTGTATAATACAGTATTCAATACATCACCTTTATAATACGTATTCCATATCATCACCTTTAAAATACAGTATTCCATATCATCACCTTTATAATAGTATTCCATATCATCACCTTTATAATACAGTATTCCATATTATCACATGATTAATACAGTATTCCATATCATCACCTTTATAATACAGTATTCCATATCATCACCTTTATAATACAGTATTCCATATCATCACCTTTATAATACAGTATTCCATATCATCACCTTTATAATATAGTATTCCATATCATCACCTTTATAATAGTATTCCATATCATCACCTTTATAATAAAGTATTCCATATTATCACATGATTAATACAGTGTTCCATATCAACACCTTTATAATACAGTATTCCATATCATCACCTTTATAATAGTATTCCATATCATCACCTTTATAATAGTATTCCATATCATCACCTTTATAATACAGTATTCCATATCATCACCTGTATAATACAGTATTCCATATCATCACCTTTATAATACAGTATTCCATATCATCAGATGTATAATACAGTATTCCATATCATCACCTGTATAATACAGTATTCCATATCATCACCTTTATAATTCAGTAATCCATATCACCACCTGTATAATACAGTATTCCATATCATCACCTGTATAATACAGTATTCCATATCATCACCTTTATAATACAGTATTCCATATCATCACCTTTAAAATAGTATTCCATATCATCACCTTTATAATACAGTATTCCATATCATCACCTTTATAATAGTATTCCATATCATCACATGTATAATACAGTATTCCATGTCATCACATGTATAATACAGTATTCCATATCATCACCTTTATAATACTGTATTCCATATCATCACCTTTATAATAGTATTCCATATCATCACCTTTATAATATTACTGCATATCATCACATGTATAATACAGTATTCCATATCATCACCTTTATAATACAGTATTCCATATCATCACATGTATAATACAGTATTCCATATCATCACCTTTATAATACAGTATTCCATATCATCACCTTTATAATAGTATTCCATATCATCACCTTTATAATAGTACTGCATATCATCACCTTTATAATACAGTATTCCATATCATCACATGTATAATATAGTATTCCATAACATCACATTTATAATACAGTATTCCATATCATCACATGTATAATATAGTATTCCATAACATCACATTTATAATACAGTATTCCATATCATCACCTTTGTAAAGTATTCCATATCATCACCTTTATAATACGTATTCCATATCATCACCTTTATAATAGTATTCCATATCATTACCTTTATAATACAGTATTCCATATCATCACCTTATAAAACAGTATTCCATATCATCACATGTATAATACAGTATTCCATATCATCATCTTTAAAATAGTATTCCATATCATCACCTTTATAATTTCACGGTTTTCTTCCTGGGATGAAGGAGAGGACCAAATGCAGCGCGCTAGTGTTCAACATAATTTAATAAAGAATATGTGAACACTACAACCAACAAAACAATAAATGTGAAAACCGAGACAGACCTATCTGGTGCAGAACACAAACACAGAGACAGGAAACAATCACCCACAAAATCCCAACACAAACAAGCCTCCTATATATGATTCTCAATCAGGGACAACGATTGACAGCTGCCTCTGATTGAGAACCATATTAGGCTGGACACGAAACAGACAAACATGACACAACATAGAATTCCCACCCAGCTCACGTCCTGACCAACACTAAACAAGCAAAACACATAAGAACTCTGGTCAGGACGTTACAGTACCCCCCTCCTGAGGTGGGACTCCGAACGCACCCTAAAACTCAAGAGGAGGGTCTGGGTGGGCATCTGTCCGCGGTGGCGCTCCGGCGCAGGACGAGGACACCACTCTACCACTGTCTTTGTCCCCTCCTTAGCGTCCTTTGAGTGGCGACCTCGCCCCCGACCTTGGTCTGGAACCTTCACCAAGGCCCCCCCTAGATAGAGGAGATAGCTCAGGACAGAGAGGTAGCTCAGGACAGAGAGTAGCTCAGGACAGAGAGGTAGCTCAAGACAGAGAGGTAGCTCAAGACAGAGAGGTAGCTCAAGACAGAGAGGTACTCAAGACAGAGAGTAGCTCAAGACAGAGAGGTAGCTCAAGACAGAGAGGTAGCTCAAGACAGAGAGGTAGCTCAAGACAGAGGGGCAACTCCGACTGAAAAGCAGCTCCGGACAGAGAGGCAGCTCCGGACTGAGAGGCAGCTCGGACTGAGAGGCAGCTCTAACTGAAGGGCAGCTCCGGACTAATGGCAGCTCCGGACTGAATGGCAACTCCGGACTGAATGGCAGCTCCGGACTGAATGGCAGCTCCGGACTGAATGAGCTCCGACTGAGTGGCAGCTCCGGACTGGCTGGCGGCTCTGGCAGCTCCTGACTGGCTGGCGGCTCTGGCAGCTCCTGACTGGCTGGTGGCTCTTGCAGCTCCTGACTGGCTGGCGGCTCTGGCAGCTCCTGACTGGCTGGCGCGCTCTGGCAGCTCCTGACTGGCTGGCGGCTCTGGCAGCTCCTGACTGCTGGCGGCTCTGGCAGCTCCTGACTGCGCTGCTCTGCAGCTGACTGACGGACGGCTCTAACGGCTCGGGACAGACTGGCGGCTCTAATGGCTCGGGATAGACGGGCGGCTCTAATGGCTCGGACAGACGGAGCTCAGACGGCACTGGGCAGACGATGGCTCAGACGTGCACTGGGCAGACGATAGCTCAGACGGCGCTGGGCAGGCAGGCAGCTCAGACGGCGCTGGGCAGACGGATGGCTCAGACGGCACTGGGCAGGCAGGCAGCTCAGCGGCGCTGGGCAGACGAGCAGTGCAGGCGGCGTTGAGCAGACGAGCATTGCAGGCGCGTTGGGCAGACGGCCGACTCTGACCTGCTGAGGCGCACAGTAGGCCTGGGGCATGGTACCGGAACTGGTGGTACCGGACTGGAGACATGCACCTCAAGGCTAGTGCGGGGAACAGGAACAGGGCACACTGGATTCTCGAGGCGCACTATAGGCCTGGTGCGTTGTACCGGAACTGGAGGTACCGGGCTGAGGGCAGCACCTCAGGGCGAGTGCGGGGAGAAGGAACAGTGCGTACAGGGCTCTGGAGACGCACAGAGGCTTGGTGCGTGGTGCCGGAACTGGAGTACTGGGCTGGAGACACGCACCATAGGGAGAGTGCGTGGAGGAGGAACAGGGCTCTGAGACGCACTGGAAGCCTGGTGCGTGTTGTAGCACTGGTGTGTACTGGGCTGGGGCCACGCACCATAAGGCGAGTGCGGGGTGCTGGAACTGGAGGTACTGGGCTGGGGCGGGAAGTGGCGCCGGATATACCGGACCGTGCAGGCGTACTGGCTCCCTTGAGCACTGAGCCTGCCCAACCTTACCTGGTTGCATGCCCCCGTAGCCCGACAATGCGGGGAGGTGGAATAACCCGCACTGGGCTTTGTAGGCCAACCGGGGACACCATGCGTAAGGCTGGTGCCATGACACCGGCCCGAGGAGACGTACTGGAGGCCAGATATGTTGAGCCGGCTTCATGGCACTTGGCTCAACGCTCAATCTAGCCCGGCCAGTGCGGGGAGTGGGAATAACCCGCACCGGCTATGCACACGTACAGGAGACACCGTGGCCTCTTCCGCATAACACGTGTCTGCCCGTACTCCCGCTCTTCACGGTAAGCATGAGAAGTGGGCGCAGGTCTCCTACCTGACTTCGCCACACTACCCTTTAGCCCCCCCCCCCCCCCAAGAAATTTTTGGGATTTCTTCTCGGGTTTCCGTGCTAGCCGCGTACCTTCAAACGCCGGTTCCTCTCTCCGGTTGCCTCTGCTCTCCTAGCTGCCTCCAGCTGATCCCATGGGAGGCGATCCTTTCCAGCCAGGATCTCCTCCCATGTGTAGCAACCCTTGCCGTCCAAAACGTCCTCCCAAGTCCATTTCTCCTGGTCCCGCTGCTGCTGCTGCTGTTGCTGCTGCCCGTTGAACGCTGCTTGGTCCTAGTTTGGTGGGTGATTCTGTCACGGTTTTCTTCCTGGGATGAAGGAGAGGACCAAAATGCAGCTCGGCTAGTGTTCAACATAATTTAATAAAGAATATGTGAACACTACAACAACAAAACAATAAATGTGAAAACCGAGACAGACCTACCTGGTGCAGAACACAAACACAGAGACAGGAAACAATCACCCACAAAATCCAACACACAAAACAAGCCTCCTATATATGATTCTCAATCAGGAGCAACGATTGACAGCTGCCTCTGATTGAGAACCATATTAGGCTGGACACAGAAACAGACAAACTAGACACACAACATAAAATTCCCACCAGCTCACGTCCTGACCACACACTAAACAAGCAAACACATAAGAACTCTGATCAGGACGTTACAATAATACAGTATTCCATATTATCACATGTTAATACAGTATTCCATATCATCACCTTTATAATACAGTATTCCATATCATCACCTTTATAATACAGTATTCCATATCATCACCTTATAATACAGATTCCATATCATCACATGTATAATACAGTATTCCATATCACACCTTTATAATACAGTATTCCATATCATCACCTTTATAATACAGTATTCCATATCATCACCTTTATAATACAGTATTCCATATCATCACATTATAATACGTATTTCCTATTTATCACATGATTAATACAGTATTCCATATCATCCACTTTATAATACGTATTCCATATCATCACCTTTATAATACAGTATTCCATATAATCACATTTATAATACAGTAATCCTATCATCACCTTTATAATACAGTATTCCATATCATCACCTTTATAATACAGTATTCCATATCATCACTGTATAATACAGTATTCCATATCATCACATGTATAATATAGTATTCCATATCATCCCTGTATAATACAGTATTCCATATCATCACCTTATAATACAGTATTCCATATCATCACCTTTAAAATACAGTATTCCATATCATCACACTTTATAATAGTATTCCATATCATCACCTTTATAATACAGTATTCCATATTATCACATGATTAATATACAGTATTCCATATCATCACCTTTATAATACAGTATTCCATATCATCACCTTTATAATACAGTATTCCATATCATCACCTTTATATACAGTATTCCATATCATCACCTTTATAATATAGTATTCCATATCATCACATGTATAATACAGTATTCCATATTATCACATGATTAATACAGTGTTCCAATCAACACTTTATAATACAGTATTCCATATCATCACCTTTATAATAGTATTCCATATCATCACCTTTATAATAGTATTCCATTTCATCACCTTTATAATACGTATCCATATCATCACCTGTATAATACAGTATTCCATATCATCACCTTTATAATACAGTATTCCATATCATCAGATGTATAATACAGTATTCCATATCATCACCTGTATAATACAGTATTCCATATCATCACCTGTATAATACAGTATTCCATATCATCACCTTTAAATACAGTAATCCATATCACCACCTGTATAATACAGTATTCCATATCATCACCTGTATAATACAGTATTCCATATCATCACCTTTATAATACAGTATTCCATATCATCACCTTTATAATACAGTATTCCATATCATCACCTTTATAATACAGTATTCCATATCATCACATGTATAATACAGTATTCCATGTCATCACATGATTAATAAAGTATTCCATATCATCACCTTTATACTACAGTATTCCATATCATCACCTTTATAATAGTATTCCATATCATCACCTTTATAATATTACTGCATATCATCACATGTATAATACAGTATTCCATATCATCACCTTTATAATACAGTATTCCATATCATCACCTTTAAAATACAGTATTCCATATCATCACATGTATAATACAGAGG
>NC_052338.1:35159515-35174515 GCF_016432855.1 Salvelinus namaycush
TTGCCGTGTGGTGTGTGTGTGGTGTGTGCGTGTGCGGTGTGCGTGTGCGTGTGCGTGTGCGTGTGTGTTACGTAAGGCTACACAGATTATGTAGACAGAACACCATATACACAGTATGATCATAACATGCAAAAGGACCAAATGCAGGACATTAGTTCTGTCTTTATTCTTTAAAACAATATATTTAGAACATCTGAAGACATGCGGAGCTGACATTACTGACCAGAGAGATGTAGGTGGAGGAATTTATGTCAAGGAGAGGGGATGAGAAGGACATTATTGACCAGCGAGAGGGAGGAGGAGGACATTATTGACAGAGAGAGGGAGGAGGACATTATTGACAAGAGAGAGGGAGGAGGACATTATTGACCAGAGAGAGGAGGAGGCATTATTGACCAGAAGAGAGGGAGGAGGACATTATTGACCAGAGAGAGGGAGGAGGACATTATGACCAGAGAGGGGAGGAGGAAATTAGACCAGAGGAGAGAGGGAGGAGGACATATTGACCTGGAGAGGGAGGAGGACATATGACCAGAGAGGAGGGAGGAGGGACATAATTGACCAGAGAGAGGGAGGAGGAGGACATAATTGACCAGAGAGAGAGGGAGGAGGAGGACAATATTGACCAGAGGGAGGGAGGAGGAGGACATTATTGACAAGAGAAAGGGAGGAGGAGGACATATTGATCAGAGAGAGGGAGGAGGACATTATTGACCAGAGAGAGGGAGGAGGAAATTATTGACCAGAGAGAGGAGGAGTGAGGACATAATTGACCAGAGAGAGGGAGGAGGAGGAACATATTGACCAGAGGAGGGAGGGAGGAGGAGGACATTATTGACAAGAGAAAGGGAGGAGGAGGACATTATTGATCAGAGGAGGGAGGAGGACATTATTGACCAGGAGAGGGAGGAGGACATTATTGACCAGAGAGAGGGAGGAGGGGACATTTATTGACAAGAGAAAGGGAGGAGGAGGACATTATTGACAAGATAAAGGAGAGGAGGGACATTAGACCAGGGAAAGGAGGAGGACATTATTGATCAGAGAGAGGAGGGGAGGACATAATTGACCAGAGAGAGGGAGGAAGAGGACATAATTGACCAGAGAGAGGGAGGGAGAGGACAATATTGAACAGAGGGAGGAGAGAGGAGGACATTATTGACCAGAGAGAGGGAGGAGGAGGAATTATTGACCAGAGAGAGGAGGAGGGGACATATTTGAGAGAGAGAGGAGGAGGAGGACATTAATTGACAAGAGAATGGAGGAGGAGGACATTATTGACAAGAGAAAGGGAGGAGGAGGACATTATTGACCAGAGAAAGGGAGGAGGACATAATTGACCAGAGACAGGGAGGAGGAGGACAAAATGACCAAGAGAGGGAGGAGGAGGACATTATTGACAGAGAGATGGAGAGGAGGACATATTGACCAGAGGGAGGGAGGAGGAAGACATTATTGACCAGAGAGAGGGAGGAGGAGGACATTATTGACCAAGAGAGAGGGAGGAGGAGGACATTATTGACCAGAGAGAGGGAGGAGGAGGATTATTGACCAGAGAGAGGGAGGAGGAGGACATTATTGACCAGAGAGAGGGAGGAGAAGGACATTATTGACAAGAGAAATGAAGGAGGAGGACATTATTGACAAGAGAAAGGAGGAGGAGGCATTATTGACCAGAGAAAGGGAGGAGGACATTATGATCAGAGAAGGGAGGAGGAGGGACATAAATTGACCAGAGGGAGGGAGGAGGAGGACAAAATTGACCAGAGAAGAGGAGGAGGGACATTATTGACCAGAGAGAGAGAGGGAGGAGGATGACATTATGACCAGAGAGAGGGAGGAGGAGGACATTATTGACCAGAGAGAGGGAGGAGGAGGACATTATGACCAGAAAGGGAGAAGACATTATGACCAGAGAGGAGGGAGTGGAGGACATAATGACCAGAGAGAGGGAGGAGGAGGACAAAATTGACCAGAGAGAGGGAGGAGGAGGGACATTATTGACCAGAGAGAGGGAGGAGGAGGACAATATTGACCAGAGGGAGGGAGGAGGAGGACATATTGAGCAGAGAGAGGGAGGAGTGGGGACATTATTGATAAGAGAGAGGGAGGAGGAGGACATCATTGACCAGAGAGAGGGAGGAGGAGGACATTATTGACCAGAAGAGAGGGAGGAGGAGGACATTATTGACCCGAGAGAGGGAGGAGGAGGGACATTATTGACCAGAGAAAATGAGGAGGAGGACATTATTGACCAGAGAAAGAGGAGGAGGACATTATTGATCAGAGAGAGGGAGGAGGAGGACATAACTGACCAGAGAGAGGGAGGAGGAGGACAAAATTGACCAGAGAGAGGGAGGAGGAGGACATTATTGACCAGAGAGATGGAGGGGAGGACAAATTGATCAGAGGGAGGAGGAGGAACAATATTGAGGCCAGAGAGAGGGAGGAGGAGGACATTATTGACCAGAGAGAGGGAGGAGGAGGACATTATTGACCAGAGAGAGGAGAGGAGGAATTATTGACCAGAGAGAGGAGGAGGAGACATTATTGACCAGAGAGAGGAGAGAGAACATTATGACAAGAGAAAGAAGGAGGAGGACATTATTGACAAGAGAAAAGGGAGAAGGAGGACATTATTGACCAGAGAGTGGAGGAGGAGGACAATAGACCAGAGGGAGGGAGGAGGAAGACATTATTGACCAGAGAGAGGGAGGAGGAATGACATTATTGACCAGAGAGAGGAGGAGAAGGACATTATTGACCAGAGAGAGGGAGAGGAGGACATTATTGACCAGAGAGAGGGGAGGAGGACATTATTGACAGAGAGAGGAGGAGAAGGACAATACAAGAGAAATGAAGGAGGAGGCATTATTGAACAGAGAGAGGAGGAGAAGGACATTATTGACAGAGAGAGAGATGAGGAGGAGGACATTATTGACAAGAGAAAGGGAGAAGGAGGACATAATGACCAGAGAGAGGGAGGAGGAGGACAAAATTGACCAGAGAGAGGAGGAGGAGGACATTATTGACCAGGAGAGAGGGAGGAGGATGACATTATTGACCAGAGAGAGGGAGGAGAAGGACATTATTGACCAGAGAGAGGGAGGAGGAGGACATTATTGACCAGAGAAAGGGAGAAGGACATTATTGATCAGAGAGAGGAGGTGGGAGGACATTATGACCAGAAGAGAGGAGGAGGGGGACAAATTGACCAGAGAGAGGGAGGAGGAGGACATTATTGACCAGAGAGAGGGAGGAGAAGGACATTATTGACAAGAGAAATGAAGGAGGAGGACATTATTGACAAGAGAGGGGAGGAGGAGGCATTATGACCAGAGAAAGGGAGGAGGACATTATTGATCAGAGAGAGGGGGGAGGAGGACATAATTGACCAGAGAGAGGGAGGAGGAGGACAAAATTGACCAGAGAGAGGGAAGAGGAGGACATTATTGACCAGAGAGAGGAGGAGGATGACAATATTGACCAGAGAGAGGGAGGAGGAGGACATTATTGACCAGAGGAGAGGGAGGAGGAGGAAATTATTGACCAGAGAAAGGGAGAAGGACATTATTGATCAGAGAGAGGGAGGTGGAGGAACATAATTGACCAGAGAGAGGGAGGAGGAGGACAAAATTGACCAGAGAGAGGGAGGAGGAGGACATTATTGACCAGAGAGAGGGAGGAGGAGGACAATATTGACCAGAGGAGGGAGGAGGAGGAGGACATTATTGACCAGAGAGAGGAGAGGAGGAAATATTGACAATAGAGAGGGAGGAGGAGGACATTATTGACCAGAGAGAGGGAGGAGGAGGACATTATTGACCAGAGAGAGGAGGAGGAGGACATTATTGACCAGAGAGAGGGAGGAGGAGGACATTATTGACAAGAGAAATGAAGGAGGAGGACATTATTGACAAGAGAAAGGAGGAGGAGGACATTATTGACCAGAAAAAGGGAGGAGGACATTATTGATCAGAGAGAGGGAGGAGGAGGACATAAACTGACCAGAGGAGGAAGAGGGGGAAAATTGACCAGAGAGAGGGAGGAGGAGGACATTATTGCAGAGAGAGGGAGGAGGAGGACATTATTGACAGAGAGAGGGAGGACGAGGACATTATTGACCAGAGGAAAGGAGGAGGAGGACTTATTGACCAGAAGAAAGGAGGAGGGAGGACATTATTGACCAGAGAGAGGGAGAGGGGAGGACATTATTGACCAGAGAGAGGGAGGAGGACATTATTGATCAGAGAGAGGTGTAGGACATTATTGACCAGAGAGAGGGAGGAGGACATTATTGACAGAGAGAGGGAGGAGGAGGACAATATTGACCAGAGGGAGGGAGGAGGAGGACATTATTGACCAGAGAGAGGGATGAGATGACATTATTGAAGAGAGAGGGAGGAGGAGGACATTATTGACCAGAGAGAGGGAGGAGGAGGACATTATTGACAAGAGATGGGGAGGAGGACATATTGACAAGAGAAAGGGAGGAGGAGGACATTATTGACCAGAGAAAGGGAGGAGGACATTTGATCAGAGAGAGGAGGAGGAGGACATAATTGACCAGAGAGAGGGAGGAGGAGGACAAAATTGACCAGAGAGAGGGAGGAGGAGGGCATTATTGACCAGAGAGGAGAGAGGTAGGAGGAGGACAATATTGACCAGAGGGAGGGAGGAGGAAGACATTATTGACCAGAGAGAGGGAGGAGGAGGACATTATTGACCGGAGAGAGGGAGGAGGAGGACATTATTGACCAGAGAGAGGGAGGAGGAGGACATTATTGACCAGAGAGAGGGAGGAGGAGGACATTATTGACAAGAGAAATGAAGGAGGAGGACATTATTGACAAGAGAAAGGGAGGAGGAGGACATTATTGACCAGAGAAAGGGAGGAGGACATTATTGATCAGAGAGAGGGAGGAGGAGGACATAATTGACCAGAGAGAGGGAGGAGGAGGACAAAATTGACCAGAGAGAGGGAGGAGGAGGACATTATTGACCAGAGAGAGGGAGGAGGAGGACAATATTGACCAGAGGGAGGGAGGAGGAGGACAAAATTGACCAGAGAGAGGGAAGAGGAGGACATTATTGACCAGAGAGAGCGAGGAGGATGACATTATTGACCAGAGAGAGGGAGGAGGAGGACATTATTGACCAGAGAGAGGGAGGAGGAGGACATTATTGACCAGAGAAAGGGAGAAGGACATTATTGATCAGAGAGAGGGAGGTGGAGGAACATAATTGACCAGAGAGAGGGAGGAGGAGGACAAAATTGACCAGAGAGAGGGAGGAGGAGGACATTATTGACCAGAAAGAGGGAGGAGGAGGACAATATTGACCAGAGGGAGGGAGGAGGGGGAAATTATTGACCAGAGAGAGGGAGGAGGAGGACATTATTGACCAGAGAGAGGGAGGAGGAGGACAATATTGACCAGAGGGAGGGAGGAGGAGGACATTATTGACAAGAGAAAGGGAGGAGGAGGACATTATTGATCAGAGAGAGGGAGGAGGACATTATTGACGAGAGAGAGGGAGGAGGACATTATTGACCAGAGAGAGGGAGGAGGAGGACATTATTGACAAGAGAAAGGGAGGAGGAGGACATTATTGACAAGATAAAGGGAGGAGGAGGACATTATTGACCAGAGAAAGGGAGGAGGACATTATTGATCAGAGAGAGGGAGGAGGAGGACATAATTGACCAGAGAGAGGGAGGAAGAGGACATAATTGACCAGAGAGAGGGAGGAGGAGGACAATATTGAACAGAGGGAGGGAGGAGGAGGACATTATTGACCAGAGAGAGGGAGGAGGAGGACATTATTGACCAGAGAGAGGGAGGAGGAGGACATTATTGACCAGAGAGAGGGAGGAGGAGGACATTATTGACAAGAGAAATGGAGGAGGAGGACATTATTGACAAGAGAAAGGGAGGAGGAGGACATTATTGACCAGAGAAAGGGAGGAGGACATAATTGACCAGAGACAGGGAGGAGGAGGACAAAATTGACCAGAGAGAGGGAGGAGGAGGACATTATTGACCAGAGAGATGGAGGAGGAGGACAATATTGACCAGAGGGAGGGAGGAGGAAGACATTATTGACCAGAGAGAGGGAGGAGGAGGACATTATTGACCAGAGAGAGGGAGGAGGAGGACATTATTGACCAGAGAGAGGGAGGAGGAGGACATTATTGACCAGAGAGAGGGAGGAGGAGGACATTATTGACCAGAGAGAGGGAGGAGAAGGACATTATTGACAAGAGAAATGAAGGAGGAGGACATTATTGACAAGAGAAAGGGAGGAGGAGGACATTATTGACCAGAGAAAGGGAGGAGGACATTATTGATCAGAGAGAGGGAGGAGGAGGACATAATTGACCAGAGAGAGGGAGGAGGAGGACAAAATTGACCAGAGAGAGGGAGGAGGAGGACATTATTGACCAGAGAGAGGGAGGAGGATGACATTATTGACCAGAGAGAGGGAGGAGGAGGACATTATTGACCAGAGAGAGGGAGGAGGAGGACATTATTGACCAGAGAAAGGGAGAAGGACATTATTGACCAGAGAGAGGGAGGTGGAGGACATAATTGACCAGAGAGAGGGAGGAGGAGGACAAAATTGACCAGAGAGAGGGAGGAGGAGGACATTATTGACCAGAGAGAGGGAGGAGGAGGACAATATTGACCAGAGGGAGGGAGGAGGAGGACATTATTGAGCAGAGAGAGGGAGGAGTGGGACATTATTGATAAGAGAGAGGGAGGAGGAGGACATCATTGACCAGAGAGAGGGAGGAGGAGGACATTATTGACCAGAGAGAGGGAGGAGGAGGACATTATTGACCAGAGAGAGGGAGGAGGAGGAGGACATTATTGACCAGAGAAATGAAGGAGGAGGACATTATTGACCAGAGAAAGGGAGGAGGACATTATTGATCAGAGAGAGGGAGGAGGAGGACATAACTGACCAGAGAGAGGGAGGAGGAGGACAAAATTGACCAGAGAGAGGGAGGAGGAGGACATTATTGACCAGAGAGATGGAGGAGGAGGACAATATTGATCAGAGGGAGGGAGGAGGAACACATTATTGACCAGAGAGAGGGAGGAGGAGGACATTATTGACCAGAGAGAGGGAGGAGGAGGACATTATTGACCAGAGAGAGGGAGAAGGAGGACATTATTGACCAGAGAGAGGGAGGAGGAGGACATTATTGACCAGAGAGAGGGAGGAGAAGGACATTATTGACAAGAGAAATGAAGGAGGAGGACATTATTGACAAGAGAAAAGGGAGAAGGAGGACATTATTGACCAGAGAGATGGAGGAGGAGGACAATATTGACCAGAGGGAGGGAGGAGGAAGACATTATTGACCAGAGAGAGGGAGGAGGAATGACATTATTGACCAGAGAGAGGGAGGAGAAGGACATTATTGACCAGAGAGAGGGAGGAGGAGGACATTATTGACCAGAGAGAGGGAGGAGGAGGACATTATTGACCAGAGAGAGGGAGGAGAAGGACATTATTTACAAGAGAAATGAAGGAGGAGGACATTATTGACCAGAGAGAGGGAGGAGAAGGACATTATTGACAAGAGAAATGAAGGAGGAGGACATTATTGACAAGAGAAAGGGAGAAGGAGGACATAATTGACCAGAGAGAGGGAGGAGGAGGACAAAATTGACCAGAGAGAGGGAGGAGGAGGACATTATTGACCAGAGAGAGGGAGGAGGATGACATTATTGACCAGAGAGAGGGAGGAGAAGGACATTATTGACCAGAGAGAGGGAGGAGGAGGACATTATTGACCAGAGAAAGGGAGAAGGACATTATTGATCAGAGAGAGGGAGGTGGAGGACATTATTGACCAGAGAGAGGGAGGAGGGGGACAAAATTGACCAGAGAGAGGGAGGAGGAGGACATTATTGACCAGAGAGAGGGAGGAGAAGGACATTATTGACAAGAGAAATGAAGGAGGAGGACATTATTGACAAGAGAGAGGGAGGAGGAGGACATTATTGACCAGAGAAAGGGAGGAGGACATTATTGATCAGAGAGAGGGGGGAGGAGGACATAATTGACCAGAGAGAGGGAGGAGGAGGACAAAATTGACCAGAGAGAGGGAAGAGGAGGACATTATTGACCAGAGAGAGCGAGGAGGATGACATTATTGACCAGAGAGAGGGAGGAGGAGGACATTATTGACCAGAGAGAGGGAGGAGGAGGACATTATTGACCAGAGAAAGGGAGAAGGACATTATTGATCAGAGAGAGGGAGGAGGAGGAACATAATTGACCAGAGAGAGGGAGGAGGAGGACAAAATTGACCAGAGAGAGGGAGGAGGAGGACATTATTGACCAGAGAGAGGGAGGAGGAGGACAATATTGACCAGAGGGAGGGAGGAGGAGGAGGACATTATTGACCAGAGAGAGGGAGGAGGAGGACATTATTGACAATAGAGAGGGAGGAGGAGGACATTATTGACCAGAGAGAGGGAGGAGGAGGACATTATTGACCAGAGAGAGGGAGGAGGAGGACATTATTGACCAGAGAGAGGGAGGAGGAGGACATTATTGACCAGAGAAATGAAGGAGGAGGACATTATTGACAAGAGAAAGGGAGGAGGAGGACATTATTGACCAGAAAAAGGGAGGAGGACATTATTGATCAGAGAGAGGGAGGAGGAGGACATAACTGACCAGAGAGAGGGAAGAGGAGGACAAAATTGACCAGAGAGAGGGAGGAGGAGGACATTATTGACCAGAGAGAGGGAGGAGGAGGACATTATTGACCAGAGAGAGGGAGGACGAGGACATTATTGACCAGAGAAAGGGAGGAGGAGGACATTATTGACCAGAGAAAGGGAGGAGGAGGACATTATTGACCAGAGAGAGGGAGGAGGAGGACATTATTGACCAGAGAGAGGGAGGAGGACATTATTGATCAGAGAGAGGGTGTAGGACATTATTGACCAGAGAGAGGGAGGAGGACATTATTGACCAGAGAGAGGGAGGAGGAGGACAATATTGACCAGAGGGAGGGAGGAGGAGGACATTATTGACCAGAGAGAGGGATGAGGATGACATTATTGACCAGAGAGAGGGAGGAGGAGGACATTATTGACCAGAGAGAGGGAGGAGGAGGACATTATTGACAAGAGAAATGGAGGAGGAGGACATTATTGACAAGAGAAAGGGAGGAGGAGGACATTATTGACCAGAGAAAGGCAGGAGGACATTATTGATCAGAGAGAGGGAGGAGGAGGACATAATTGACCAGAGAGAGGGAGGAGGAGGACAAAATTGACCAGAGAGAGGGAGGAGGAGGGCATTATTGACCAGAGAGAGGTAGGAGGAGGACAATATTGACCAGAGGGAGGGAGGAGGAAGACATTATTGACCAGAGAGAGGGAGGAGGAGGACATTATTGACCGGAGAGAGGGAGGAGGAGGACATTATTGACCAGAGAGAGGGAGGAGGAGGACATTATTGACCAGAGAGAGGGAGGAGGAGGACATTATTGACAAGAGAAATGAAGGAGGAGGACATTATTGACAAGAGAAAGGGAGGAGGAGGACATTATTGACCAGAGAAAGGGAGGAGGACATTATTGATCAGAGAGAGGGAGGAGGAGGACATAATTGACCAGAGAGAGGGAGGAGGAGGACAAAATTGACCAGAGAGAGGGAGGAGGAGGACATTATTGACCAGAGAGAGGGAGGAGGAGGACAATATTGACCAGAGGGAGGGAGGAGGAGGACAAAATTGACCAGAGAGAGGGAAGAGGAGGACATTATTGACCAGAGAGAGCGAGGAGGATGACATTATTGACCAGAGAGAGGGAGGAGGAGGACATTATTGACCAGAGAGAGGGAGGAGGAGGACATTATTGACCAGAGAAAGGGAGAAGGACATTATTGATCAGAGAGAGGGAGGTGGAGGAACATAATTGACCAGAGAGAGGGAGGAGGAGGACAAAATTGACCAGAGAGAGGGAGGAGGAGGACATTATTGACCAGAAAGAGGGAGGAGGAGGACAATATTGACCAGAGGGAGGGAGGAGGGGGAAATTATTGACCAGAGAGAGGGAGGAGGAGGACATTATTGACAAGAGAGAGGGAGGAGGAGGACATTATTGACCAGAGAGAGGGAGGAGGAGGACATTATTGACCAGAGAGAGGGAGGAGGAGGACATTATTGACCAGAGAGAGGGAGGAGGAGGACATTATTGACCAGAGAAATGAAGGAGGAGGACATTATTGACAAGAGAAAGGGAGGAGGAGGACATTATTGACCAGAAAAAGGGAGGAGGACATTATTGATCAGAGAGAGGGAGGAGGAGGACATAACTGACCAGAGAGAGGGAAGAGGAGGACATCATTGACCAGAGAGAGGGAGGAGGAGGACATTATTGACCAGAGAGAGGGAGGAGGAGGACATTATTGACCAGAGAGAGGGAGGACGAGGACATTATTGACCAGAGAAAGGGAGGAGGAGGACATTATTGACCAGAGAAAGGGAGGAGGAGGACATTATTGACCAGAGAGAGGGAGGAGGAGGACATTATTGACCAGAGAGAGGGAGGAGGACATTATTGATCAGAGAGAGGGAGTAGGACATTATTGACCAGAGAGAGGGAGGAGGACATTATTGACCAGAGAGAGGGAGGAGGAGGACAATATTGACCAGAGGGAGGGAGGAGGAGGACATTATTGACCAGAGAGAGGTAGGAGGAGGACATTATTGACCAGAGAGAGGGATGAGGATGACATTATTGACCAGAGAGAGGGAGGAGGAGGACATTATTGACCAGAGAGAGGGAGGAGGAGGACATTATTGACAAGAGAAATGGAGGAGGAGGACATTATTGACAAGAGAAAGGGAGGAGGAGGACATTATTGACCAGAGAAAGGGAGGAGAACATTATTGATCAGAGAGAGGGAGGAGGAGGACATAATTGACCAGAGAGAGGGAGGAGGAGGACAAAATTGACCAGAGAGAGGGAGGAGGAGGACATTATTGACCAGAGAGAGGTAGGAGGAGGACAATATTGACCAGAGGGAGGGAGGAGGAAGACATTATTGACCAGAGAGAGGGAGGAGGAGGACATTATTGACCGGAGAGAGGGAGGAGGAGGACATTATTGACCAGAGAGAGGGAGGAGGAGGACATTATTGACCAGAGAGAGGGAGGAGGAGGACATTATTGACAAGAGAAATGAAGGAGGAGGACATTATTGACAAGAGAAAGGGAGGAGGAGGACATTATTGACCAGAGAAAGGGAGGAGGACATTATTGATCAGAGAGAGGGAGGAGGAGGACATAATTGACCAGAGAGAGGGAGGAGGAGGACAAAATTGACCAGAGAGAGGGAGGAGGAGGACATTATTGACCAGAGAGAGGGAGGAGGAGGACAATATTGACCAGAGGGAGGGAGGAGGAGGACATTATTGACCAGAGAGAGGGAGGAGGAGGACATTATTGACCAGAGAGAGGGAGGAGGAGGACATTATTGACCAGAGAGAGGGAGGAGGAGGACATTATTGACCAGAGAGAGGGAGGAGGAGGACATTATTGACCAGAGAGAGGGAGGAGGAGGACATTATTGACCAGAGAGAGGGAGGAGGAGGACATTATTGACAAGAGAAATGAAGGAGGAGGACATTATTGACAAGAGAAAGGGAGGAGAACATTATTGATCAGAGAGAGGGAGGAGGAGGACATAACTGACCAGATAGAGGGAGCAGGAGGACAAAATTGACCAGAGAGAGGGAGGAGGAGGACATTATTGACCAGAGAGAGGGAGGAGGAGGCCATTATTGACCAGAGAGAGGGAGGACGAGGACATTATTGACCAGAGAAAGGGAGGAGGAGGACATTATTGACCAGAGAAAGGGAGGAGGAGGACATTATTGACCAGAGAGAGGGAGGAGGAGGACATTATTGACCAGAGAGAGGGAGGAGGACATTATTGATCAGAGAGAGGGAGTAGGACATTATTGACCAGAGAGAGGGAGGAGGACATTATTGACCAGAGAGAGGGAGGAGGACATTATTGACCACAGAGAGGGAGGAGGAGGACATTATTGATCAGAGAGAGGGAGGAGGACATTATTGACCAGAGAGAGGGAGGAGGAGGACATTATTGACCTGAGAGAGGGAGGAGATCCTATTACAAATAATTGAGGACATGAGTGGGGAAGAAATACACATTATGGAAATGACAAAGAAAGAAAGTAAAGGAGGAATAAAAAGAGAGGGTTTAGATGAAGAAAAAAGTAAGAGATAAAACTAGAAAGAAAGAGAGAGAGGCAGAACAAGTGGTGTATGACAGCAGAATGGGTGATGATGAGGAGATCAGAAAGAAAGGAGGGATGAAAAGGGAGGAAGAGGAAGTAGAGAGAATGGAAGGGGAGAGATGTGGCACTATCAGCAGGTATAAAAATGACAGCGGTAGTTTGTGACAAATACCAGTGTCAAACACTCAAACACATGCTCAGAAACCATTGACAGAGAGAGAGAGAGAGAGAGAGAGAGAGAGAGAGAGAGAGAGAGAGAGAGAGAGAGAGAGAGAGAGAGAGAGAGAGGGAGAAATCAATGGAGCATTACAGAGATTTTGAAAAGGTTAGAACAGATGGAGATAATAAAGAGAGAGCGGCTGAAAAACAAAGCGAGTATATTCGATTGACAGAGAGTGAGAGAATAAGACTGCCAGTCACAGGTCAAACAGAGGTTTATCCTCTCTTTCAACCCCGCATCCCTCCATCTTCCAGATCTCTGGCTTTGCCAAGCCAACAAGGTCATCGATTATCGAACATCTCCCTGTCTGAAAACACCCACTCCCTTCTAGAGCTGCCTTCGGCAGTCCAGTCTGGGCAGACACCATTCTAATAACATTCTGAGAACATTCCAACAACATTCTAATAACATTCTAAACATTCCGAAAACATTCCAAACATTCCGAAAACATTCAAATAACATTCTAAACATTCCGAAAACATTCTAATAACATTCTGAGAACATTCCAACAACATTCTAATAACATTCTAAACATTCCAAAAACATTCAAATAACATTCTAAACATTCCGAAAACATTCTAATAACATTCTGAGAATATTCCCAAGGATAGCTGGTGAAGGAATCGGCAAAATCATCAAAACATCTCAACTTTGGGAGAACCGTCAAATAAAATAAAATCTTTTTCGTTTGGGTACACATATTTGCAGATGTTATCATAGGTGCGTGAAATGTTTGTGTCTCTAGTTCCAACATTGCAGTTATACCTTGCAATAAAATATAATAAAATATACTGTACACACAATCCAGAAAAATAAAGAAAATTAGAAATATCAGAACATGCAATGACAGAGACTGGAATATAAATATATGTAGATTGTCACGCCCTGACCTGAGAGATCTTTTTTATGTCTCTATTTTGGTTTGGTCAGGGCGTGAGTTGGGGTGGGCATTCTATGTCTTGGTTTCTATGTTTTCTTTTCTGTGTGTTTGGCCGGGTGTGGTTCTCAATCAGGGGCAGCTGTCTATCGTTGTCTCTGATTGACAACCATACTTAGGTAGCCTTTTTCCACCTGGTTGTTGTGGGTAGTTGTTTTCTGTTTTGTGTCTTCACCAGACAGGACTGTTTCGCTTTCGTTCACTCTCTTTGTTGTTTTTTGGTTGTTTCAGTGTTCAGTTTATTTATTTTATTAAAATGAACACGCTGCGTTTTGGTCTCCTCCCTTAGACGATCGTTACAGAACTACCCACCACCAAAGGACCAAGCAGCGTGGTAGGAAGGAGCAGCAATTGTTGGAGAGTTGGACATGGGAGGAAATCCTGGACGGCAATGGACCCTGGGCACAGACGGGAGAGTATCGCCGTCCAAAAGAGGAGCTGGAGGCAGCTAAGGCGGAGCGGCCACACTACGAGGAGTTGGCTCGAGGAGACGTGCACGAGAGGCAACCCCAGCATTTTGGGGGGGGGGGGGGGGAGTACACGGGGAGATTGGCAGAGTCAGGTCATAGACCTGAGCCAACTCCTCGTGTTTGCCGTGGGGAGAGAGTGACCGAGCAGGCACCGTGTTATGCGGTGAGGCGCAAGGTGTCCCCTGTGCGCACTCATAGCCCGGTGCGCTACATCGCAGCTCCTCGCATCGGCCGGGCTAGAGTGGGCATCCAGCCAGGAAGGATTGTGCCAGCCCTGCTCTCCAGACCTCCAGTACGTCTCTACGGCCCAGGATATCCTGTGCCGGCTCTGCGCACTGTGTCTCCAGTGCGTCTGCACAGCCCAGTGCGTCCTGTGCCTGCGCCCCACACGTGCCGGGCCAAAGTCCCTATCCAGCCAGGACGGGTTGTGCAGGCTCTACGCTTGAGACGTCCAGTGCGCCGCCACGGCCCAGTGTATCCGGTGCCTCGGCCAAGGACAAGGTCTCCTGCATGTCTCCCCAGCCTGGTGAGTCCTGTGCCTGCTCCCAGAGCCAGGCCTCCTGTGTGTCTCTCCACTCAAGTGGTGATCCATAGCACGAAGCCTCCAGTGATGATCCATGGCACGAAGCCTCCAGTGATGATCCATGGCACGAAGCCTCCAGTGATGATCCATGGGCCGACGCCTCTAGTGATGATCCATGGCATGAAGCCTCCAGTGATGATCCATGGCACGAAGCCTCCAGTGATGATCCATGGCACGAAGCCTCCAGTGATGATCCATGGCATGAAGCCTCCAGTGATGATCCATGGCATGAAGCATCCAGTGATGATCCATGGCATGAAGCCTCCAGTGATGATCCATGGCATGAAGCATCCAGTGATGATCCATGGCATGAAGCCTCCAGTGATGATCCATGGCCCGAAGCCTCCAGTGATGATCCATGGCCCAGAGCCTCCAGTGATGATCCATGGCCCGAAGCCTCCAGTGATGATCCATGGCCCGAAGCCTCCAGTGATGATCCATGGCACGAAGCCTCCAGTGATGATCCATGGCCCGAAGCCTCCAGTGATGATCCA
>NC_052338.1:35177015-35249515 GCF_016432855.1 Salvelinus namaycush
TTGGAAGGTGAACCTTCGCCCCAGTCTGAGGTCCTGAGCGCTCATCAAGGATCTCTGTTGACCTTTCTATCGAACCTGACTAGTCTCCCAGTCCCTGCCACTGAAAATACATCCCCACAGCATGATGCTGCTACCACCATGCTTCACCGTAGGGATGGTGCTAGGTTTCCTCCAGATGTGATGCTTGGCATTCAGGCCAAAGAGTTCAATCTTGGTTTCATCAGACCAGACAATCTTGTTTCTCATGGTCTGAAAGTCCTTTACGTGCCTTTTGGCAAACTCAAAGCAGGTTGTCATGTGAATTTTACTGAGGAGTGGCTTCCGTCTGGCCACTCTAACATAAAGGCGTGATTGGTTGAGTGCTGCAGAGATTTTTGTCCATCTGGAAGGTTCTCCCATCTCCAGAGGAACTCCGGAGCTCTGTTAGAGTGACCATCGGTTTCTTGGTCACCTTCCTGACCAAGGCCCTTCTCCCCCGATTGCTCAGTTTGGCCAGGGGGCCAGCTCTAGGAAGTGTCTTGGTGGATCCAAACTTCTTCCGTTTAATAATGAAGGAGGCCACTGTGTTCCTGGGGACCTTTAATGGTGCAGAAATGTTTGGGTACCCTTCCCCAGATCTGTGCCTCGACACAATCCTGTCTCAGATCTCTATGGACAATTCCTTCGACATGATGTCTTGGTTTTTGCTCTGACATGCACTGTCAACTGTGGGACCTTATATAGACAGTTGTGTGTCTTTCCAAATCATGTCCAATCAATTGAATTTACCATAGACGGACTCCAATCAAGTTGTAGAAACATCTCAAGCATGATCAATGGATACAGGATGCACATGACCACAATTTCGAGTCTAAGAAACTCATAGCAAAAGGTCTGAATACTTATGTAAATAAGGAATTTATATATATATATATATATATACACTGCTCAAAAAAATAAAGGGAACACTTAAACAACACAATGTAACTCCAAGTCAATCACACTTCTGTGAAATCAAACTGTCCACTTAGGAAGCAACACTGATTGACAATAAATTTCACATGCTGTTGTGCAAATGGAATAGACAACAGGTGGAAATTATAGGCAATTAGCAAGACACCCCCAATAAAGGAGTGGTTCTGCAGGTGGTGACCACAGACCACTTCTCAGTTCCTATGCTTCCTGGCTGATGTTTTGGTCACTTTTGAATGCTGGCGGTGCTTTCACTCTAGAGGTAGCATGAGACGGAGTCTACAACCCACACAAGTGGCTCAGGTAGTGCAGCTCATCCAGGATGGCACATCAATGCGAGCTGTGGCAAGAAGGTTTGCTGTGTCTGTCAGCGTAGTGTCCAGAGCATGGAGGCGCTACCAGGATACAGGCCAGTACATCAGGAGATGTGGAGGAGGCCGTAGGAGGGCAACAATCCAGCAGCAGGACCGCTACCTCCGCCTTTGTGCAAGGAGGAGCAGGAGGAGCACTGCCAGAGCCCTGCAAAATGACCTCCAGCAGGCCACAAATGTGCATGTGTCTGCTCAAACGGTCAGAAACAGACTCCACGAGGGTGGTATGAGGCCCGACGTCCACAGGTGGGGGTTGTGCTTACAGCCCAACACCGTGCAGGACGTTTGGCATTTGCCAGAGAACACCAAGATTGGCAAATTCGCCACTGGCGCCCTGTGCTCTTCACAGATGAAAGCAGGTTCACACTGAGCACGTGACAGACGTGACATAGTCTGGAGACGCCGTGGAGAACGTTCTTCTGCCTGCAACATCCTCCAGCATGACCGGTTTGGCGGTGGGTCAGTCATGGTGTGGGGTGGCATTTCTTTGGGGGGCCGCACAGCCCTCCATGTGCTCGCCAGAGGTAGCCTGACTGCCATTAGGTACTGAGATGAGATCCTCAGACCCCTTGTGAGACCATATGCTGGTGCGGTTGGCCCTGGGTTCCTCCTAATGCAAGACAATGCTAGACCTCATGTGGCTGGAGTGTCAGCAGTTCCTGCAAGAGGAAGGCATTGATGGACTGGCCCGCCCGTTCCCCAGACCTGAATCCAATTGAGCACATCTGGGACATCATGTCTCGCTCCATCCACCAACGCCACGTTGCACCACAGACTGTCCAGGAGTTAGCGGATGCTTTAGTCCAGGTCTGGGAGGAGATCCCTCAGGAGACCATCCGCCACCTCATCAGGAGCATGCCCAGGCATTGTAGGCAGGTCATACAGGCACGTGGAGGCCACACACTACTGAGCCTCATTTTGACTTGTTTTAACCTATTCTCAATAGGGAGTGGTTCTGGTTCTGGTTCTGAAAACTGTTTTCACTTTGTAAAAAATTCGTTCCCAAATTAAAATTGCCTCGTACTCAATTCTTGCTCGTACAATATGCATATTATTATTACTATTGGATAGAAAACACTCTCTAGTTTCTAAAACCGTTTGAATTATATCTGTGAGTAAAACAGAACTCAAGTTGGAGCAAACTTCCTGTCAGGAAGTGAGAAATCTGAAATCAGGCACTCTGTTCTAGGGTCAGTTTATTAATTTGCATGTGTTCTATTGGTTCGACATGCACTGCATACGCCTTCCCCTAGATGTCAGCAAGCGGTGAGAATTGGAATGGTGTTGCTAGGCAGATCTGAAGCCATATAAAGGGTTTTGGAACGTGGGGTGCACTCTTTTCAACGTTCGCCATGACGCAAGACAGACCTCAGGAATGCATTCTGAAAAGCTCTCGTTATAGGAGTTAGATATATCCGGCTCTGATTTTATTCGATATAGGTGTTAAAGACATCATAATGTAGTTATTTTAAACCGAGTTATATCAGTTTATATCAGTATATTGCGATTTTCGGATATTTCTTTGTGCTGCGTTATAGTGAGTTGGGCACGTCTGGGCCACATGGCTAATGTTTACTGCTGATTCCTAAGTTGAAGACGGCAATCTACAACCGAGCAACGATGATTCTGGACAAAGGACAACTTGCCCAAGATTCTGATGGAAGCTCATCAAAAAGTAAGAACTATTTATGAAGTTAATTCGTTGTTCTGTTGAAAAATGTTGACCTACTATTCCGCCATTAATTTCGGTGCGGTCTCGCTTTAACGCACGCTGTATGTCGCAGTAACGTTAATTTTAAAAATCTAACACAGCGGTTGCATTATTAAGAACTAATGTATCTTTCATTTGCTGTCCAACCTGTATTTTTTTGTCAAGTTTATGATTAGTTATTGATTAGATTAGGTGCCTCTCCCAAGATTTCTCCCGACATTTTGTTTGCAGCTTGGCTACTATTCTTATTGTATAACCACGATTTGTGCCGCTAAATATGCACATTTTCGAACAAACTCTATATGTATTGTGTAATATGATGTTATAGGACTGTCATCTGAAGAAGTTTGAGAAGGTTAGTGAAAAAATTAATATCTTTTGCTGGTTTATTCGTTATCGCTATTGTTGGCTTGAATCAATGCTGTTGTGTGGTTGGCTATTGTAGTAAGCTAATATAATGCTATATTGTGTTTTCGCTGTAAAACACTTAAAAAATCTGAAATATTGGCTGGATTCACAAGATCTTTGTCTTTCATTTGCTGTACACTGTGTATTTTTCATAAATGTTTTATGATGAGTATTTAGGTAATTCACGTTGGTCTCTGTAGTTATTCTAGTTGCTTTGGTGAGAGTTGTGATGGTGGCTGCAATGTAAAACTATGATTTATACCTGAAATATGCAAATTTTTCTAACAAAACATATGCTATACAATAAATATGTTATCAGACTGTCATCTGATGAAGTTGTTTCTTGGTTAGTGACTATTTATATCTTTATTTGGTCGAATTTGTGATAGCTACCTATGCAGGAAAAAAATGGTGGGAAAAAAAAGTTGTGTCTTTTGCTATCGTGGTTAGCTAATAGAAATACATATTGTGTCTTCCCTGTAAAACATTTTAAAAATCAGAAATGATGGCTGGATTCACAAGATGGGTATCTTTCATATGCTGTATTGGACTTGTTAATGTGTGAAAGTTAATTTCGCGCCCTGCACTTTGAGCTGGCTGTTGTCATAAGTGTACCGACGTCGGGCTTGCAGCCAGAAGAAGTTAACCCACCGTTCCTAGGCCATCACTGACTTGCCTAGTTAAATAAAGGTAAAAAAGTATATAAAAATAACAAGAATTTAAGCTTTCTGCCAATATCAAATATGTCTATGTCCTGGGAAATCTTCTTGATACTTACAACCTCATGCTATTTGGATTAGCCTACGTTAGCTCAACCATCCCGCAAGGGGACCCACCGATCATGAAGAAGTTGATCCAGTTTAGAATAAGGCTGTAACGTAACAAAATGTGGAAAAAGTCAAGGGGTCTGAATACTGTCCAAATGCAATGTATGTTGTTGTATTTTGTATCGATGTGGAAAGACTGCTGTGTAACTTGACTTGGGATGGATCCTTACTAGTCTATAGGACACTTGGGATGGATCCTTACTAGTCTATAGGACACTCGGGATGGATCATTATTAGTCTATACCAAAACCAGATCTAGATTTAAAATCAGAGGGGGTTTGGAGGCATTGCATATCAGGGCCAGGGTTAGGTTGCACGTAACCTGATATCAACAACAGAAGAATAACTAGGCACCTCTGTTTAATAACCTTGCACAGCTTCTCTTTTTTAAGAGACCTACTGCAAGCGAATTCTACAAGTGAGTTTCCAGACAATACAAAACAGTCATTTAAAACAATTAGACTTTGGAAGTGACACAAATTCCTACTGTGCACATCATGCCACAAATGCATCGGCACTTGGACGAGTGGACCGAATGAAAAAGAGCGAGTTCCTGCAGACAAAATGCCTAATGGACGGGAGAGCACATTGTCAGATGTACTCACCCAGCGACAATGTTCGTTTTCTCCAGAGTTCAGTAAAGTCAGTCTACAAAACAACACCACGAAAATTGTCATTTTCTCTGAGAAATGTAAGAAATAGAGGCCAAGGAAGGTAAGGGGAAAGAGGGACAGCGTGTATGTATGAGTCTGTATGTGAGTGTTTGCGCGTGTGAGTAGATTGGGTGTTGAGGTCGATTGAGAGAACGGGTTGGAGATTGTTGAGCTGCCACTGACAGCCAGGCGAAGAGCACAAAGGAGCAGCTTGGACAAGACACTCCGCGGACGAAGGAGGAACTCAGGCCAGCCAGAGATAGGGTTACTTTGGTAAACTTCAAGTAATGAAGTGGCGAGTTGAGGGAGACCCGTGATCTTTACACCAGCAAAAATAAAATAGTTTGCACCACACAACAACGAAGTTACGCAACCATAAATAAATAGGTTATTAGGAGGTTTAAATGTACTAGTCACAGACAAACAACTTGACATGCTGCCATCTTGGAATATATACAATGGGCTTTTTAGTCCAGCACTAGACTTACTAGTCTATAGGACACTTGGGATGGGATCATTACTAGTCTATAGGACACTAGGGATGGATCATTATAAATCAGGACTGATGTCTTTGAGTTATGTGCATGAAACTCGCTCAATGTACCAGTGACTCGCTCAATGTACCAGTGACTCGCTCAATGTACCAGTGACTCGCTCAATGTACCAGTGACTCGCTCAATGTACCAGTGACTCGCTCAATGTACCAGTGACTCGCTCAATACGGAAGTTGTCAGATGACGTGGATGCTTCTCTACAGGATTGTTTTATGATTGTTTTGCTAGCACAGACTGGAATATATTCCGGGATTCATCCAAGGGCATTGAGGAGTATACCATCTCAGTCATAGGCTTCATCAATAAGTGCATCGACGACGTCGTCCCCACAGTGACCGTACGTACATATCGCAACCAGAAGCCAAGGATTACAGGCAACTTTCAAGGAGCGGGACACTAATCTGGACGCTTATAATAAATCCCGCTATGCCCTAAGACGAACCATCAAACAAGCAAAACGTCAATACAGGCTTAAGATTGAATCCTACTACACCGGATCTGACACTCGTCGGATGTGGCAACGCTTGAAAACTATTACGGACTACAAAGGGAAACCCAGACGCGAGCTGCCCAGTGAAGCGAGCCTACAAAGTATGATAAATGCCTTTTAAGCTCGATTCGAGGCAAGCAACACTGAAGAATAAACGAGAGCACCAGCTGTTCTGGACAACTGTGTGATAATGCTCTAGTTAGCCAATGTGAGAAAGACCTATAAACAGGTCAACATTCACAAAGCCGAGGGGCCAGACGGATTACCAGGACGTGTACTCAAACCATGCGCAGACAAACCAGCATTTTCAACCTCTCCCTGACCGAATCTGTAATATCTACATGTTTCAAGTAGACCTGTGCTCAAGGAAGCGAAGTTAACCTGCCTTAATGATTACCGCCCCGTAGCACTCACATCGGTAGCCATGAAGTGCTTTGAAAGGCTGGTTGTGGCTCACATCTACATCATCCCCCTGGATACCCTAGACCCACTAGAGACCTGGAAGTGTGGTGCCAGGACGACAACAACCTCTCCCTGAATGTGAGCAAGACAAAGAAGCTGATTGTGGACTACGGGGAAAGGTGGGCCGAACAGACATCTGTTAACATCGATGAGCAGAGTAGCAGAGCGAGTCAAGAGTTTCAAGTTCCTTGGTGTCCACATCACCAAAAAACGACCATGGTTCAAACACACCAAGACAGTCGTGAAGAGGGCACGACAAAACCTTTTCCCCCTCAGGAGACTGAAAAGATTTGTCATGAGTCCCCAGATCCTCAAAGGGTTCTACAGCTGCACCATGAGAACATCCTGACTGGCTGCATCACTGACTGGTATGGCAATTTCTCGGCATCTGACCGCAAGGCGCTACAGAGGGTAGTATGTACGGCCCAGTACATCACTGGGGCCAAGCTTCCTGCTATCCAAGACCTATATACCAGGCGGTGTCAGAGGAAAGCCCAAAGATTTGTCAAAGACTCCAGTCATCCAAGTCATAGAATATTTTCTCTGCTACCGCACGACAAGCGGTACCGGAGCGCCAAGTCTGGGACCAAAAGGCTCCTTAACAGCTTCTACCCCCAAGCCATAAGACTGCTGAAGAATCAAATAGCCACCGGACTATTTACATCCCCCCCCCACACACACACATTTGTTTTGTACACTGATGCTACTCGCTGTTTACTATCTATGCATAGTCACTTCACCCCTAACTACATGTACAAATTACCTCGACTAACCTGTAACCCCGCACACTGACTCTGTACCGGTATCCCCTTAATTTAGCCTCGTTATTGTTATTTTATTGTTACTTTTTTTTTTTTTATTACTATTAGTTTATTTGGTTAATATTTTATTAACTCTTTCTTGAACTGCAGTGTTGGTTAAGGTCTTGTAAGTCAGCATTTCACGGTAAAGTCTACACTTGTTGTATTAGGTACATGTGACAAATACAGGATGATGTTGATTTGATGTAAACCTTTTCAAAGGCAATTATAATCTGAGCATGGAGGTACTGCTGTGTTTCTTTTCTACCTGGTAATTAACGGCACCCACCCAGGGTTCCCAGGTCTAAATCAGTCCCGGATTAACTTTTACTGCCTCAGAAACCCGGATCCGGGATCACCCCCCACCCCCCCCACACTGATTAGCATCGCTAGCATAGCGTCACAATTAAATAGTAGTATCTAAATATCATTAAATCACAAGTCCAAGACACCAAATGAAAGATACAGATCTTGTGAATAAAGCCACCATTTCAGATTTTTAAAATGTTTTACAGGGAAGACAAAATATGTAAATCTATTAGCTAACCACGTTAGCAAAAGACACCATTTTTCTTAGTCCACCATTTTTTCTCAACACCAGTAGCTATCACCAATTCGGCCAAATAAAGATATTGATAGCCACTAACCAAGAAAAAACCTCATCAGATGACAGTCTGATAACATATTTATTGTATAGCATAGGTTTTGTTAGAAAAATGTGCATATTTCAGGTATAAATCATAGTTTGCAATTGCAGCCACCATCACAAATCTCCCCAAAGCGACTAGAATTACTACATAGAGCAACGTGTATTACCAATTTACTCATCATAAAACATTTCTTAAAAATACACAGCTCACAGCAATGGATAGACACAGATCTTGTGAATTCAGACAATATTTCAGATTTTCAAAGTGTCTTACAGCGAAAACACAATAAATCGTTATATTAGCATACCACATTTGCAAACGTTACCCGACCATTGATTCAAGGCAAAATTAGCTATAGCGTTATCATCACCAAAATACATTAATTTTTTCACTAACCTTCTCAGAATTCTTCCGATGACACTCCTGTAACATCATATTACACAATCCATATAGAGTTTGATCGAAAATGTGCATATCTAGCGGCACAAATTGTGCTTACACAATGGAAATAGTGTTCAACTACTCAAGCAATCTGCCCGGCGCCATTTTGAAAATACAACTATTTTTATCTAAAACTATTCATAAACTTGACTAAAAAAATACAGGTTGGACATGAAATGAAAGATGCATTAGTTATTAATGCAACCGCTGAGTTAGATTTTTTAAATTAACGTTACTAGACATACAGTGTGCGTTACAGCCAGACTAGTGCCGCAATAATGGCGTCACTAATCGCCATTATTGAGTTTACATTTTTCCACATAAAAACGGAATAACATCATAAATAGCTCTTACTTTTCGACGAGCTTCCATCAGAATCTTGGCATGGTGGTCCTTTGTCCAAAAGAATCGTTGCTTGGTTGTAAAACGTTGCATTCAACTTCTGATATAGCAGCTAACAAAAGCTAACAATAGCTATTTTGCCCCAACGTGTCCAAATCCTCACGACGCAATACTGAGGAAATTCCGAAAAATAGCAATATACTCGCATAATCTGATATAACTCGGTTTAAAATAGCTTCGTTATGATGCTTCTAACACCTATATCGAATTAAATTACAGACGGATACATCTAACGTTGATTACTGAGCGTTTGAAAATGGCATCTTGAGGTCCCTTTCTGCGTAATGGTCAGCGTCGAAAGGAAGGCTCCCCTCACTCCTTGGCCTTTTATAACCTCTGAGAGCTACGTAGCAGGCCCATTCCACTTCTCATTGGTTACTGACATCCAGGGGAAGGCGGGTGCAGTTCATGTCGTTCCATAGGATACACACAGACCTTAAAAACTGATCTGAGACCAGAGCTTCGCTCTCAGACCATCGCAGTACCTGTCATGGATTTCGCTGTAGAAAGAGTTCTGGGTCACCCACAGACATAATTCCAACGGTTTATGAAACTAGAGAGTGTTTTCTATCCAATAGAATTAATAATATGCATATTGTACGAGCAAGAATTGAGCACGAGGCAGTTTAATTTGGCGACACCCAGAAAAAATAAATGCTAACTGCTCCCCCTATTGACAAAAGGTTAAAGGGAAAGAATGAAACTCAGGAGTGTAACTGTTTTCCAGGTTCAGATTGGAATTTGACATGATACAACTCTGAACCGATGGTTTGGATAATCAGTTTCACTAACAGCTGAACAGGCCACACCCCTCCAACGGCTTTCTAGATTATTATTGGTCTTTTCTGGTATCAACAGGCAACTATTGGATATCGATCCAGCTGTACGTGTCCTTGGAGCGTTGAGGTCAAAATCCAATCGTAATGTTTTTTTTGCCAAGCTTGTCAGAATTAACACAATACCCAAATGGATTCCCATATTGATCCAAAAAGGGAGTAATATTGATCCCTCTCCGTTTAAGTAAAGTACAGGCTTCTGCATTAGTGTCAGGTGGAGTTAATAGATTATCTCATTATATCGGATCGACATCGAACGATCACCTTTTCCTCCCACAGTGACTTTGTCTGCATGTAAAGCTTTAGAGGGCTCTAGTGTAAGACACAAAGAGTGTGTGTGTGTGTGTGTGTGTGTGTGTGTGTGTGTGTGTGTGTGTGTGTGTGTGTGTGTGTGTGTGTGTGTGTGTGTGTGTGTGTGTGTGTGTGTGTGTGTGTGTGTGTGTGTGTGTGTCAACTCACGTGTGTAAGCCTGCATGTGCTTTTGCCGGTGCTTGTGCTTACATATGTGTGTTTATTCTAATCTCATTAAGAGGATATTGCATAGGGTGTGTGTGTGTGTGTGTGTGTGTGTGTGTGTGTGTGTGTGTGTGTGTGTGTGTGTGTGTGTGTGTGTGTATGTGTGTGTGTGTGTGTGTGTGTGTGTGTGTGTGTGTGTGTGTGTGTGTGTGTGTGTGTGTGTGTGTGTGTGTGTGTGTTTGTGTGTATTACGTAACACCAGTGTAGCCCTGCTATAACCCTGTCTATCTCACGACTAGATGCTATTACCCTAGCCAACCAGCGCTGGGCCCCAAGCCAACCTTCCCCACTGATCTGATCACTGAAACGAGTCCCAAATGGAACCATAATCCCTTTTGTAGTGCACTTCTTTTGGACAGTGCCCATATGACTCTGGTCAAAAGTAGTGCACTACACAGGGAATAGGGTGCCATTTGGGACTCAGATGGGATTGAAGTACATCATTAGCCTGCCTCGTCTCAATGAGATTCTATCTCAATGGAGCTAACCTGGATAGCTAGAGGTTAGATAAGTATAGCCGTATTAGGCTATTTGTTAGTGATATCCCCATGCAATTAGAAACAGAGCTAGAATATATATTTTTTTATCATATCGGCTGGCTCTCAGCTCAGTCACGTATGGCTCAGGTTGTAGAACGTGTTGTTACATAAATACGTTATAAATTACAGTCCAGCACTGACACCAAAATTAACTATAAATTAGCAATGAAGGTCCTGATGAGAAGTCAATTAGTGTAATCAAGTGTGCTGGTGTCAGGCTGGAGAAAAAACCTGCAAATCCCGTATCGCTCTCTCTCTAGCATCCGCTACGGGAAGTATTTATCTCTGTCAGTAGATAGGCCAACAGATTACCAGTTTATGAGACACTAGGTCATCTGGTAAGACCAGAGAGATGTGAAGTGACCGCTGGCGACAGACCATGACATGCAAAACCGTTACGGTACTAAGCGTAGGGTACATCTCAATAGTCTGTGGTTTTCCTCCTTGTCTCTTCTTCATTTGCACTATTGTCAGAGAACTAGACTCTCTAGAAGGAATCCACTGCATCTCAATAGTCAAGTGGTTTCCTCCTTGTGTTCATATCAACACATATGAACTAGAGGAGACAAGGAAAGGAGGTTTACTTTAGACTACTGAAATGTGCCCCTGGTTTCTGCCTTGTCCTCCACAACCTAAAACAACACCTTCCACCCTCGTCACTCTACACTTTCTTCATCTCTCCATCTCTCTGTAGAGGTGATCCCCTCTGAGGAGAGAGTAAAAAATAAGAGATTAAAGGAAGGAAGCTTGTCACCTTGTCCTGATGACCGTCCTACCTCCATCCTCATAGCTGCCAATTAGTTTATCTTCCACATAGAGACAAGGGCATGAATGTAATGAGAGAGAGAGAGAGAGAGAGAGGGGGGGGGGGGGGGAGAGAGAGAGAGACAGGGGGAGAGAGATAGAGAGAGAGAGGGAGAGAGAGAGACAGGGGGAGAGAGAGAGAGAGAGAGAGAGAGAGAGAGAGAGAGAGAGAGAGAGAGAGAGAGAGAGAGAGAGAGAGAGGCGGAGAGGGAGTTAGAAACAGAGAGAAAGAGACAGAGAGGAAGAAAGAGTTGTTGGAGAAAAGAACAAAGGAAAGAAGGGATTGGTTATTTGAAGGATTTGGGATTTTGTTGACAGAATGTATCAGAAACAGTGACCCATCTCTTTGCTCTCAGCCCCATGACACACTTAACTCTGGCTAGCTCTACACAACAACAAAACATTAGAATTTCTGCCAACCACCATTTTGTGTTTTGTTGTCTTCCTCAGCTGAGTGCTTACTGTAGTTAATAACTTCATCCTCAAGAGGACAGGGGTTGAAGTATTGTGTCTAAGAGGTACAGTATTTACTTTGGGACCTGAAATAAAATGACCTCTGAAATAAAAATCCTAAATAAAAAAAACTACACAGAGAAGTCTTTAAAACTGTATTATAATATTTCAATTGATGTTTGACTGTATTTGGAAATTCATTTGTAAGTGAGAAGAACTCCCTTAACTTCCTATTGTAATAATTCAGATTTCCCTCCCCGGCATTTACACACGGAGACACACAAACACATGCACACACACACACACACACACACACACACACACACACACACACACACACACACACACACACACACACACACACACACACACACACACACGAGGTCGTTCAAGATTGATGTTGAAATTGAACGTCTAGCCATGTCCTGAGGACGTCGGGAAATGACTTCAAAACCGGCCACTAGGGGCAACAGTGAGCCCTATTACCATCAAGTTGGCTTAGGTTATTCTAGGGTGTTGTGGACAGGTTAGTGGAGCATATTCAAATTTTTGGTGACTTCAATATTCACATGGAAAAGTCCACAGACCCAGTCCGAAAGGCTTTCGGAGCCATCATCGACTCAGTGAGTTTTGTCCAACATGTCTCTGGACCTACTCACTGCCACAGTCATACTCTGGACCTAGTTTTGTCACCATGGAATAATTGTTGTGGATCTTAATGTTTTTCCTCTTAACCCTGGACTATCGGACCACCATTTTATTACGTTTGCGATCGCAACAAATAATCTGCTCAGACCCCAAACAAGGACCATCAAAAGTCGTACTATAAATTCTCAGACAACCCAAAGATTCCTTGATGCCCTTCCAGACTCCTTCTGCCTACCCAAGGACGTCAGAGGACGAAAAATCAGTTAACCACCTAACTGAGGAACTCAATTTAACCTTGCGCAATACGCTAGATGCAGTTGCACCCCTAAAAACAAAAAACATATGTCATAAGAAACTAGCTCCCTGGTATACAGAAAATACCCGAGCTCTGAAGCAATCTTCCAGAAAATTTGAACGGAAATGGCGCCACACCAAACTGGAAGTCTTCCGACTAGCTTGGAAAGACAGTATCATGCGGTATCGAAGAGCCCTCGCTGCTGCTCGATCATCCTATTTTTCCAACTTAATTGAGGAAAATAAGAACAATCCAAATTGTATTTTTGATACTGTCGCAAAGCTAACTAAAAAGCAGCATTCCCCAAGAGAGGATGGCATTCACTTTAGCAGTAATAAATTCATGAACTTCTTTGAGGAAAAGATCCTGATCATTAGAAAGCAAATTACGGACTCCTCTTTAAATCTGCGTATTCCTCCAAAGCTCAGTTGTCCTGAGTCTGCACATCTCTGCCAGGACCTAGGATAAAGGGAGACACTCAAGTGTTTTAGTACTATATCTCTTGACAAAATGATGAAAATAATCAATCATGGCTTTTAAACCTTCAAGCTGCATGCTGGACCCTATTCCAACTAAACTACTGAAAGAGCTGCTTCCTGTGCTTGGCCCTCCTATGTTGAACATCATAAATGTCTCTCTATCCACCGGATGTGTACCAAACTCAATAAAAGTGGCAGTAATAAAGCCTCTCTTGAAAAAGCCAAACCTTGACCCAGAAAATATAAAAAACTATCGGCCTATATCGAATCTTCCATTCCTCTCAAAAATTTTGAAAAAGATGTTGCGTAGTAACTCACTGCCTTCCTGAAGACAAACAATGTATACGAAATGCTTCAGTCTGGTATTAGACCCCATCATAGCACTGAGACTGCACTTGTGAAGGTGGTAAATTACCTTTAATGGCGTCAGACCGAGGCTCTGTATCTGTCCTCGTGCTCCTAGACCTTGGTGCTGCTTTTGATACTATCGATCACCACATTCTTTTAGAGAGATTGGAAACCCAAATTGGTCTACACGGACAAGTTCTGGCTTGGTATAGAACTTATCTGTCGGAAAGATATCAATTTGTCTCTGTGAATGGTTTGTCCTCTGACAAATCAACTGTAAATGTCGGTGTTCCTCAAGGTTCCGTTTTAGGACCACTATTGTTTTCACTATATATTTTACCTCTTGGGGATGTCATTCGAAAACATAATGTTAACTTTCACTGCTATGCGGATGACACACAGCTGTACATTTCAATGAAACATGGTGAAGCCCCAAAATTGCCCTCGCTAGAAGCCTGTGTTTCAGACATAAGGAAGTGGATGGCTGCAAACTTTCTACGTCTGAACTCGGACAGAACAGAGATGCTTGTTCTAGGTCCCAAGAAACAAAGAGATCTTCTGTTGAATCTGACAATTAATCATGATGGTTGTACAGTCGTCTCAAATAAAACTGTGAAGGACCTCGGCGTTACTCTGGACCCTGATCTCTCTTTTGACGAACATATCAAGACTGTTTCAAGGACAGCTTTTTTCCATCTACGTAACATTGCAAAAATCAGAAACGTTCTGTCCAAAAATGATGCAGAAAAATTAATCCATGCTTTTGTTACTTCTAGGTTAGACTACTGCAATGCTCTACTTTCCGGCTACCCGGATAAAGCACTAAATAAACTTCAGTAAGTGCTAAATACGGCTGCTAGAATCCTGACTAGAACCAAAAGATTTGATCATATTACTCCAGTGCTAGCCTCCCTACACTGGCTTCCTGTTAAGGCAAGGGCTGATTTCAAGGTTTTACTGCTAACCTACAAAGCATTACATCGGCTTGCTCCTACCTATTTTTCCGATTTGGGCCTGCCGTACATACCTACACGTACGCTACGGTCACAAGACGCAGGCCTCCTAATTGTCCCTAGAATTTCTAAGCAAACAACTGGAGGCAGGGCTTTCTCCTATAGAGCTCCATTTCTATGGAATGGTCTGCCTACCCATGTGAGAGACGCAGACTCGGTCTCAACCTTTAAGTCTTTACTGAGGACTCATCTCTTCAGTAGGTCATATGATTGAGTGTAGTCTGGCCCAGGAGTGTGAAGGTGAACGGAAAGGCTCTGGAGCAACGAACCGCCCTTGCTGTCTCTGCCTGGCCGGTTCCCCTCTCTCCACTGGGATTCTCTGCCTCTAACCCTATTACAGGGGCTGAGTCACTGGCTTACTGGTGCTCTTCCATGCCGTCCCTAGGAGGGGTGTGTCACTTGAGTGGGTTGAGTCGCTGACGTGGTCTTCCTGTCTGGGTTGTGCCATGGCGGAGATCTTTGTGGGCTATACTCGGCCTTGTCTCAGGATGGTAAGTTGGTGGTTAAAGATATCCCTTTAGTGGTGTGGGGGCCGTGCTTTGACAAAGTGGATGGGGTTAAATCCTGCCTGTTTGGCCCTGTCCGGGGGTATCATCGGATGGGGGCACAGTGTCTCCTGACCCCTCCTGTCTCAGCCTCCAGTATTTATGCTGCAGTAGTATATGTGTCGGGGGCTAAGGTCAGTCTGTTATATCTGGAGTATTTCTCCTGTCTTATCTGGTGTCCTGTGTGAATTTAAGTATGCTCTCTCTAATTCTCTCTTTCTCTCTTTCTTTCTTTCTTTCTCTCTCTCTCTCGGAGGACCTGAGCCCTAGGACCATGCCTCAGGACTACCTGGCATGATGATTCCTTGCTGTCCCCAGTCCACCTGGTCGTGCTGCTGCTCCAGTTTCAACTGTTCTGCCTGCGGCTATGGAACCCTCTCTAGGTTCCTCTCTAGGTTTCTTTCTAGGTTTTGGCCTTTCTAGGGAGTTTTTCCTAGCCACCGTGTTTCTACACCTGCATTGCTTGCTGTTTGGGGTTTTAGGCTGCGATTCTGTACATCACTTTGATAAATCAGCTGATGTAAGAAGGGCTATATAAATACATTTGATTTGATTTGATTTTGATTTGATTTGATTGTTGAGTGTTGTGGACAGTTTAGTGGAGCGATGTGGACAGGTTAGTGGAGTGTTGTGAAGGGTTGTGGACAGGTTAGTGGAGCGTTGTGGACAGGTTAGTGGAGCGTTGTTGAGTGTTGTGGACAGGTTGGTGGAGCGTTGTTGAGCGTTGTGGACAGGTTAGTGGAGCGTTGTGGACAGGTTGGTGGAGCGTTGTGGACTGGTTAGTGGAGCGTTGTGGACAGGTTAGTGGAGCGTTGTGGACAGGTTAGTGGAGCGTTGTGGACAGGTTAGTGGATAGCTAGAATCCCATGACTCTGGATCAGAAGGTTGCATGTTCAATCCCAGTTCTGGACACTAGTTTTGGATTTAAACCTATCTCAAACCTTAACCCTTACCTTAACCCTTACCTGAACCCTTACCTGAACCCTTACCTGAACCCTTACCTGAACCCTTACCTGAACCCTTACCTTAACCCTTACCTTAACCCTTACCTGAACCCTTACCTGAACCCTTACCTGAACCCTTACCTGAACCCTTACCTTAACCCTTACCTTAACCCTTCAGAATGAGTGTCGAAACTGAATGTTTTAATCCTATCCAAAATCTTTACCTTAATTATTCAGAATGAGTGTCTAAACTTAATCCATAACTTCAAAATTTGACGTTTGGAGAAATGGAACGATACAGAGTAGCAGGAACAACAAAAACCTCTTGAAATTTGATGTAGGAGAAGGTGGATGAACATCTCATTCTGCAGTGACATTGTGAGAGCTTGCTGCAGCCAATGGTTTAACTTCTTCTGGCTGCAAGCCCGAAGCCGGGCACAATATGACAACAGCCACTTCAAGTGCAGGGCGCGAAATTCAAAATATATTTTTTAGAAATATTTAACTTTCACACATTAACAAGTCCAATACAGCATATGAAAGATAAACATCTTGTGAATCCAGCCAACATGTCCGATTTTTAAAATGTTTTACAGCGAAAACACCACATATATTTATGTTAGCTCACCACCAAATACAAAAAAGGACAGACATTTTTCACAGCACAGGTAGCGTGCACAAAACCAACCTAACTAACCAAGAACCAACCAAACTAACCAAGAAACAACTTCATCAGATGACAGTCTTATAACATGTTATACAATAAATCTATGTTTTGTTCGAAAAATGTGCATATTTGAGGTATAAATCAGTTTTACATTGCAGCTACCATCACAGCTACCGTCACAAATAGGACCGAAACAGCCAGAGTAATTACAGACACCAACGTCAAATACCCAAATACTCATCATAAAACATTTCTGAAAAATTGATGGTGTATAGCAAATTAAAGACAAACATCTTGTGAATCCAGACAATATTTCCGATTTTTTAAGTGTTTTACAGCGAAAACACAATATAGCATTATATTAGCTTACTACAATAGCCTACCACACTACCGCATTCATTCATCAAGGCACGTTAGCGATAGCAATAGGCACGTTAGCGATAGCGAATAAACCAGCAAAAGATATATAATTTTTGACTAACCTTGATAAGCTTCATCAGATGACAGTCCTATAACATCAGGTTATACATACACTTATGTTTTGTTCGAAAATGTGCATATTTAGAGCTGAAATCAGTGGTTATACATTGTGCTAACGTAACCTCTTTTTCCCAGAATGTGCGGATATTTTTATGGCACTCAACTATTCTGACCAAATAACTATACATAAACGTTACTAAAAAATACATGTTGTATAGGAAATTATAGATACACTAGTTCTTAATGCAATCGCCGTGTTAGAATTCTAAAAATAACTTCATTACGACATCCAGCTTAGGTATAGCGAGAGAGTACCCAAAATCTGGGCGCAAACGACTATTTCACATGTTCGACAGATATATGAAATAACATCATAAAATGGGTCCTACTTTTGATGATCTTTCATCAGAATGTTGTACAAGGGGTCCTTTGTCGGGAACAATCGTTGTTTGGATTTAGAATGTCCTCTTCTCCAGTCAATTAGCACGGAAAGCTAGCAAAGTGGCGCTAAGCTCTCCTTCCTGAACAAAGGCACACAACGCAACACGCCTAACGTCCCGAATAAATTTCAATAATCTAATAAAACTATATTGAAAAAACATACTTTACGATGATATTGTCACATGTATCAAATAAAATCAAAGCCGGAGATATTAGTCGTCCATAACGACAGCTTATCAGAAGGCAAATCCAGGTCCCTTCACGCGCTCTCCAGAAAACAGGAAACTGGTGACACGTCATGCCGAGAGCTATTATTCGACCCCAGATCAAGTTACACACTCCATTTCTTCTCTCACTGCCTGTCGACATCTAGTGGAAGACGTATGAAGTGCATCTATACTAATAAATATCAAGGACATTAATAGTCAGGCCGTAGAACAGAGCATCGATTTCAGATTTTCCACTTCCTGTCAGGAAGTTTGCTGCAAAATGAGTTCTGTTTTACTCGCAGATATAATTCAAACGGTTTTAGAAACTAGAGAGTGTTTTCTATCCAATAGTAATAATAATATGCATATTGTACGAGCAAGAATTGAGTACGAGGCCGTTTGAAATGGGCACCTTTTATCCGGCTACTCAATACTGCCCCTGCAGCCCAAACAGGTTAATGCCTTTCCATTCACTCTGTTCCAGACAATATTATCAGCCGTCCTCCCCTCATCAGCCTCCACTGGTATGTGTGTATGTGTGTGTGTGTGTGTGTGTGTGTGTGTGTGTGTGTGTGTGTGTGTGTGTGTGTGTGTGTGTGTGTGTGTGTGTGTGTGTGTGTGTGTGTGTGTGTGTTAAGATTCCCATTACGATTGAAAGTATGTCCCGGATCTCCAGGAATAGCTCAGCTCCAGCACCTTTGACCCCCCCCAGCTGAGGAAAGGGTGACATCAGCTGCTCCTGAACTAACCATCCCACTACAGGGGGCATGAGACACCTGGGTTGTGTTCAGTCAAACTGAAACGTGTCCTCCTGTCCGCCTCAAACACACTAGACCTGGGTTTAATAAGCACTATTGAAATAGTTTCGTTTGAAACGGAACAGAAGAAAACTGATTGAAACAAGGAAGGACTACCTGAACTTGTTCAATAAGACAAATGTTGTTTTCATTTGCAAAAAAAAATATTTTTCTATGGTGTGTTCTAATGAATTTGAGTATTGTTCCTTTGGCAGCAAACTGGAGAAAAAACATTTCCTGCAATATCAACAAACCTGGGGTAAAAATCGTACTTAAAATCGTTCAAATATTTTGAGCATTTGCTGTAACTAAGCATGGCTTGGGCGAGGTTCGGTTTAGCACTTTTCCATTGCTAGAATTAAACCAGATGAGCTCTATCAAAACAAAATTTAAGTTTTTTAAATCATTTCTAAACAAAACAACTTCAGGGTTAAACCAAGTTAAGTTAAGAGTCTAAGTTTAACCCTCCTAGAGTCGGTTGACACACTGGTGTATTAATCTAAAACACATAACAAAACAAATCCCCATCGAAATATGTCAATTTAAACTAAAGATACGTGTGGGAGGTTTTTTTGCATTTGGTTGCGTCTCAATCCACCACATCCGCCGATGTCGAACTTCCTCATCTGCGGTGAAAGGTGGCAGAGCTAGGAGAAGGTGTTTTGTCAGACCATGAGACCATCACGAAAATTTGTCTTCTCGTGAAAAACGTCTGTAGCGTCTGAACGGTTAGACAGAACTATTTAACTATTATAAAAATTGTTAAATCAAATAGCTGACTGATCCATCGTATTAAAACAATTCCATCTACATCATAGACTCTAAAGAATTAACCGTCTCAAATATCTGGACTGAAAACTTGCAGGCTCAGAGACACACACACATACACACACACACACACACACATTTTAAGATTTTGATAGGAAGAAATTTTTGGATGTCACATTAGACTACTTGGAAATGCCACAGATTATCTAGGGAACTGTTTTGCCAGGGTCACCAAACCCAAAAGTGCGTCCCAAATAGCACCCTATTCGCTACATAGTGCACTACTTTTGACGAGGGTCCGTATGTGCTCTGGTGAAAAGTAGTGCACTATAAAGGGAATAGGGTGCCATTTGGGAGGCATCCACTGCGATGCCTGAGGACGAGGAGGAGAGGAGAATGTGAGGCAACATGACTGCTGTACATAAGGCTGCTGTTACATAAGACAGAGAGAGAGTGCAACCCCAGCATTGAACTCTGAACCTCGGAGAAGGGAAAGTGCAGAGAACAGAGAACATGACGTGAGCACAAGGGGAAAGACAGAGAGAGAGAGAGAGAGGTGAGAAAGGGAGAAAAGAGGGGAGAGAGAGGGGAGAGAGAGGGTAGAGAGGGGACAGAGGGTAGACAGAGAGCGAGAGAGAGAGAGATTGAGAGAGACAGAGAGAAAGAGATTGAGAGAGAAAGGGGGGGCGGGGGGAGACAGAGAGAGACAGAGAAAGTAGAGAGAGACAGAGACAGGGGGAGACAGAGAGACAGAGAGAGTAGAGAGAGTAGAGAGAGAGAGAGGGGGAGACAGATACAGAGAGAGACAGAGAGAGCGAGAGGGGGGCGGGGGGAGACAGAGAGAGACAGAGAGAGTAGAGAGAGACAGCGAGAGTAGAGAGAGACAGAGAGAGTAGAGAGAGACAGAGAGAGTAGAGAGAAAGACGAGGAGACAGAGAGAGACAGAGAGAGTAGAGAGAGACAGAGAGAGTAGAGAGAAAGATGGGGAGACAGACAGAGAAAGAGAGAGACAGACAGAGAAAGAGAGAGACAGACAGACAGAGTAGAGCGAGACAGAGAGAGTAGAGCGAGACAGAGAGAGTAGAGCGAGACAGAGAGAGTAGAGCGAGACAGAGAGAGTAGAGCGAGACAGAGAGAGTAGAGCGAGACAGAGAGAGTAGAGCGAGACAGAGAGAGTAGAGATAAGGTTAAAAGATGCCACTATCTCTACTTACTGTAGATTTGAATAGAACGGAATGAAGCAGGTTAAGATAGCGGTATCCTATATGGTTAAAATTTCACTTACCCTCTATAATGGATCTACAGTATTATCATATTGCTTAACACAGACACACGCACTCACACAACCCCCTCCCCCATACACACTTCCAGGCACTCACCCTTCAGTCGACATTCCCTCTCGGATAGACAGGATCATCTCATCTTCCTCCTCCTCCTCTATCCTCTTCCTCCTCTTCCTTCTCCTCCTCCTCCTTCTCCTCCTCCTTCTCCTCCTCATCCTTTACCTCCTTCTCTTCCTCATCCTCCTCCACCTCCTCCTCCTCCTCTTCCTCATCCTCTTCCTCATCCTCATCCTCCTCCTTCTCCTCTTCCTTCTCTTCCTCCTCCTCCTCATTCTCTTCTTCCTTCTCCTCTTCCTTCTCCTCTTCCTCTTGTCCTTCTCTTCCTCCTTCTCCTCCTTGCTTGTGCAGCACCAGGGTACCTCCAGCATCATGACAGGGTCACTAACAATGCCTAAAAAGATGGAACAGAGAGTCAATTATAGAGTAGTGTATGTGTCTGTTGGCTAATAACTCAGACGGTGATACCAATTCTTGCTACACAGTCTGAAACCTAAGCAGTAAAGCAGTGCAGAAACATGGAAAGTTACCTTTCAAGCCAGAATTTTGAATATAATTACTTTTAAACTTACTATACCGGTTGTCTTTCGCAGTTGGTCATTCAGATGTTTGAAATGTGAGACAAAATATCCACATGAAAGTATTGTTTACCCAACTTTTTAAAGCGCCGGTATTGAAGTTTACATTTCTATCACCTGGTACTGTCACGCCCTGGCCTTAGTTATCTTTGTTTTCTTTATTATTTTAGTTAGGTCAGGGTGTGACATGGGGGATGTTTGTGTGTTTTTGTCTATGTCTTGACGTTAGTTGCTTGTGTCTGCACTTTCGTTTGATAGCTTCACGGTCGTTTGTTGTTTTGTCTAGTTTGTATTAGTGTTCGTTTCTTCTTCTATTAAAAAGAAGATGTATTTATATCACGCTGCGCCTTGGTCCTCTCTTTCACCTAACGGCGATCGTGACAGGTACAGGCGCAAAACCATATCAACACCTGCGAGACTTCGGTTAGTATGCGTGCATGTTCTTTTGTTTTGTGCACACGTCTTATTTCAAAATCTTCTCTTTGGTACTTTGGGATGGATCCACCTGTCTCGATCAATGAGAGAAGATTTGAAATAGACAAGATGGCGGCGTACACATTGTTGGAATACTTGATGGAGGAAAACATGTATTTATTTTAATAAACAAAGCACCACCTGCACCCGGACACATGTTTGGGCCGAAACGAGAACGAAGAGAGTTAAGGTTGTTAGAAAATTCTCTTAAACAATACCTATCCTGTAACTCCAAGTAATGGATAGCAAACAATGTTGGTTAAATCACATTATCTGATGTAAACATCTGCAGCTAAGGCTTCTGTCAGACAAGCATTTTTCTAATGTAACTATTAACCTTTTCTCAATAGGGGGTGCTGTTGGCACTTTGTAAAAATTTCGTTCCCAAATTAAACTGCCTCGTACTCAATTCTTGCTCGTACAATATGCATAGTATTATTACTATTGGATAGAAAACACTCTCTAGTTTCTAAAACCGTTTGAATTATATCTGTGAGTAAAACAGAACTGGAGTTAGAGCAATTTTCCTATGAGGATGTGAGAATGCTGAATTCTGCTGGCTGTTCTGAGGTCGGTTTATAAATTTACCTGTCTTCTATTGGTTGAGATGCACTGCATACGCCTTCCCCTGGATGTCAGCAAATAGTGAGAATTGAAATGGAGTCGCTAGGCAGATCTGAGAGCTTATAAATGGGCTGGGAACGTGGGGTCCGGCCTTTGTTCACTTCGCCAGGACGCAGAAAGGACCTCTGGGTGTCGTTATAGAAAGCTCCCTTTATAGCCCTTAGATATATCCGGCTCTGTTTTTATTCGATATAGGTGTTAAAGACATCATAATGTTGTTATTTTAAACCGAGTTATATCAGTTTAAATCATTATATTGCGATTTTCGGATATTTATTTATGCTGCGTTTTAGTGAGTTGGGCACGTCTTTGCCACATGGCTAATGTTTACTGCTAATTCCAACGTTGAAGGCGACAATCTACAACCGAGCAACGATTCTTTTGGACAAAGGACACCTTGCCCAAGATTCTGATGGGAGCTCATCAAAAAGTAAGAAGTATTTATGATGTTAATTCGTTGTTCTGTTGGAAAATGTAAAAATACTATTCCGCCATTAATTTTACGGTGCGGTCTCGCTTTAACCCACGCTGTATGTCGTAGTAACGTTAATTTTAAAAATCTACCACAGCGATTGCATTAAGAACTAATGTATCTTTCATTTGCTGTCCAACCTGTATTTTTTAGTCAAGTTTAGGATTAGTTACTGATTAGACTAGGTGCCTCTCCCAAGATTTCTCCCGACATATTGTTGGCAGTTTGGCTACTTTTCTCATTGTATAACCACGATTTGTGCCGCTAAATATGCACATTTTCGAACAAACTCTATATGTATTGTGTAATATGATGTTATAGGACTGTCATCTGAAGAAGTTTGAGAAGGTTAGTGAAAATATTTATATATTTTGCTGGTTTTGTCGCTATCGCTATTGTTGGCCTGAATCAATGCTGTTGTGTGGTTGGCTATTGTAGTAAGCTAATATAATGCTATATTGTGTTTTAGCTGTAAAACACTTAAAAAATCTGAAATATTGGCTGGATTCACAAGATCTTTGTCTTTCATTTGCTGTACGCTGTGTATTTTTCATAAATGTTTTATGATGAGTATTTAGGTAATTCACGTTGGTCTCTGTAGTTATTCTAGTTGCTTTGGTGAGAGTTGTGATGGTGGCTGCAATGGTAAACTATGATTTATACCTGAAATATGCACATTTTTCTAACAAAACATATGCTATACAATAAATATGTTATCAGACTGTCATCTGATGAAGTTGTTTCTTGGTTAGTGGCTATTTATATCTTTATTTGGTCGAAATTGTGGTAGCTACCTATGCAGGAAGAAAATGGTGGGGAAAAAAAGTTGTGTCTTTTGCTATCGTGGTTAGCTAATAGATTTACATATTGTGTCTTCCCTGTAAAACATTTTAAAAATCAGAAATGATGGCTGGATTCACAAGATGTGTATCTTTCATCTGGTGTCTTGGACTTGTGATTTAATGATATTTAGATGCTAGTATTTACTTGTGACGCTATGCTAGGCTATGCTAGTCAGCTTTTTTACTGATGGGGTTGCTCCCGGATCCGGGATGGTGACTCGTGAGAAGTTTAAATACTTAGGTCCACTAATGATTATGCATTTTCCTATTATAAAAAAGTAATAATTTGCTCACTTTATAAATGTTAATCATTAATCCCATCATCATTAATTAATTTGGGGCACCGCGGAAGAGTTTAATCATAATTCCCACTGTCATGACTTTACTTTCATTAATCTGATGACTGTTGTATATCTAATCAACTAACTACGTTTAATTGTTACCCCATTAAATTAATCATGTAACAATTACCTCATTAGGATTTTGGGGCACCGCGGAAGAGTTTGTTTAAAGAGTTACCATCTCGTGAATTAAACTCTATAAGATATATATTTATTACATCTCCTGAATTAAACTCTATAAGGTATCTATTACATCTATAAACAGTCATCTGATTAATCATTACCTCTTATAATATCATCATTCTGACCAGTCTAATGTTAATTTCGTTACCAAGGCTTTTTATGAACTCTTGTTCAAAAGGGGCATTCCGTCACGCTGACAAGCTCTCTGACCTCACTCGAGGCGTGGTTAGTTACTGTGCAAAGTATTATCAAAAAACTATTATCTCATTACAAAACTAAAATCACTTTCCTGTCTTAACACAAATACCTTCATCACTTTTCATATTATCAACACATCGGATGAAACCTCATAACTGCCATACTTCCAAATTACAGTATTTCCTCCATTAGATTTTAATGCCATCACAAAATAATCAACCATATGACGTTTGTTTTCCATATCTCCCCCCATTGACCATTCCCCACATTCTTCATGTTAGAATTATTGTTCCATTATCCACTTTTTGGACGTTAAGAGTTTTGGGCGGGAAAAACTCTCTGGAGACAAAGAAACATTCCTTTAGCAAATACTGGAGGGTAAAGAGAGAAAGGGTGTGAACAGGGTGTGAATGGTCGACCATCCAGCATCTCGCACTCTCCTCTCTGCGGGGGAGAGAGAGGCCTGGTTACAGTCACTGTCACCCAACCCAGTCTGATCTGACCCATTCTGATCCTCACAGGACAATCATGACACCGAGCTTCTGACTTGCGTTTCCTGGTTATTATGAATGGATGAACTGTATGGCTACGTATCCTATGTGGTTCTGAACTGATTCATTTATTATAAGTGTAAATACTGTCATGTATTTTATTTTAGAGCGATAACATCAACTAGCTGCTTAAGGGAGTTGGTGCCATTCTGTTGCAGGCCTTCAGCACTAGAGGAAGGCTGTTGGTATGACCCAATCCGGGTTGGAGGGTTACCAACTGGTATATATGCTTGTCCATTTCAGTCCTTTAGGACTATAGGACGGGAGTTGGTATGACCCAATCCAGGTTGGAGGGTTACCAACTGGTATTTATGCCAGTCCATTTCAGTCCTTTAAGACTATAGGACGGGAGTTGGTATGACCCAATCCGGGTTGGAGGGTTACCAACTGGTATTTATGCCAGTCCATTTCAGTCCTTTAAGACTATAGGACGGGAGTTGGTATGACCCAATCCGGGTGGGAGGGTTAAAACTGATATATATGCTTGTCCATTTCAGTCCTTTAGGACTATAGGATGGGAGTTGGTATGACCCAATCCAGGTGGGATGGTTAAAACTGGTCTTTTGCAGGCCTTTAGGACCAGAGGAAGGAGGTAGGCAGCTGATAGTTACCTGCCTCTCCATCCACCATTTTCGATATGTGATGCTCGTTGTGAGGCGTTGTTACATTTAACCTAGTTCACTGTAAAGAGTGTTTGCTGGTCATTTTTGTATTCTTTCTTTTCTTTAATTAATTTGGATATTCAAGTAAGTCGACTTCTGAACATTGAACACCTTGCTGTAGGTGACCTGAATTCACCTGAAACAGTTTTGTCCAGCGCCATTCTGCTATCTCCTCTGTTGTATTTAGTATTTGGTATTTTACTAGTGTCACGTTGGCATGAAAGATTGAGAGACAGGCGCAGGAATGCATAATAGGGTAGATTATTATACACAAAATTACGGCGTGCGCCGTAAGGGCACAGGGACCATGACCAAACAAACACAGGGTTGAAACCCAAACAAAAAAGCGAGGAATAAATAACACACGGGACGAGTAATCATCTGCGCACAAGGGCACGAAAGCCAAAACACACAGCGCAGGTACTCATACGCACCAACGGACATTGTAACAATAATCGACCAGACCATGGAAACCAAATGGCACATATATACACATACTAATCAGTGGGAACAGGGGACAGGTGTGCTTGATGAAGGTTCCGGAGGGATCCGTGACAATTAGGATCCCCATTAGTTGTTGCAAAAGCAGCAGCTACTCTTCCTGGGGTCCACACAAAACATGAAACAGGACATAATACAGAACATCATTAATAGACAAGAACAGCTCAAGGACAGAATTATTTTTTTTAAAGGCACATATAGCCTACATACTGTATCAATGCCTACACACCGCGAGGTGTTGCTTTATCTGTTTTTTGAAACCAGATTGGCTGTTTATTTGAGCAATATGAGATCAATAAGGGCTCTATATAATACTGTACGCTTTCTTGAATTTGTTCTGGATTTGGGGACAGTGAAAAGACCTCTGATGGCATGTCTGGTGGGATACGTGTGTGTGTGTCAGAGCTGTGTGTAAGTTGACTCTGCAAACAATTTGGGATTTTCAAAACAATGTTTCTTTCTAAAAAGAAGAAGTGATGCAGTCAGTACCTTCCCCTCCATTTGACGGACGGTTTGATTAGCAGCCTGATTACCTTACAAAATACTGAGCCCACACAGGAAAAGCTTCGGAAAGGCTGGATGAGGATAGGAAGGTCACAATTTAAAAAGAAACTATAGCATCTAATGATACCAAAATAAGGATTCTGTCTCTGTCTCTGTCTCTGTGTCTCTGTGTCTCTCTGGCAGTCTTATTCTCTCACTCTCTGTCAATCTAATATACTCGCTTTGTTTTTCAGCCGCTCTCTCTTTATTATCTCCATCTGTTCAACCCTTTCAAAATCTCTGTAATGCTCCATTGATTTCTTTCTCTCTCTCTCTCTTTCTCTCTCTCTCTCTCCTCTCTCTCTCTCGACAGTCTTCAATGTCTTCGATAGAATTTATGATTCATTATATGCTTTTGTATTGCTTTCACAGTTTGTGTCAGTTTGAGGATGTGTCATATTAAATATTACCTCATATTCTTCCTATTCGACCCTGAGCTCAGATAAAGATACTGTGACTCACTCTCGACCTTTAGAGTTAATACAGGTTTGTTCTGGTCTGTGTGTGTGTGTGTGTGTGTGCGTGCGTGCGTGTGTTGTCTTGTAAATTTTTTATTTATTGTTTGAACAGCTGTGTTTACTGATAGGACTGTAGGATATTTCAGTAGCTTATGATTGCAATAAATAGCTTTTTTTTCAAGGATGGATGAACACACATTTGTTGTGTATTGAGATTCTAGTTTGTACCTTTAGGGTACCCGTACCTCCCTGCTTACATACAGTGCATTCAGTGCATTCAAGTATTCAGACCCCTTGACTTTTTCCACAATTTTTTTCATTACAGCATTATTCTAACATTGACACAAAACCCCAAAATGACAAAGCAAAAACAGGTTTTTAGAAATGTTTGCAAATATATAAAGAATAAAAAAACTTAAATATCACATTTACATATGCATTCAGACCATTTACTAAGTGCTTTGTTGAAGCACCTTTCACAGTGATTACAGCATTGAGTCTTCTTGGGTATGATGCTACAAGCTTGGCACACCTGTAATTAGGGAGTTTCTCCCAGTTATCAGGAAACAGGAAACAGGAAACAAAGAGCTGTGAGACATGGGTTTAGATCTAGACACATGAAAAGTAGGAAGTATACGGAGGGTACGGAGGGTACGGGGCAACAGAGGACGAACAGCAGAGGGGCTAATTATTTTGGAGCAGGGGGGAAAGGTCTCGGCTTCCGGGGGTGTAGCCGTGGGGCTATAACGGCGTGCCAGCGCATCAGGCTTAACCTATTTGGGTACCGGTCGGTGTTGTGGAAGCGAAGTAGACCGGGCCTTACTGAACCCCTCCCTTACTGGACCCCTCCCTTACTGAACCCCTCCCTTACTGATCCCCTCCCGGAGGTCCTGTTACTCCGCGGGAATGGCGGAGTGGTTCGGGGCAGGAAGACGTCCCGGGGCAGGCAGAGCTGATTTCAGCCAATGGGTGTGGCAGAACGGGCTCCAGGCCACGATGGCACCAGTAGACCGGTCAATCGAGGGATTGTGTTGCTGGAGCCAAGAGAATCTCAATACCACAGGAACCTGCAGAGACTCAATTAGCAAGAATTGGATCATCTCGCAGTGGAATGTTTGGACTGTCTTGTCCTTCAAAACGCATGAAACAATGCCCACGTTAGTTTCTACTTCCGTCTCATGTCCTGTACTTATATTATTTGTATTAGTAATACAGTGTGTTAAACAACAAAACTGGGGACGAGGAAGAAACGTTCTCACGTTTGTGTTCATTATTTTCGGTAGAAAGTCTGAGTTTAATTCGCTTTTTTCATCAAATAAAACGTCAAAGCTAGTCAGTCAAGAGCGATGCTAGCTAGCTTCCGCTGTCAATGCAATGAGAGTCTCAAGGGAGAGGAAGAGTTTCTAAGTGGAAGCTGTGTGAAAAGAACAGAAGGGCAGTGAGTAAGGAACCGTCCAAAAAGTGTGAAGAAAAAAAAAACTGAAAACATCTGCACTGGTTGAAAATATAGGAAGTTCTTACACAGAACGTTTTGACAGCTTTGTGTTGGAAGTAAAGCAGAAGTAGCTGTGCCACATTTTTCCAATGTTATAGGAGGCAAAAAAATGGAATCTACTGCGCAGCCTAGCGAACGCCTAAAATAAACTGCTGACAAATCGTATGATGAAATTGTGGCTACATTAAAAGGACATTATTCTACCAAAGCCCTGATCATCGCAAAAATATTCATGTTTCATAAGACAAATCAAGAGGAGAGGGAGTCAATCTCACAGTCTGTGGCTCTATTGAAACTGTTCTTTGAACACTGTGAATTTGGGCGCTCACTGAGTGACACTATACGTGATAGGTTACTGTGTGGAATGCTCAGCGAGGTAATTCAGAAACACCTTTTGACTGAGAGTAACATTGCAGAGAGCAATAGAAGTGGGTACATCAATGGAAATGGCAAATAGACACGCATGGAGGTTAAGTGCATCGACCGATAAGGTGTCTACAGATTAAAAAAAAAAACAAGGCAGTAGGTATTAAGCCGTGCTATCGCTGTGGGAAACCAGCTCACCAAGCCGTACTATCGCTGTGGGAAACCAGCTCACCAAGCCGTGCTATCGCTGTGGGAAACCAGCTCACCAAGCCGTGCTATCGCTGTGGGAAACCAGCTCACCAAGCCGTGCTATCGCTGTGGGAAACCAGCTCACCAAGCCGTGCTATCGCTGTGGGAAACCAGCTCACCAAGCCGTGCTATCGCTGTGGGAAACCAGCTCACCAAGCCGTACTATCGCTGTGGGAAACCAGCTCACCAAGCCGTGCTATCGCTGTGGGAAACCAGCTCACCAAGCCGTACTATCGCTGTGGGAAACCAGCTCACCAAGCCGTGCTATCGCTGTGGGAAACCAGCTCACCAAGCCGTACTATCGCTGTGGGAAACCAGCTCACCAAGCCGTGCTATCGCTGTGGGAAACCAGCTCACCAAGCCGTACTATCGCTGTGGGAAACCAGCTCACCAAGCCGTGCTATCGCTGTGGGAAACCAGCTCACCAAGCCGTGCTATCGCTGTGGGAAACCAGCTCACCAAGCCGTACTATCGCTGTGGGAAACCAGCTCACCAAGCCGTGCTATCGCTGTGGGAAACCAGCTCACCAAGCCGTGCTATCGCTGTGGGAAACCAGCTCACCAAGCCGTACTATCGCTGTGGGAAACCAGCTCACCAAGCCGTGCTATCGCTGTGGGAAACCAGCTCACCAAGCCGTGCTATCGCTGTGGGAAACCAGCTCACCAAGCCGTGCTATCGCTGTGGGAAACCAGCTCACCAAGCCGTGCTATCGCTGTGGGAAACCAGCTCACCAAGCCGCACTATCGCTGTGGGAAACCAGCTCACCAAGCCGCGCTATCGCTGTGGGAAACCAGCTCACCAAGCCGCACTATCGCTGTGGGAAACCAGCTCACCAAGCCGTGCTATCGCTGTGGGAAACCAGCTCACCAAGCCGTACTATCGCTGTGGGAAACCAGCTCACCAAGCCGTGCTATCGCTGTGGGAAACCAGCTCACCAAGCCGTGCTATCGCTGTGGGAAACCAGCTCACCAAGCCGTGCTATCGCTGTGGGAAACCAGCTCACCAAGCCGTGCTATCGCTGTGGGAAACCAGCTCACCAAGCCGTACTATCGCTGTGGGAAACCAGCTCACCAAGCCGTGCTATCGCTGTGGGAAACCAGCTCACCAAGCCGTGCTATCGCTGTGGGAAACCAGCTCACCAAGCCGTGCTATCGCTGTGGGAAACCAGCTCACCAAGCCGTGCTATCGCTGTGGGAAACCAGCTCACCAAGCCGTGCTATCGCTGTGGGAAACCAGCTCACCAAGCCGTACTATCGCTGTGGGAATCCAGCTCACCAAGCCGTGCTATCGCTGTGGGAAACCAGCTCACCAAGCCGTGCTATCGCTGTGGGAAACCAGCTCACCAAGCCGTGCTATCGCTGTGGGAAACCAGCTCACCAAGCCGTGCTATCGCTGTGGGAAACCAGCTCACCAAGCCGTGCTATCGCTGTGGGAAACCAGCTCACCAAGCCGTACTATCGCTGTGGGAAACCAGCTCACGAAGCCGTGCTATCGCTGTGGGAAACCAGCTCACCAAGCCGTGCTATCGCTGTGCGAAACCAGCTCACCAAGCCGTGCTATCGCTGTGGGAAACCAGCTCACCAAGCCGTGCTATCGCTGTGGGAAACCAGCTCACCAAGCCGTACTATCGCTGTGGGAAACCAGCTCACCAAGCCGTGCTATCGCTGTGGGAAACCAGCTCACCAAGCCGTACTATCGCTGTGGGAAACCAGCTCACCAAGCCGTGCTATCGCTGTGGGAAACCAGCTCACCAAGCCGTGCTATCGCTGTGGGAAACCAGCTCACCAAGCCGTACTATCGCTGTGGGAAACCAGCTCACCAAGCCGTACTATCGCTGTGGGAAACCAGCTCACCAAGCCGTGCTATCGCTGTGGGAAACCTGCTCACCAACTTAGACTGCAGAGGTTGAGGCAGAAAGGGTTACAACAAATGTGCATGTAAAAAAAATATTTTAAAAAGACAAAAAAAGTACTAATCAAAAGAAAAGTGACTTCAGGAAGTACAAAAAGAAAGTGCATCAAACGGAGAACACAGAGGATGAAGACAATGATACCCTGTGTTATGGGGAAGAGTCTTTACGTGTTTTTTCCATTTCAGACCGTGGACACGGATACTGGGTGACACTGGAGCAGCCGTATCTATGCTGTCTAAGATTGTAAACAAGGATAGACTACATCACCTCACACCCAAAGCCCATGAAGATGACGCTGAAAACAGACTCTGCTGAGATTTCCAGTGAGAGCAAACAGAAGGTAGAGCTACCACTTTACATCATCAAAAGGCAACCAGCCAGTTCGCTAGGACGCAGATGGCTGGAAAAGATCATATATTCACAAGAGGACACAAACCTACAAGAGATATTGAGGAAACACACTGTGTTCAACGGAGAACTTGGCAGTATGAAGAACATAATGGTTAAACTGACCGTGAAACCAGACACCAGCTTGGCCTGTCCCATACGCCATAAAACCAACAATTGAAACTGAGCTAGTCAAACTAGTCAAGTTGGGAGTATTGGATCCAGTGAGTGTTAGAGAATGGGCTACACCTGTCGTGAGTGTTAGAGAATGGGCTACACCTGTCGTGAGTGTTAGTGATTGGGCTACACCTGTCGTGAGTGTTAGTGATTGGGCTACACCTGTCCAGAATGTTAGTGAATGGGCTACACCTGTCGTGAGTGTTAGTGAATGGGCTACACCTGTCGTGAGTGTTAGTGAATGGGCTACACCTGTCTTGAGTGTTAGTGAATGGCCTACACCTGTCGTGAGTGTTAGAGAATGGGCTACACCTGTCGTGAGTGTTAGTGATTGGGCTACACCTGTCGTGAGTGTTAGTGATTGTGCTACACCTGTCCAGAATGTTAGTGAATGGCCTACACCTGTCCTGAGTGTTAGTGAATGGGTCACACATGTCGTGAGTGTTAGTGAATGGGCTACACCTGTCTTGAGTGTTAGTGAATGGCCTACACCTGTCGTGAGTGTTAGAGAATGGGCTACACCTGTCGTGAGTGTTAGTGATTGGGCTACACCTGTCGTGAGTGTTAGTGATTGGGCTACACCTGTCCAGAATGTTAGTGAATGGGCTACATCTGTCGTGAGTGTTAGTGAATGGGCTACACCTGTCGGAGTGTTAGTGAATGGGCTACACCTGTCGTGAGTGTTAGTGAATGGGCTACACCTGTCGTGAGTGTTAGTGAATGGGCTACACCTGTCTTGAGTGTTAGTGAATGGCCTACACCTGTCGTGAGTGTTAGTGAATGGCCTACACCTGTCCTGAGTGTTAGTGAATGGGCCACACATGTCGGAGTGTTAGTGAATGGGCTACACCTGTCGTGAGTGTTAGTGAATGGCCTACACCTGTCCTGAGTGGTAGTGAATGGGCTACACCTGTCCAGAGTGTTAGTGAATGGGCTACACCTGTCGGAGTGTTAGTGAATGGGCTACACCTGTCGTGAGTGTTAGTGAATGGGCTACACCTGTCGGAGTGTTAGTGAATGGGCTACACCTGTCGTGAGTGTTAGTGAATGGGCTACACCTGTCGGAGTGTTAGTGAATGGGCTACACCTGTCGTCAGTGTTAGTGAATGGGCTACACCTGTCGGAGTGTTAGTGAATGGGCTACACCTGTCGTGAGTGTTAGAGAATGGGCTACACCTGTCGTGAGTGTTAGTGAATGGCCTACACCTGTCCTGAGTGTTAGTGATTGGGCTACACCTGTCCAGAATGTTAGTGAATGGGCTACACCTGTCGTGAGTGTTAGAGAATGGGCTACACCTGTCGGAGTGTTAGTGATTGGGCTACACCTGTCCAGAATGTTAGTGAATGGGCTACACCTGTCGGAGTGTTAGTGAATGGGCTACACCTGTCGTGAGTGTTAGTGAATGGGCTACACCTGTCGGAGTGTTAGTGAATGGGCTACACCTGTCGTGAGTGTTAGTGAATGGGCTACACCTGTCGTGAGTGTTAGTGAATGGCCTACACCTGTCCTGAGTGTTAGTGAATGGGCTACACCTGTCGTGAGTGTTAGTGATTGGGCTACACCTGTCGTGAGTGTTAGTGATTGGGCTACAACTGTCGTCAGTGTTAGTGATTGGGCTACACCTTTCGTGAGTGTTAGTGATTGGGCTACACCTGTCCAGAATGTTAGTGAATGGGCTACACCTGTCCAGAATGTTAGTGATTGGGCTACACCTGTCGTGAGTGTTAGTGATTGGGCTACACCTGTCCAGAATGTTAGTGAATGGGCTACACCTGTCCAGAATGTTAGTGATTGGGCTACACCTGTCCAGAATGTTAGTGAATGGGCTACACCTGTCCAGAATGTTAGTGAATGGGCTACACCTGTCCAGAATGTTAGTGATTGGGCTACACCTGTCGTGAGTGTTAGTGATTGGGCTACACCTGTCCAGAATGTTAGTGAATGGGCTACACCTGTCCAGAATGTTAGTGATTGGGCTACACCTGTCCAGAATGTTAGTGAATGGGCTACACCTGTCCAGAATGTTAGTGAATGGGCTACACCTGTCCAGAATGTTAGTGAATGGGCTACACCTGTCCAGAATGTTAGTGATTGGGCTACACCTGTCCAGAATGTTAGTGAATGGGCTACACCTGTCCAGAATGTTAGTGATTGGGCTACACCTGTCCAGAATGTTAGTGATTGGGCTACACCCGTCGTTCCAGTCATGAATAAAGATGGAACCGTCAGACAGAAGGTAGTTAGGGTTAATTAGGGTTGAATATTTTCCCAGTATTATACAAATGTTCCATTCCACGATTAAATCACTTTTTTCCTGGGATACATGGTATTTCCGGCCAAAACCGGAAGTGTCATTCAAAGCATTATAAAGAATACAAATAGGCCTATGTCTTGATTTGATTAGAGCTTGATCAAAATTCAAGCTTGATGAGCCCTAGTTTAAATGCATTTAACGAGCCCTACATTAAATACATTTAATGAGCCCTACATAAAATACATTTAATGAGCCCAAACCTTATTGATTGTGCCGTTATCCAATACATATGCAGTACATGTGATATCATACGTTATCAAAAACATACTGTACATTATGATATAGGCTACTGCACATTACACACCACAGAAGAACATAACAGCCCATAGATGTAGCTAGCTATATGCTCTCTTGGGTAAATCAATGAAACTATCTCCAGTAGGCTAATCTTTTTGAATGTGAACTGTATTACTGTACTGTATTGTAATATACTGTATTATATTATACTGTATTACTGTACTGTATTGTAATATACTGCATTATATTATACTGTATTACTGTACTGTATTGTAATATACTGTATTATATTATACTGTATTACTGTACTGTATTGTATTATACTGTATTATATTATACTGTATTGTATTATACTGTATTATATGGACTGGAATTATTCACATCGTTCAAACCATGATAAAGCAGGGACAGAGCATGCAATTCTGGTGCTGCACATGCGGCCTACAAAATTACAAGTATAGGCTAGTATAGGCTACTATAGGCTACTATAGGCTAGTATAGGCTAGCAAATTTGATTTTAATTTTGAAATATATTAGGGCCTATTTGTAAAATTAGTAGGCTGACTCAGATATACCTTTCATAATATTTCCCTTAATGTTATTAGCCTACCTCCTCTTTCTCTATCTATTGTTGCTTCATTCCTTCCTCGCTTTCAACAATTACATTGAAATAAGTTGTGTTGTCCTTATCTTATAGGACTAGAATAAGATGCAGAGTAGAATAAGATGCAGACTAGAATAAGATGCAGAGTAGAATAAGATGCAGACTAGAATAAGATGCAGACTAGAATAAGATGCAGACTAGAATAAGATGCAGAGTAGAATAAGATGCAGACTAGAATAAGATGCAGAGTAGAATAAGATGCAGAGTAGAATAAGATGCAGACTAGAATAAGATGCAGACTAGAATAAGATGCAGAGTAGAATAAGATGCAGAGTAGAATAAGATGCAGACTAGAATAAGATGCAGACTAGAATAAGATGCAGACTAGAATAAGATGCAGAGTAGAATAAGATGCAGAGTAGAATAAGATGCAGACTAGAATAAGATGCAGACTAGAATAAGATGCAGACTAGAATAAGATGCAGACTAGAATAAGATGCAGAGTAGAATAAGATGCAGACTAGAATAAGATGCAGAGTAGAATAAGATGCAGACTAGAATAAGATGCAGACTAGAATAAGATGCAGACTAGAATAAGATGCAGAGTGAGGGTCAAATGTGAGTTTTTCCAGCCTTCCATTGAGTACCTGGTTCAATGTCATCGACAGTTCGGGGTTCCACAAGGCGCCAATCAACGGCGAAGGACGTCAAATAAACCTCCAATTCCACAGAACGCGAGTCAGCTGAGATCATTCTGGTGACTATTAATGTACTACTCAAAGATTGTGCCGAAACTAGCTAACATGCTAAAGCCACTGCATGAACTTTTGAACAAAACTAAACAGTGGAAGTGGACAGACAGATGTGAGGAGGCCTTCAAGAAAGTGAAAACAGCTTTAGCTCAGTCAGAGGCCCTCATCCACTTCAACCCCAACTTGCCATTACAGTTGACATATGACGCATCGCCTTATGGTGCTGGTGTGGTCAGGTGAAGAAAGGCCAATTGTTTTTGCATCACAGACGCTAAGTAAAGACGAGAGCAATTATGAACAGAGAGAACGTAAAGCACTCGCCAATTGTATTCAGAGTTAAGAAATTCCATCAGTTTCTGTTCGGACGATGACCATAGACCTCTTACCTCCATCTTTGTTCCCCACACCGCCATTCTGTCATTCGCAGCCTGCCTGCCGCATTCAGCGATGGGCCTTACAGTTATCTGCTCACCAGTACGACATCAAGTACAGAAGGTCTGAGCAGCACTGCATTGCAGACGGCCTCTCAAGGCTTCCCTTACCTGTCACACACACTGAGCACTCCCAGGCTGAAATCTTCTACTTCAAGGAAGTGACGAATGCCCCAGTTACATCTGTCCAAGTGAAAAAAGTTCACCCGCAATGTGTCTGAGGTCGTGGACATTGTTACTCGTGGGAAAGAAGGAGAGCTGTCAGACAGCCAAAAACCTTACCTAGTAAGGAGAAACGAGCTCACAGTTAAGTCTGGATTCTTGCTACGAGGCTTTCTGGTCACTGAGAAAGCAGTTTGTTTAAAAGAACTTCATTCAGGGCACTGTGACACGGTGCGAGTGAAAGAGATTGCACGCAGCTACATTTGTTGGCCAAACTTGGATGCAGCTACGGAAGACAAGGCCAAGGCCGTGTTCTGGATATCAAAAGATGAGGAACATTCCTCAGCAAGTGTGGCTATACTCATGGTTTTTCCTAGAGGAGCACTTCAGCGGGAGAGAACCATTTAAGAGCTACGGATTGACAACGCAACTCGTTAGCGATAATGCCCCCCCCCCCCCCCCCCCCCCCCCAAACTGGTGTCTGAAGAGTTCCAGTCATTCATGGAAGCCAGCACATCAAATCAGGGCCATATCACCCCGCCAGAGAATGGCCTCGCTGAAATAATCATCCAGACTAAGAAAAAGACATAAGATTCACAGCTGGAGAGACTTTTTAGCTCGGGAACTACTGCAAAGGTCCAAAAATGATGGATACCACAAAACAGGACCTGAGTCCTACACAGTTCACACACTAGAAAACATCATCTGGAGGCAACACGAGTATCAACTGTTGCCAGGAACCAACCTCGGAGATGACTCATGTTCAACTGACTAACCCAGATCTGCTACTGGAGACCTACCGTGACTACGAGCCATCATCTGAACATCCCCCGCAGCAGGCTACAAATATGGAATGTGTTCCAGCCTCATCTGTTGCACCCCAGTCTAGGCATTCACCGTCACCACTCAGACTCAGAGACAATGTAACTGTAGACTCACTCACCTGTACGTCCTCATTACCCTGCAAGAGAAAGATAGTTAGTTCAGAGAATAACCTCCAACACCCTCTGGGTTAAGTTTGGAAACCCTCTTTCCCTAGCTCAGGAAATAAACATTCTGAAAAGCTCCATTGTTACATTAAGATAACTATTATATTAAAAATAAAGAATGATGTTTCTTTACTGATAAAGACTGTAAATATAATAATGTGCAAAACAGTGCATATTTACTTTTTCCTTATGAGGCATCAAAAGTAAAGGGGGAGGAAATATGTTGTGCGTTGATACTCTGGTTGTCCTTTCAAGGTACCCGTAATGCTCCATCTGCTTAGTTTACATTGGAACGAGTGGAATGTCTTGTCGTATGAAACGCATTAAACCATGCCCACGGTCATTTCTACTTCAACTCATGTTCCGGTCCTTCTATCAGTTGTATAACGTAATAATGTGCTATACAGCCACATTCATCCAAACTTTAATATGACACCTGGTCAAATGAAGGCTTGTCAAATTGGTAAGATGATATACATTTTAACGCAAAGCCTTGGCAACTAGTAAAGCTAGTTGGCCAATGGTCTATTTATGAAAGGGTTAACGGAAATGATTATGGCCACTATTTGTAAATAGCCTGTAATATTCTCGGAGGAAATAGCGGCGCTCTATCTTTTATCCATAATATCGCCTGAACTCCATCCTCTCAAGTCTAGAGAGAGAGAGAGCTGCCTGTGCGCCCTGACACACAAACTGCTGTGCCAATAGGCGTATGGCTATCTAATTAAACTCGTACCCCCCCCCCCCCCCCCCCCCCCCCACACACCCCCTCCCTAAATCCCATCTACCAACTCTTTCTCTTATCCCCGTGGAAGCACGCGCCCACCCGCCCGTTATCTGCCTCTCTCTCTGTCCGCTGGTTGTTGTCTCACGAGGCTTGAGTGTGACGGTGTCACGGTATCATGGTTTGCAGGGCTCAGCCGCAGTAGCAGCAGAAGAAGAGAAAGAAGTAGAGACAGTAGCTGTGTGTACCAAGCAGCCAGTCCGGATTCTCTACCATCTCCCGTCTATCGACCGGAGGACGCAACCGAACATCCCCCCATCTCTTCCCGTCTCTCTCGCTCCCTCGTCCCCATCGCGACGCTCGGTGATCAGGAGCTTGCGGAGCTCTCTCTTAGATAAAGGGTAAGAATTAACTGAATGAATTGTAATGATTCTTGTTTCTAATCAATCAACACATATTTCGCATCTGCCTGAAATGTTTATATCGGTTTTGAATAGTTAATGGTTTGACAGCGTTGCAGGGGTACGTTGAGCTCACTATTGTTGATCGAATACCGCGTGTGTTCTCTCTGAGATATGCTGAAAGATGTGCAAGAAATAGATTTATTTCGTCTTGGAGAACCGTTGTTTCCATTATATAGGCATAATGATCATGTTTTGTTTTTTCAATTATAGACGGTGCAATGCTTGGACGGTAAGGAGTCCATATACAATAGGCTGCATAAAGTGGATTCAATGCTTGGACGGTAGCCCTTTCCATATACAATGGGATGCATAAAGCGGATTCAGTGCTTGGACGGTAGCCCTTTCCATATACAATAGTTGGCATAAAGCGGATTCAATGATTGGACGCTAGCCTTTTCCATATACAATATGCTGCATAAAGCGGATTCAATGATTACAAAACAATAACGATATCATAAATAGGATTATCATTTTTATGAATGAAAATAATCTATTGAAACGCGGGATAAAAGAATGAGATGGGACGGTAACATTCACGACGCGATGCGCTCGGTGTGCTCGTAGGAATCTCTCTCCCTGACTCTCGTCAGAATCTCACGTTGTTCTCTTCGTCTGCCCTCTTCGGACGACGTAATGCTGTTTGGGAATTGTATGATTGTTGAATTGTATAGGTTATGGAATGTGTTAGGTTATGATGCGCTGTACAGTAGTCTACAGTAGACGGTGTCACAGTGTGTGGACGCGGTGACGTTAAGGATTATGGTTTTAATAATTAGCCTATACATGTGACTCAGAGGCTTATGCTAAGTTAATGCTTTCCCATAGCGGGACGTATATTTGTTATTTTGCCTATCCTGTGTATTTGTTGACAGTGATATGGGCCTGGGTCTGTAGTGTTTTAGCCTACACAATCCTAAAGATGGAACAAACATATTAAACCAATGCTTTGGCATATACTATTTACATGTTATATGATATAGGCCTAATAGCATAGCCTACTCTTGCAAAAGTCGAATTAAAATAGCAGAATAAGCTATTGAACAACATAAGATTCTGACGGTTTACTTCCTCTCTGCCTGTTAAAAAAGTACATGTCAATAATATTTTATGAGTCACGTAAAATCCCTTGTTTTAACCACTTCATCGATACTTAAGATCAAGGCCGGTAGTGTTTACCGGTAGTTGAATGGCACGGCGGAGACAGAGAGAGAATGAATGGAGCCATCACTGCTGATGCCTTGCTGGGGTGTTTCAAGCGACCGGGGCATTTCAAGCGCATGCGTAAGATTTGTTATTAGTGTGCCATTTAATGCATCTTATAAATGTGACAGCAAGAGCATTATCTGATAAGAGTGCCATCAGTAGCCTATAGGAAAGGAGTTGGAGGAAGCTGCCTTTAGACTGATCTAAGGTCAGTCTGTTATACATTGAAATGGTTATTAGGTGAACTCAGCTGATCTATGCTCAGACTTATTTGCGTTAACTACCATATAAGGTATTACCGAATGTGCATACAAAGGGCGCTATAAACATATTTTTTTTAAACACATTGGTGAACAACAAGGTTCTTGATCCAGGAGGAGATGTCTCTGCTGTAACCATTTATACGATATAAACGGTATATCGTCTGAGCCTATTCACCACCCGCTGGAGGGCCTTGCGGTAGCTGACAGACCGTTTCCCGTACTAGGCTGCGATGCAATCGGTCAGGACGCTCTCGATGGTGCAGCGATAGTATTTGGAGAGGACCGCCTTAGGAAGTAGAGACACTGTTGCAACCTCTTGACCGATGTGGACGTTGAGGAACTTCAAACTGCTGACTCTGCTTCCTGAAGTCAACAATCAACTCCTTTGTTTTGCTGACATGAGAGAGAGGTTGTTGTCATGACACCACTATGCCAGTTCACTTACCTCCTCCCTATAGAATGACTTGTCATTGTTGGTTATCAGGCCTACAACCGTGGTGTTGTCAGCAAACTTGATGATAGAGTTGGTGTGGTACAGAGCAACACAGTTGTGGGTGAACAGGGAGTACAGCAGAGGACTGAGGACACACCCCTGGGGGGCCTCTGTGTTAAAAGTCAGTGTGAAGGAGGTGTTGTTGCCAGTCCTCACAGCCTGTGGTCTGCCCGTCAGGAAGACCAGTATCCAGTTGCAGAGGGTGGTGTCCAGACATACGGCTCTTAACTTTGTGTCGTGCTTGGAGGGAATAATAATGTTAAAATGCTGAACTGTAGTCAATGAACAGCATTCTCACAAAGGTGTTCCTCTTGTCCAGACAATGGTGATCTATTAAAGCAGGTTGGGACTACAGCCTGGGACAGGAGAGGGTTGGGATTACAGCCTGGGTCAGGGGCAGGTTGGGATTACAGCTTGGGACAGGGGCGGGTTGGGACTACAGCCTGGGACAGGGGAGGGTTGGGATTACAGCCTGGGACAGGGGAGGGTTGGGATTACAGCCTGGGACAGGGGCAGGTTAGGACTACAGCCTGGGACAGGGGCGGGTTGAAGATGTCTGAGAAGACACCTGCCAGCTGGTAAGCACAAACTCTGAGAACACGGTCCGGGGATGCCATCTGGGCCTGCGGCATTGTGAGTATTCACTCTTTTTGAGAGTTTTCCTCACGTCAGCCTAGGAGAGCGAAAGCACTTGGTCGTCCAGAACAGCGAGAGTCCTCCTGAATGGCTCGGTATTGTCTGCCTCGAAGCGAGCGGCAGTTCAGCTCATCTGTGAGTGAGGCTTCAGTTGGCACCACACAGCCGGATTTACCTTGTAGTCTGTGATAGTCTGTAGTCCTTGCCACATGCAACGAGAGTCTGAGTGGTCGAAGATCAATTCAAGTTTGAGTCTGTATTGTCTTTTTGAGTCCCTAATGGATTTGCGAAGCTCGTACCTGCTTGCCTTGTATACGTTCTGCTGACATTGAATGCTGCAGTTTGGTTTCTCAGCATGGTATGGATATCTCCGTTCATCCAGGGTTTTTGGTTGGGGTATGTCCGGATTGTTGTTGTGGGTACAATATCATCAACACATTTCCTAATGAAGCCTTTGACGGACAATGTATATTCCTCAATGTTGATGGATGAGTCTTGGGTGGATGAATCTCTGAACATATTCCGATCAGTATTCTTAAAACCATCCTGCAGCATTGAGTCTGTGTCCACTGTCCAGCACCTCAGTATTCTATGTGTTGGTTGCTCCCTCTAGGAGCAACCAGTGAGACGTGATCTGATTGGCTGAAGTGGGGGGCGGGGGATGGCTTTGTACGTGTCATGGATGTTGTGTATACATGGTCAAGCACGCTGGATCCTCTTGTGCGGGAGGAGACGTGTACCTTCTTCATCCTCTCTCCTACACTCTCCCCCCATATACTACAGTACATCCACAATCTCTCCATGATGGTTCTCCTCTCTCCTCCAATCCTACTCTCCTTTCCTCCCCTGCTCCCCCTCTCTCCTCCACTCCTCCCTCTCCTCTCCAATCCTCTCCTCTCTCCTCCACTCCACTCCAATCCTCCTCTCTCCCCTCCTCGCTCCTCTCTCCTCTCCTATCCTCCTCCCTCCTCTCCTCTCTCCACCAATCCTCCCCTCCTCCCTCTCCTCTCCAATCCTCCTCTCCAATCCTCTCCTCTCTCCTCCACTCCAATCCTACTCTCTCCACTCCTCTCCTCTCTCCTCCAATCCTCCCTCCTCTCCTCCCTCCTCTCCTTTCCTCCTCCCTCCTCTCCTCTCTCATCCACTCCAATCCTCCCCTCCTCCCTCCTCTCCTCCTTTCCTATCCTCCTTTCCTATCCTCTTCTCCTATCCTCCCCTCATCCCTCCTCTCCTATCCTCCTCTCTCCTCCTCTCCTCCTTTCCTATCCTCCTTTCCTATCCTCTTCTATCCTCCCCTCATCCCTCCTCTCCAATCCTCCTCTCTCCTCCTTTCCTATCCTCCTCTCCTCTTCTCCTATCCTCCCCTCATCCCTCCTCTCCAATCCTCCTCTCTCCTCCTCTCATCTGCTCTCCATTAGTGGGCCTAAAGGGTGTTGTTGAGTTAATATCTCTGGGTTGTTGTGATTGAGATAAGGCATTATGTACCCTCTGTGCTGATGACCCTGCAAGATCATATCACTACACAAATCCATCCTCTCCTCCTCTCATTACCTCTGTCTACCTCTGACTATAGCCCAAGACTTCTGCTATTTTCTTTCTATTATTTAATCAAATAAAATAAAATACAAAAACTGTTCACTGTGCTTGCCAATATTACTTGTGAGTATTGAGCTTAGTTATTTGCCTCACAGCCTTTTGTCAGAGCTTTGCATCTTACAGGGATGATTTCTTTATTTTGAAAGTTTCATATCTTGACAACTTGATTGCTGACAAGCAAAACATTGTGGGTCTAGGTCAACAATGGACTAATGAAACAAATACCAACATATAGTTTCTGGGTGGAATTTTCCTTTTATTAAGTCCTCAAGGGTCCTTTCAATTTAGGAGACTCTCTTATGCCTGAAAAGAATCTGGAGAATGCCATGCTAGGATCCCCCCCCCCCCAGCTGTGTATGTATCTTCAATCCAAACAGACTGGTGTGGCTCAAATGGCCCCGTTCCCTTATGGGCCCTGGTATAATGCACTATATAGGGAATAGTGTGGCATTTGAGATGTATCTGGCGAGTGCAGCTCTCTCTGGGTAGGTTGGAGGGATTTTACAACCAGCTGTAATGACTGTAAAGGGGCCTTCTCTCCTCTCTGTCATACAGCCATTCTGAGAGGCTTTGGAAAGTGTGTGTGTGTCTCTCTCCTCTCTGTCATACAGCCATTCTGAGAGGCTTTGGAATGTGTGTGTGTGTCTCTCTCCTCTCTGTCATACAGCCATTCTGAGAGGCTTTGGAATGTGTGTGTGTGTCTCTCTCCTCTCTGTCATACAGCCATTCTGAGAGGCTTTGGAATGTGTGTGTGTGTCTCTCTCCTCTCTGTCATACAGCCATTCTGAGAGGCTTTGGAAAGTGTTTGTGTGTGTCTCTCCTCTCTGGAGCAGTATACAGCTACTCTATAAGGTCTGTGATAAACACCTAAGGACTGTATCCAATTATAATTGTTATCCAGGATTTGTGGGTAAGGTTAGGAATAACAACATATTTTAGTTCACACAGTGATAAAGTACACTCCTAGAAGACATGGTAATACACTGAGTACACAAAACATTAGGAACGCCTTCCTAATATTGAGTTGCACCCCCCCCCCCCCCTTTTGCCCTCAGAACAGCCTCAATTCATTGGGGCGTGGACTCTATAAGGTGTCGAATGTGTTCCACAGCGATGCTGGCCCATTTTTGACTCCCATGCCTCCCACAGTTGTGTCAAGTTGGCTGGACGTCCTTTGGGTTGTGGACCATTCAATCCATGTCTCAAGGCTTAAAAAATCCTTCTTTAACCCGTCTCCTACTCCTTCATCTACACTGATTGAAGTGGATTTAACGAGTGACATCAGTAAGGGATCATAGCGTTCACCTGGATTCACCTGATCAGTCAGTCTCTGTCATTGAACGAGCAGGTGTTCCTAACGTTTTGTACCTCAGTTTCTATAGAATCATAAACAAACCGAAAGGTTCTATAGAACCATAAACAAACCGAAAGGTTCTATAGAACCATAAACAAACCGAAAGGTTCTATAGAACCATAAACAAACCGAAAGGTTCTATAGAACCATAAACAATCCGAAAGGTTCTATAGAAACCTACTTCTTTTGGTACAGCACTGGACGTGTTTTCATTAAGTTAATAGATCTTTCTTTTCTCTCTTTTTTGTTTGAATCCGTGATAGATTATATTTCTGGCTTTCTGTAAAATGATGTATTGCGTTCTCAAAGAGGACTTCATATTCGTTAATATTCTGATCGATACGTGTCTTTATTCTGGTCTCTGTACTGAGTGGTCAGTTCTGACAGGGACTGGTGCTAGCTGTGCTCTAGTGCATGGTCAGCCATCCATCAGTCAACAGGGTTTTGTCAGGAGTGCTGCACACACACACACACACACACACACACACACACACACACACACACACACACACACACACACACACACAGCAGTGGTGCTCTGGCTGCCTGTCACTTCCTACAGCTAAGGGCTGACTTAGTACTGTATCATCAGCATGAAAAAGAGAGAGAGTGGAAGAAAAGAGGGAGAGAGAGAGAGAGGAGGGGATGAAAAAGGGAGAGAGAGAGAGGAGGGGATGAAAAGAGGGAGAGAGAGAGAGAGGAGGGGATGAAAAGAGGGAGAGAGAGAGAGGAGGGGATGAAAAGAGGGAGAGAGAGAGAGAGGAGGGGATGAAAAGAGGGAGGGAGAGAGAGGAGGGGATGAAAAGAGGGAGAGAGAGAGAGAGGAGGGGATGAAAAGAGGGAGAGAGAGAGAGAGGAGGGGATGAAAAGAGGGAGAGAGAGGAGGGGATGAAAAGAGGGAGAGAGAGAGAGAGGAGGGGATGAAAAGAGGGAGAGAGAGAGAGGAGGGGATGAAAAGCTTGAGAGAGTAAGAGAGAACAAGAGAGGTCTGATATTAGTCCTGGACCCGCTGGAGGAGAGAATGGAGGAAGGTGAGAGGAAGAGGAGAAAGAAAAAGAAGACAGAGAGAAATGTTCAAAACCCACTGATTTGCTTGGCACACCTGTATTTGGGGAGTTTCTCCCGTTCTTCTCGGCAGATCTTCTCAAGCTCTGTCAGGTTGGATGGGGACCGTTGCTACACAGCTATTTTCAGGTCTCTCCAGAGATGTTTGATCGGGTTCAAGTCCGGGCTCTGGCAGGGCCACTCAAGGACATTCAGAGACTTGTAGTAAAGCCACTCCTGCTTAGTCTTGGCTGTGTGCTTAGGGTTGTTGTCCTGTGAGAAGGTGAACCTTCGCAACAGTCTCAGGTCCTGAGTGCTCTGGATCAGGTTTTCATCAACAATCTCTGTACTTTGCTCCGTTCATCTTTCCAGTGATCCAAATTGAAATAAAATTGTATTGGTTACAAATACGTAATTATATGTTATTGCGGGTGTTGCAAAATGCTTGTGTTTCTAGCTCCGATATTGCAGTAATATCTAACAAATTACACAGCATATGCCCAATACACACAAATCTAAGTAGGAATGAATTAAGACTATATACATACAGTTGAAGTCGGAAGTTTACATACACTGAGGTTGGAGTCAATTTAACTTGTTTTTTCAACCACTACACAAATTTCTTGTGAACAAACTATAGTTTTGGCAAGTCGGTTAGGACATCTACTTTGTGCATGACACAAGTCATTTTTCCAACAATTGTTTACAGACAGATTATTTCACTTATAATTCACTGTATCACAATTCCAGTGGGTCAGAAGTTTACATACACTAAGTTGACTGTGCCTTTAAACAGCTTGGAAAATTCCAGAAAATTATGTCATGGCTTTAGAAGCTTCTGATAGGCTAATTGACATCATTTGAGTCAATTGGAGGTGTACCTGTGGATGTATTTCAAGGCCTGCCTTCGAACTCAGTGCCTCTTTGCTTGACATCATGAGAACATCAAAAGAAATCAGCCAAGACCTCAGAAAAAAAATTGTAGACCTCCACAAGTCAGGTTCATCCTTGGGAGTCATTTCCAAACGCCTGAAGGTACCACGTTCATCTGTACAAACAATAGTATGCAAGTATAAACACCATGGGACCACGCAGTCGTCATACCGCTCAGGAAGGATATGCATTCTGTCTCATAGTGATGAACATACTTTGGTGCGAAAATTGCAAATCAATCCCAGAACAACAGCAAAGGACCTTGTGAAGATGCTGGAGGAAACAGGTACAAAAGTATCTATATCCACAGTAAAACGAGTCCTATAACGACATAACCTGAAAGGCCGCTCAGCAAGGAAGAAGCCACTGCTCCAAAAACGCCATAAAAAAGCCAGACTACGTTTTGCAACTGCACATGGGGACAAAGATTGTACTTTTCGGAGAAATGTATTCTGGTCTGATGAAACAAAAATAGAACTGTTTGGCCATAATGACCATCGTTATGTTTGGAGGAAAAAGGGGGAGGCTTACAAGCCGAAGAACACCATCCCAACCGTGAAGCACAGGGGTTGGCAGCATCATGTTGTGGGGGTGCTTTGCTGCAAGAGGGACTGGTGCACATCACAAAATAGATGACATCACGAGGAAGGAAAATTATTTTGATTATATTGAAGCAACATCTCAAGACATCAGTTAGGAAGTTAAAGCTTGGTCACAAATGGGTCTTCCAAATGGACAATGACCCCAAGCATACTTCCAAAGTTGTGGCAAAATGGCTTAAGGACAACAAAGTCAAGGTAATGGAGTGGCCATCACAAAGCCCTGACCTCAATCCTATAGAAAATGTGTGGGCAGAACTGAAAAAGCGTGTGCGAGCAAGGAGGCCTACAAACCTGACTCAGTTACACCAGCTCTGTCAGGAGGAATGGGCCAAAATTCACCCAACTTCTTGTGGGATTTTTAGTTTAGTTTATTAATTCGACCATTTAAAAAAACAAGCACACATAAAACTTGAAAAAGCCCATACATGCACATTAATAACATCATGGAGGATAACACACAATACAGTCTGGGACTTATTTCCATTGTGGTTCTCTTGAGACAAGATGGCTAGACAAGATCCAGCACATAACAAAAACAGGAAGATTGTGGAAGGCAAGTTAAACAATTTAAAGGCAATGCTACCAAATACTAATTGAGTGTATGTAAACTTCTGACCCACTGGGAATGTGAGGAAAGAAATAAAAGCTGAAATAAATCAATCTCTCTACTATTATTCTGACATTTCACATTCTTAAAATAAAGTGGTGATCCTAACTGACCTAAAACAGAGGGTTTTTACTCAGGCATTGTGAAAAACTGAGTTTAAAAGTATTTGGCTAAGGTGTATGTAAACTTCCGACTTCAACTGTACATATGAGGTGAGTAATGCAAGATATGTAAACATTATTAAGTGACTGAGATACCATGGAATACAGTATATACATACAGTATGAGATGAGTAATGCCAGATATGTTTTTTTTTTTAAAGTGACTCGTGTTCCATTCTTTAAAGTGGCCAGTGATTTCCAGTGTATGCCTATAGGCAGCAGACTCTAATGTGCTAGTGATGGCTGTTTAAACTCTCTAGGGTATGTGAGACGGTAGCGTCCCACCTCTTAAACAGCCAGTGAAATTGCAGGGCGCCAAATTCAAAACAACAGAAATCCCATAATTAAAATTCCTCAAACATACATATATTTTACCGCATTTTAAAGATACACTTGTTGTAAATCCAGCCACAGTGTCCGATTTCAAAAAGGCTTTACGACGAAAGCAAACCAAACGATTATGTTAGATGAGTGCCTATTCACAGAATAACACAGCCATTTACCAGCCAAAGAGAGGAGTCACAAAAAGCAGAAATAGAGATAAAATTAATCACTAACCTTTGATGATCATCTGGTTCTTGGTCACCTCCCTGACCCAGGCCCTTCTCCCCCCGATTGCTCAGTTTGGCCTGGTGGCCAGCTCTAGGAAGAGTCTGTGGTTCCAAACTTCTTTCATTTATGAATGATGGAGGCCACTTTGTTCCTGGGGACCTTCAATAGTGCAGACATTTTCTGGTTCCCTTCCCCAGATCTGTGCCTCAACACAATCCTGTCTCAGAGCTCTATGGACAATTCCTTCGACCTCATGGCTTGGTTTTTGCTCTGACATCCACTGTCAACTGCAGGACCTTATATAGACAGGTGTGTGCCTTTCCAAATCATATCCAATCAATTGAATTTACCACAGGTGGACTACAATCAAGTTGTAGAAACATCTCAATGATGAGCAATGGAATCAGGATGCACCTGAGCTCAATTTCTTGTCACATAGCAAAGGGTCTGAATACTTATGTAAATAAGGTATTTTGGTTTTAGATTTGCTTTTACCATTTCTTTGGATTCCTCATGTCTTACTCATTGTTAAATAATAATATTTTATTAATATTTTTAATGAATGTTAAATGAATCCTATACATTTTAAAATTGCCAAATTTTAATGTAATCAATTAGCTTAATTTCTCAAAAGATCAAACTAATATTTCAACGTAATAATGGTATAGGTGAAGTGCTATACCATTATAGGCGTGCTAATCTTCTCTTTCTAACTACGGAAACGATTTCAGATCTGAGATGGTGGGTGTCATGGCTGGCTGAAATGGAATTACATTTTATGTAGAAGTCATTTTGCAGACACTCTTATCCAGAGAGACTTACAGAAGCAATTTGATTTTAAGTGCCTTGCTCCTGGTCTCACCAGCACATAGAGAACAGATTAGTACAGGCTGAAGCAGTGTGTTGTGGGATAGGACTAACAGCTAGCTAGTGCCTCTTCTCTCAGCTCAGCCCTCCCAGTGACACACACACACACACACACACACACACACACACACACACACACACATACACACACACACACACGGTACCACATGATCTCTGGTGAAGGGGAAATTCTCGCTTAGAGAGCCTTTCTGATGAAAGTCGTGTGTGTGTGTGAGGTATTTTTAGCCCCCCTTCGTCACGACAGGCAAGGCCCGAGACGTCTAGAATGTGGGAAGTTAGCATAGCAGACTAGACGTCTAGAATGTGGGAAGTTAGCATAGCAGACTAGACGTCTGGAATGTGGGAAGTTAGCATAGCAGACTAGACGTCTGGAATGTGGGAAGTTAGCATAGCAGACTAGACTTCTAGAATGTGGGAAGTTAGCATAGCAGACTAGACTTCTAGAATGTGGGAAGTTAGCATAGCAGACTAGACTTCTAGAATGTGGGAAGTTAGCATAGTAGACTAGACGTCTAGAATGTGGGAAGTTAGCATAGCAGACTAGATGTCTAGAATGTGGGAAGTTAGCATAGCAGACTAGACTTCTAGAATGTGGGAAGTTAGCATAGCAGACTAGACTTCTAGAATGTGGGAAGTTAGCATAGCAGACTAGACTTCTAGAATGTGGGAAGTTAGCATAGCATACTAGACTTCTAGAATGTTGAAAGTTAACATAGCAGACTAGTTGTCTAGAATGTGGGAAGTTAGCATAGCAGACTAGACTTCTAGAATGTGGGAAGTTAGCATAGCAGACTAGATGTCTAGAATGTGGGAAGTTAGCATAGCAGACTAGATGTCTAGAATGTGGGAAGTTAGCATAGCAGACTAGACTTCTAGAATGTGGGAAGTTAGCATAGCATACTAGACTTCTAGAATGTGGGAAGTTACCATAGCAGACTAGACTTCTAGAATGTGGGAAGTTAGCATAGCATACTAGACTTCTAGAATGTGGGAAGTTAGCATAGCATACTAGACTTCTAGAATGTGGGAAGTTAGCATAGCAGACTAGACTTCTAGAATGTGGGAAGTTAGCATAGCAGACTAGATGTCTAGAATGTGGGAAGTTAGCATAGCATACTAGACTTCTAGAATGTGGGAAGTTAGCATAGCATACTAGACTTCTAGAATGTGGGAAGTTAGCATAGCAGACTAGACTTCTAGAATGTGGGAAGTTAGCATAGCAGACTAGATGTCTAGAATGTGGGAAGTTAGCATAGCAGACTAGATGTCTAGAATGTGGGAAGTTAGCATAGCAGACTAGACTTCTAGAATGTGGGAAGTTAGCATAGCATACTAGACTTCTAGAATGTGGGAAGTTAGCATAGCAGACTAGACTTCTAGAATGTGGGAAGTTAGCATAGCAGACTAGATGTCTAGAATGTGGGAAGTTAGCATAGCAGACTAGATGTCTAGAATGTGGGAAGTTAGCATAGCAGACTAGACTTCTAGAATGTGGGAAGTTAGCATAGCAGACTAGACTTCTAGAATGTGGGAAGTTAGCATAGCAGACTAGACTTCTAGAATGTGGGAAGTTAGCATAGCAGACTAGACTTCTAGAATGTGGGAAGTTAGCATAGCAGACTAGTTGTCTAGAATGTGGGAAGTTAGCATAGCAGACTAGTTGTCTAGAATGTGGGAAGTTAGCATAGCAGACTAGTTGTCTAGAATGTGGGAAGTTAGCATAGCAGACTAGACTTCTAGAATGTGGGAAGTTAGCATAGCAGACTAGACTTCTAGAATGTGGGAAGTTAGCATAGCAGACTAGTTTTCTAGAATGTGGGAAGTTAGCATAGCAGACTAGACTTCTAGAATGTGGGAAGTTAGCATAGCATACTAGACTTCTAGAATGTGGGAAGTTAGCATAGCAGACTAGTTGTCTAGAATGTGGGAAGTTAGCATAGCAGACTAGACTTCTAGAATGTGGGAAGTTAGCATAGCAGACTAGACTTCTAGAATGTGGGAAGTTAGCATAGCAGACTAGACTTCTAGAATGTGGGAAGTTAGCATAGCAGACTAGACGTCTGGAATGTGGGAAGTTAGCATAGCAGACTAGACTTCTAAAATGTGGGAAGTTAGCATAGCAGACTAGACTTCTAGAATGTGGGAAGTTAGCATAGCAGACTAGACTTCTAGAATGTGGGAAGTTAGCATAGCAGACTAGACTTCTAGAATGTGGGAAGTTAGCATAGCAGACTAGACTTCTAGAATGTGGGAAGTTAGCATAGCAGACTAGTTGTCTAGAATGTGGGAAGTTAGCATAGCAGACTAGTTGTCTAGAATGTGGGAAGTTAGCATAGCAGACTAGTTGTCTAGAATGTGGGAAGTTAGCATAGCAGACTAGACTTCTAGAATGTGGGAAGTTAGCATAGCAGACTAGACTTCTAGAATGTGGGAAGTTAGCATAGCAGACTAGTTTTCTAGAATGTGGGAAGTTAGCATAGCAGACTAGACTTCTAGAATGTGGGAAGTTAGCATAGCATACTAGACTTCTAGAATGTGGGAAGTTAGCATAGCAGACTAGTTGTCTAGAATGTGGGAAGTTAGCATAGCAGACTAGACTTCTAGAATGTGGGAAGTTAGCATAGCAGACTAGACTTCTAGAATGTGGGAAGTTAGCATAGCAGACTAGACTTCTAGAATGTGGGAAGTTAGCATAGCAGACTAGACGTCTGGAATGTGGGAAGTTAGCATAGCAGACTAGACTTCTAAAATGTGGGAAGTTAGCATAGCAGACTAGTTGTCTAGAATGTGGGAAGTTAGCATAGCAGACTAGACGTCTGGAATGTGGGAAGTTAGCATAGCAGACTAGACTTCTAGAATGTGGGAAGTTAGCATAGCAGACTAGACGTCTGGAATGTGGGAAGTTAGCATAGCAGACTAGACTTCTAGAATGTGGGAAGTTAGCATAGCAGACTAGACTTCTAGAATGTGGGAAGTTAGCATAGTAGACTAGATTGAGGTTGTTTCCCAGGCTTTTTCTCTCTCCCCTGAATGCTCCTACAGTATATGCTGGATATTTTTTAACCTTATTTGGGAAAGCTGTAACCTCTGGCCCTGGAATGTATGTATGCATGCTTGTGTGCATGCGTGTGTGTTTGTGTCACAGGAGCCGGCTGAGGGGAGAACGGCCCATAATAACAGCTGGAACGGAGCAAATGGAATGGCGTTTTGTGTTTTTGCCATACTATACATACTCTTCTGTCTCCTAATGTGTTCTTTTCAACCTGTTCTCACAGCATTTAGTATTATTTAGTATGTAAATATGATATGTTACGTTTCCTATGGTATGTATTTAAATTTTAAATTTTATTTATTTATCAGTTAACTTCTAGTTCCTCCCAAACCCGGATCCGGGAGCACCCCCATCAGTAAAAAAAGCTGACTAGCATAGCCTAGCATAGCGTCACAAGTAAATACTAGCATCTAAATATCATTAAATCACAAGTCCAAGACACCAGATGAAAGATACACATCTTGTGAATCCAGCCATCATTTCTGATTTTTAAAATGTTTTACAGGGAAGACACAATATGTAAATCTATTAGCTAATCACGTTAGCAAAAGACACCACTTTTTTTACTCCACCAGTTTTTTACTCCATCAGTAGCTATCACAAATTCGACCAAATAAAGATATAAATAGCCACTAACCAAGAAACAACTTCATCAGATGACAGTCTGATAACATATTTATTGTATAGCATATGTTTTGTTAGAAAAATGTGCATATTTCAGGTATAAATCATAGTTTACCATTGCAGCCACCATCACAACTCTCACCAAAGCGACTAGAATAACTACAGAGAGCAACGTGTATTACCTAATTACTCATCATAAAACATTTCTTAAAAATACACAGCGTACAGCAATTGAAAGACACAGATCTTGTGAATCCAGACAATATTTCAGATTTTCTAAGTGTTTTACAGCGAAAACACAATATAGCGTTATATTAGCATACCACAATAGCAAACATCACAACAGCATTGATTCAAGCCAAACATAGCGATTACGTATAAACCACCAAAAGATATTAATTTTTTCACTAACCTTCTCAGAATTCTTCAGATGACAGTCCTATAACATCATATTACACAATGCATATAGAGTTTGTTCGAAAATGTGCATATTTAGCGGCACAAATCGTGGTTATACAATGAGAAAAGTAGCCAAGCTGCAAAGAAAATGTCAGGAGAAATCTTGGGAAAGGCACCTATTCTAATCGAAAACTATTCATAAACTTGACTAAAAAATACAAGTTGGACAGCAAATGAAAGATAAATTAGTTCTTAATGCAATCGCTGGGTTAGATTTTTAAAATTAACGTTACTGCGCAATACAGCGTGCGCTAAAGCGAGACCGCCCCATAATTCATGGCGGAATTATTATTTAACATTTGTCAACATAAGTACGAATGAACAGCATAAAGACTGCTTACTATTAGCTGAGCTTCCATCAGAATCTTGGGCAAGGTGTCCTTTCTCCAGAACAATCGTCTTTGGGTTGAAAGATGTCCTCTTGTCCGGTCGAAATAGCCGCTAATGTTAGCCACCAACTGGAGAGGTGTCCAACTCGTGAAAGCGCATGACAAAGAAATCCCAGAAAATCGCAATAAACTGCTATAAACTGCTATAAGTCGGTTTAAATTAACTACCTTATGATGTCTTTAACACCTATAACGAATAAAAACATGACCGGAGATATAGAACTACTAAAACGAAAGCGTTTGCAGGACGCCATTGTGATGTCTTCTTGCGCCAGGCGCACCGTTGAAAAGGACGGTACTTCCGTTCCACGGTCTTATATAAGGTCCCAGATTGCGCAATCCACTCCATTCAAATTCTCCCCGCTTACTGACATCTAGAGGAAGACGTATGCAGTGCATGTAGCCCGATGGCTTACATGGGAACTGACCTCAGAACAGGGACCTCGATTTCTGAAATATCACTCCCTGACAGGAAATGTGCTGCAGAATGAGTTCTGTTTCACTCAGAGAAATAATTCAAACGGTTTTAGAAACTAGAGAGTGTTTTCTATCCAATAGTAATAATAATATGCATATTGTACGAGCAAGAATTGAGTACGAGGCAGTTTAATTTGAGAACGATATTTTACAAAGTTGAAACAGCACCCCCTATATTGACAAGAGGTTTTAACCTCTCTTGGGCACGTGAGACGGTAGCGTCCCACCTCTTCAACAGCCAGTGAAACTGCTGGGCGCCAAATTCAAATACAGAAATACTCATTATAAAAATTCAGAAAACAAAACATATTTTACATAGGTTTAAAGATTAACTTCTTGTGAATCCAACCACGGTGTCAGATTAAAAAAATTCTTTACGGCGAAAGCATACCTTACGATTATTTGAAAACATAGCCCACTAGACAAATCATTACAAACAGTAGCCAGCCAAGTAGAACAGTTACACATGTCAGAAATAGAGATAAAATGAATCCCTTACCTTTGATGATCTTCATATGGTTGCACTCAGCAGACATTCATTTACTCAATAAATGTTCCTTTTGTTCGATAAAGTCTCTTTATATCCAAAAACCTCAGTTTTGTTTGCGCATTTTCTTCAGTAATCCACAGGCTCAAACGCAGTCAAAACAGGAAGACAAAAAAATCCAAATTGTATCTGTAAAGTTCATAGAAACATGTCAAACGATATTTATATTCAATCCTCAGGTTGTTTTTAGCCTAAATAATCAATAATATTTCAACCGGACAATAACGTCGTCAATTTAAAAGGTAAACAAGAAAGGCACTCTCTCGGTCTCACGCATGAAAAAGCTCTGTGACACTTTAGGATCCACTCATTCCGACTGCTCTTACTTCTTAATTTTTCAGAATACCAGCCTGAAACAATTTCTAAAGACTGTTGACATCTAGTGGAAGGCATAGAAACTGCAATTTGAGTCCTAAGTCAATGGATACTGTAATGGCATTGAATAGAATACTACAAAACCAACAAAAAAAACTACTTCCTGAATGGATTTTTCTCAGGTTTTCGCCTGCCAAATCAGTTATGTTATACTCACAGACACGATTTTAACAGTTTTGGAAACTTTAGAGTGTTTTCTATTAAATTATATCAGTTATATGCATATCATATCTTCTGGGCCCGAGAAGCAGGCAGTTTAATTTGGGCATGCATTTCATCCAAAATTCCGAATGCTGCCCCCTACCCTAGTGAAGTTAAAGAACAAATTATTATTTTCAATGACAGCCTAGGAACAGTGGGTTAACTGCCTTGTTCAAGGGCAGAACAATATATATATATATATATATATATATATATTTTTTACCTTGTCAGCTCGAGGATTCAATCTTGCAACCTTTCAGTTACAAGTCCAACGCTCTATCCACTTGGCTACCTGCCACCCCAGGTAGCTTATTAATTTATGGATGTACAACCAGCCCATTTCAAATGATATGATATATTTCCTGTGGTGTGTATTCATTTATGGTTGTACAACCCCCCTATTTCACATGATACTATCACGACTCAGGATATGACCCAGATGCAGACACAGGAGGCGGATAGTACAGTTCTCAGATTATTTATTGTAAACACAGGACAGGCAAAGGGCAGGTCGAGGACAGGTAGAGGTTCGTGATCAGGTCAGAGTCAGGCAGGTACAGGACAGCAGGCAGCCTCAGGGTCAGGGCAGGCAGAGGTTCGTGATCAGGTCAGAGTCAGGCAGGGACAGGATGGCAGGCAGCCTCAGGGTCCGGGCAGGCAGAGGTTCTTAATCAGGTAAGAGTTAAGCAGGTACAGGACGGAAGACAGGCTCGGGGTCCAGGCAGGCAGAATGGTCAGAACCGGGAAAAACTAAGAAACAGAACTAGACAAACAGAAGGCGGGAAAGCACGCTGGTAAGACCTGACAAGACGAACTGACAAACAGAGAACACAGGTATAAATACACAGGTGATAATGGGGAAGATGGCTACACCTGGAGGGGGGTGGAGACAAGCACAAAGACAGGTGAAACAGATCAGGGTGAGACAGATACTGTATGTGACAAATAGAAATGCGTATTATATGATCCGAATTTGCAATAGCTGGGCTATGGGTTAGGGTTAAGTTTAGGATTCAGGTTAAAGAGTTAAGGTTAGGGGAAGGGTTAAGATTAGGGAGAGAGGTCTGAAGGAGATTTATAGAGGAGGGGGAGAGAGGTCTGAAGGAGGGGTGAGGGGAGAGAGTTCTGAAGGAGAGTTATAGAGGAGGTGTGAGAGAGGTAGAGAGGTCTGAAGGAGGGGTGAGGGGTAGAGGGGAGAGTTCTGAAGGAGAGTTATAGAGGAGGTGTGAGAGAGGTAGAGAGGTCTGAAGGAGAGTTAAAGAGAGAGTTAGAGGTCTGAAGGAGGGGTGAGGGGAGAGTTCTGAAGGAGAGTTATAGAGGAGGTGTGAGAGAGGTAGAGAGGTCTGAAGGAGGGGTGAGGGGTAGAGGGGAGAGTTCTGAAGGAGAGTTATAGAGAGAGGTAGAGGTCTGAAAAAGGGGTGAGGGGAGAGAGGTCTGAAAGAGGGGTGAGGGGAGAGAGGTCTGAAAGAGGGGTGAGGGGAGAGAGGTCTGAAAGAGGGGTGAGGGGAGAAAGGTCTGAAGGAGAGTTAACTTTTTATGGCTGCAGGGGCAGTATTGAGTAGCTCTGATTAAAGGTGCCCATTTCAAACGGCCTCGTACTCAATTCTTGCTCGTACAATATGCATATTATTGTTATTATTGGATAGAAAACACTCTCTAGTTTCTATAGCCGTTTGAATTATGTCTCTGAGTGGAACAGAACTCATTCTACAGCACTTTTCCTGATATGGAGTGAGATTTCAGAAATCTTGGCCTCTGGTCCCAGGTCAGTTTTAATGTCCCTGTAAATGCTATGAGGATACAAACACTGCCCACGCCTTCCTCTAGATGTCAGTAAGTGGTGACAATTTGAATGGAGTCGATTGCGCAATCAGGGCCTGTATAAAAGGCCAAAGACCGGATGTACCGTTCTTTTGCTCCCTGCGCCTGACGCACGATGGACGTCGGACCTGCTCTCTTTCCAAGCGTTGGTTTAGCCACTTCTAAATCGCCGGTCATGTTTTTACTCGTTATAGGTGTTAAAAACATCATAAGGTAGTTAATTTAAACCGTTTTATAGCAATTTATATCCGTTTAGTGCGATTTTGAGGCATTGCTTTGTGATGCACTTTGAAGCGCCGGGCACGTTTCCAGTACCGGTCGAACGTTAGTTGCCATTTCGACGGACAAGAGGACATCTTTCGACCAAAAGAAGATTAGACCCGAGAAAGGATACATTGCCCAAGATTCTGATGGAAGATCACCTCATAGTAAGAAATATTTAAGATGATAAATCGTTGTTCTGTCGAAAAATTTTAAACTCATATTCCGCCATTTTTTTTGGTATAGCTTCGCTTGGCGAACCCTGTATTGCACAGTAAGGATAATTTTAGAAATGTAATTCAGCGATTGCATTAAGAACTAATTTGTCTTTCGATAGCTGTCCAACTTATATTTTTTTAGTCAAGTTTATGAATAGTTATTCATGAGACAAGATCACTGTTAAAGATGGCGCCCGACATTTTCAGGCTAGTTTTGCTAGTATTGTCATTGTATAACCACGGTTTTTTGTGGCTAAATATGCACATTTTCGAACAAACTCTATATGTATGTTGTAATATGATGTTACAGGAGTGTCATCGGAAGAATTCTGAGAAGGTTAGTGAAAAAATTAATATATTTTGGCGATGATTACGTTATCGCTCTCTTTGGCTTGAATCAATGCTCGGGTAACGTTTGCACATGTGGTATGCTAATATAACGATTTATTGTGTTTTCGCTGTAAAACACTTAGAACATCTGAAATATTGTCTGAATTCACAAGATCTGTGTCTTTCCATTGCTGTGAGCTGTGTATTTTTAAGAAATGTTTTATGATTAGTAATTAGGTAATACACGTTGCTCTCTGTATTTATTCTAGTCGAGTTGTGATGGTGGGTGCAATTGTAAACTATGATTTCTACCTGAAATATGCACATTTTTCTAACAAAACCTATCCTATACAATAAATATGTTATCAGACTGTCATCTGATGAGGTTTTTTCTTGGTTAGTGGCTATCAATATCTTTATTTGGCCGAATTGGTGATAGCACCTGATGGAGTAAGAAACTGATGGAGTTAGAAAAGTGGTGTCTTTTGCTAACGTGGTTAGCTAATAGATTTACATATTTTGTCTTCCCTGTAAAACATTTTAAAAATCGGACATGTTGGCTTGATTCACAAGATGTGTACCTTTCATATGCTGTATTGGACTTGTTAATGTGTGAAAGTTAAATATTTAAAAAATATTTTTTTTTGAATTTCGCGCCCTGCACTTTGAGCTGGATGTTGTCATAGGTGTACCGACCTCGGGCTTGCAGCCATAAGAAGTTAACTTCTTGTCAATAGGGGGGCGCTGTTTTCACTTTGGAAAAAATTGTGCCCAAATTAAACGGCCTCGTACTCTGTTCTAGATCATACAATATGCATATTATTTTTACTATTGGATAGAAAACACTCAGAAGTTTCTAAAACTGTTTGAATTATATCTGTGAGTAAAACAGAACTCATTTGCCATACAACAAGTATTTTTATGTAAAGTTTATGATGAGTTCTTTGGTCAGATTAGGTGAGTGTCCAAAATATCTCCGGACATTCTGGTGAATTGTTGCTACGTATTCACAATGTATAACCACGATTTGCAGCTCTAAATATCCACATTTTCGAACAAAACATAAATGTATTGTATAACATGATGTTATAAGACTGTCATCTGATGAAGTTGTTCAAGGTTAGTGATTAATTTTATCTCTATTTTGTCGGTTTTGTGCAAGCTATTTTGGCGGGGAGTAAATTGCGTTGTGTGTTTGGCTACTGTAGTGAGCTAATAGAAATATATATTGTGTTTTCGCTGTAAAACACTTAAAAAAATCGGAAATATTGGCTGGATTCACAAGATGTTTATCTTTCATTTGCTGTACACCATGTATTTTTCATAAATGTTTTATGATTAGTATTTATGTTTTTCACATTGCTCTCTGTAATTATTCTGGCTGCTTTGGTGCTATTTGTGATGGTTGCTGCAATGTAAAACCATGATTTGTAGCTATAAATATGCACATTTTCGAACAAAACATAAATGTATTGTATAACATGATGTTATAATACTGTCATCTGATGAAGTTGTTCAAGGTTAGTGATTCATTTTATCTCTATTTCTGGATTTCTGGATGCATGTTTTGTTTGATTAAATTCATATTTATATAAAAAAATCTGAGTTTACATTGAGGCGACTAGATTGACTAGTGGCAAAAACATCAAGTGACTTTGCATAGCCACATCGTTTCAACAGAAATACTCATAAATATAGATGATAATACAAGTTATACACATGGAATTATAGATATACCTCTCCTTAATGCAACCGCTGTGTCAGATTACAAAAAACTTTACGGAAAAAGAAACCCACGCTATAATCTGAGATGGCGCTCCATAGCAAAACACCACAGCCGCAAAGATGGCGTCAACATAAACAAGAAAATATATGATAAATATTCCCTTACCTTTGATGATCTACATCAGAAAGCACACCAGGAATCCCAGGTCCACAATAAATGTTTGTTTCGTTCGAAAAAATCTGTTATTTATGTCCAAATACCTTCTTTTGTTAGCGCATCTGGTCTACATATCCAAACGCTAATTCTGGTCAGCGTTATATCGGACAAAAACTTCAAAAAGTTTTATTACCGGTCGAAGAAACATTTCAAACTAAGTACAGAATCAATCATTAAGATGTTTTTAACATATAGCTTCAATAAAGTTCCAACCGGAGTATTCTTTCTTGTCTTCGTGAGCAATGGAACGTAAGTGACTTCCATGAGGAAAAAGCATGATCAGAAAATAGCTGCTTGATGGACACCTGACTGATTCTGCTATCATTCTCTCCCACAACATCATAGAAGTCTCATTATAATTTCTATTGATGGTTGACATCTAGTGGAACCCCTAGGCAGTGCACAATATCTCAAGGGGATTTCATTGGGGACTCTGGTGAATACATACAAGCTCAGATTGTTTTGATTTCAACTCAGGATTTTGCCTGCCAATATGAGTTCTGTTAATCTCACAGACATAATTCAAACAGTTTTAGAAACTTTAGAGTGTTTTCTATCAAATAATAATATGCAAATATTAGCAACTATGACTGAGGAGAGGGCCGTTTGATACGGGCACCTTTCATCCAAGCTACTCAATACTGTCCCTTCAGCCATAAGAAGTTAACTTCTTATGGCTGCAGCCCGGTGTCGGTACACTTATGACAACAGCCAGCTCAAAGTGCAGGGCGCGAAATTCAAAAGATATATTTTTTAAATATTTAACTTTCACACATTAACAAGTCCAATACAGCATATGAAAGGTACACATCTTGTGAATCCAGCCAACATGTCCGATTTTTAAAATGTTTTACAGGGAAGACACAATATGTAAATCTATTAGCTAACCACGTTAGCAAAAGACACCACTTTTTTTACTCCACCAGTTTTTTACTCCATCAGTAGCTATCACAAATTCGACTAAATAAAGATATAAATAGCCACTAACCAAGAAACAACTTCATCAGATGACAGTCTGATAACATATTTATTGTATAGCATATGTTTTGTTAGAAAAATTTGCATATTTCAGGTATAAATCATAGTTTACATTGCAGCTACAATCAGAAATTGCACCGAAAGCAGCCATAATATTTACAGACACCAACGTCAAATACCTAATTACTCATCATAAAACATTTCTGAAAAATACATAGTGTACAGCAATTGAAAGACAGGCATCTTGTGATTCCAGACAATATTTCCGATTTATCAAGTGTTTTACAGCGAAAACACAATAGAGCGTTATATTAGCTTACCACAATAGCCAAAAACACAAGCAATTTCCCAGTAGCAAAAGTTAGCGATCGTAACAAACAAGCAAAAGATATATAATTTTTGACTAACCTTGATTTTCTTCATCAGATGACAGTCCTATAACATCAGGTTATACATACACTTATGTTTTGTTCGAAAATGTGCATATTTAGAGCTGAAATCAGTGGTTACACATTGTGCTAACTTAGCTACTTTTTCCACAACGTCTAAACAGCAACGATATTTTTCTGACACGTTTTCTGACACACATATTCTGACCAAATAGCTATTCATAAACATAACTAAAAAATACATGTTGTATAGGAAATGATAGATCCATTAGTTCTTAATGAAATCGCAGTGTTAGAATTCTAAAAAATAACTTAATTACGACATCCAGCTTCGGTATAGCTGAGTACCCCAAAGTTGGGCGCCCACGACTAATTCACATGCACGACAGATATATGAATTAGCATCATAAAATGTTTCTTACTTTTGGTGATCTTCCATCAGAATGTTGGACAAGGTGTCCTTTGTCAAGAACAGTCGTTGTTTGGATTTAGAACCTTCATTTTCCCTCTTGATTTAGCATGGGCACTTGCCAAGTGGCACGGATCTCTCCAACGTCAACAAAGTCAGAGAACGGAACACGGCAAAACTCCCGAAAAATTTTCAATAATCTGATGAAACTATATTGAAAAAACATACTTTACGATGATATGGTCACATGTATCAAATAAAATCAAAGCCGGAGATGTTAGTCGTCCATAACGACAGCTAAACAGAAGGCAAATCCATGTCCCCTTTCGCGCGCTCCAGAAAACAGAAAATGGACGGTCACGTCATACAAAGAGCTTTTATTCCACCTCAGACCAAGATAAACACGAAATTTCTTCTCTCACCGCCTCTTGACATCCAGGGGAAGGTGTATGAAGTGCACGTAGACTCTTACGTATCATGCCCATGTATAGGCAGGAAGTAGAAGAGAGCCTCGGTTTCAGACATTCCACTTCCTGGTCAGGAAGTGTGCTGCAGAATGAGTTCTGTTTCACTCAGAGAAATAATTCAAACGGTTTTAGAAACTAGAGAGTGTTTTCTATCCAATAGTAATAATAATATGCATATTGTACGAGCAAGAATTGAGTACGAGGCCGTTTGAAATGGGCACCTTACTTCAATCAGTCTCTGTCTTAGTTAATTCATACAGTCTGACTTAGTTACTTCATACAGACTGACTTAGTTACTTCATACTGACTGACTTAGTTAATTCATACAGACTCTGACTTAGTTAATTCATACAGACTCTGACTTAGTTACTTCATACAGACTGACTTAGTTACTTCATACAGACTCTGACTTAGTTAATTCATACAGACTCTGACTTAGTTACTTCATACAGACTCTGACTTAGTTACTTCATACAGACTCTGACTTAGTTACTTCATACAGACTCTGACTTAGTTAATTCATACAGACTCTGACTTAGTTACTTCATACAGACTCTGACTTAGTTACTTCATACAGACCTTGACTTAGTTACTTCATACAGACTCTGACTTAGTTACTTCATACAGACTGACTTAGTTACTTCATACAGACTCTGACTTAGTTACTTCATACAGACTCTGACTTAGTTACTTCATACAGACTCTGACTTAGTTACTTCATACAGCCTGACTTAGTTACTTCATACAGACTGACTTAGTTACTTCATACAGACTGACTTAGTTACTTCATACAGACTGACTTAGTTACTTCATACAGACTCTGACTTAGTTACTTCATACAGACTGACTTAGTTACTTCATACAGACTCTGACTTAGTTACTTCATACAGACTCTGACTTAGTTACTTAATAACGCATAACATTTTTGTCAGCCGGTGATTGTCAAGCAAATATCTGCCGGTCTCACAGTAATGGCCGGTTAATTAACATAAACACATTTAGCATCTCCTGGCTTCCACACATGTAGAACATCTACATTTTAAAAAGTTTAATAAATCCATGTAAAATAGCCTACACTTTCACAATAAATAAATACATGATTTATTTTCGGCAGGTCTAAAGAAACATGATATTAAGGAAATGTAGTCCATTTCAGAAGAACAGAATAGCATACTCTGAGTTGTCCTTATGTTAGGTCCTGATCTGGCTATGCCAAATGGCTGTGGGCTACACTAGTTCATTTAGCAGACAAGATTTGCTTAGAATTCCGTGGCATTTATTTATATTATTTTATAGTATTGTCACAGCCGTCGAATGAAGAGGACCAAAGAGAGCGTACATATTACTTTTATTTAGGATGACGCTGACAAAAACAATAAACAATACAAAAAACAACGTGATGCTTAAGGCTATAGTGCCACAAACAAAGACAACTTCCCACGCTGAACTGAGGGAAAAGGGCTACCTAAGTATGGTTCCCAATCAGAGACAACGATAGACAGCAGTCCCTGATTGAGAACCATACCCGGCCAAAACATAGAAATACAAAATCATAGAAAACCAAAACATAGAATGCCCACCCCAAATCACACCCTGACCAAACCAAATAGAGACATAGAAAGGCTCTTTAAGGTCAGGGCGTGACAAGTATGAAGAATACAATTGAACACGGCTGAATAAAATCAAAATATTTTCTCCAAATGATGTGAGGGAGGGAACACATGCTGCTATTCTGTGTTGAACGGTTAACAAAGTTACAGGTCCTCCTATATGCTTAATTTAGAGTTATTTATGTAACTTTAGTTGTTCTACAAACATTGGGATATATGTTTAGATTTTTAATACATTGTAAGGCTGAATGATGCAACTCTAATGATGATTTGAAAAAAGTTGCATGAAAGGCATGAGTTCTGCTTTGTTTGTCTGTTGTGCCCTTGGGCTGAATATAATCATTAAAATTCCCTTCTTCCGGCTGCGTGCCAAAGCACCCCTCCCTCACATGGCTCTCCATGAGCAGGTGTTTCTCACAGGCTACAAGTGAAGACAGACACAACGGGGACGCAACTGCGCGCATCCTTACTCAATTCCGAGGCGCATATTAAAGATATTGGAAGAACTGTCCCCATTTTACTTTTCTTTTTCAGCCAACAAGATGAGTAACGAACACAAAAAAGCGCTAGCCTATGTCAATCTACTATCCCCCATAGTACAAAAATACTATAGGGGACCTATTGTATTCTGTGCGAGGAAATAAATATTCCAAACATAGTCTGGGACAGTTGTCGGATGCGATAGATCCCAAATTAATACAACCACTAACTTCAAAAAACCTTTTTTTTTCAGTACTGAGACTGACGCAACAGATCAGAACATTTAGCTTAAAATGTTGATAAACCATTAGGCTATTTCTTCACATTATAAGCGCAACAATTCGCACATGACAGTAGAATATATTTATTTAAATAAATAAGTAAATATAATATAGCAAGTAAAACACTGGAATGGTAGATTTGCAGTGGAAGAATGTGCAAAGTAGAGATAGAAATAATGGGGTGCAAAGGAGCAAAATAAATAAATAAATACAGTAGGGGGAGAGGTGGTTGTTTGGGCTAAATTATAGATGGGCTATGTACAGGTGCAGTAATCGTTAAAGCTAGTGAGGGAGATAACTGTTTCCAGTTTCAGAGATTTTTGTAGTTCATTCCAGTCATTGGCAGCAGAGAACTGGAAGGAGAGGCGGCCAAAGGAAGAATTGGTTTTGGGGGTGACCAGAGAGATATACCTGCTGGAGCGCTTGCTACAGGTGGGTGCTGCTATGGTGACCAGCGAGCTGAGATAAGGGGGGACTTTACCTAGCAGGGTCTTGTAGATGACCTGGAGCCAGTGGGTTTGGCGACGAGTATGAAGCGAGGGCCAGCCAACGAGAGCGTACAGGTCGCAGTGGTGGGTAGTATATGGGGCTTTGGTGACAAAACGGATGGCACTGTGATAGACTGCATCCAGTTTGTTGAGTAGGGTTTTGGAGGCTATTTTGTAAATGACATCGCCAAAGTCAAGGATCGGTAGGATGGTCAGTTTTACAAGGGTATGTTTGGCAGCATGAGTGAAGGATGCTTTGTTGCGAAATAGGAAGCCGATTCTATATTTAACTTTGGATTGGAGATGTTTGATGTGAGTCTGGAAGGAGAGTTACAGTCTAACCAGACACCTAGGTATTTGTAGTTGTCCACATATTCTAAGTCAGAACCGTCCAGAGTAGTGATGTTGGACAGGCGGGCAGGTGCAGGCAGCGATCGGTTGAAGAGCATGCATTTAGTTTTACTTGTATTTTTGAGCAATTGGAGGCCACGGAAGGAGAGTTGTATGGCAATGAAGCTCGTCTGGAGGGTTGTTAACACAGTGTCCAAAGAAGGGCCAGAATTATACAGAATGGTGTCGTCTGCGTAGAGGTGGATCAGAGACTCACCAGCAGCAAGAGCGACATCATTGATGTATACAGAGAAGAAAGTCGGTCCAAGAATTGAACCCTGTGGCACCCCCATAGAGACTGCCAGCGGTCCGGACAACAGGCCCTCCGATTTGACACACTGAACTCTATCAGAGAAGTAGTTGGTGAACCAGGCGAGGCAATCATTTGAGAAACCAAGGCTATCGAGTCTGCCGATGAGGATGTGGTGATTGACAGAGTCGAAAGCCTTGGCCAGGTCAATGAATACGGCTGCACAAAATTGTGCAGACTCGATAGCAATATAATCATATACACAATATAATCACACATTTTCCATTAGCGTGAAAACATAATTCACAAAAGTGACCGCAAATGCGAATATGCATGTAATGCTTTTATTATAAAGGGGCATTTTTGTAATGGAGAAAATGATCTTCCCCAAACTTGAAACTAATACGCTGCTTATGTATGCCAGTTAGGCTCTACACCCGTTGTAAAGCAGATTAATGTGCTTCATTTTAAGAAATTATTTGGCCACTTTAGTTGTGATACAAACCTTATCAAAACATATAGGCCTATGGGCTAGGCTACATGAGGTGTGCGACTATGATTTGAAAAAGTTGCAAAACAATTATGCGCTGTTTGCCTTAAGCTGGCCATCATTCACAAGTGATAGACTAATATTGTCACCCATCAGACTATTCTTGATTCAATCTTGTCTTTACATATACTAAATTATATATGTGTGAAATTTAGAATGGTACATTATCATGCACCTGTCTCAATAGGGGCAGGGGAAAAAATACAATCTACGCACTTAAATAGTGAATGGAGGACACTTTTCCCTGTGTTTTTTTTTCCATGCCAGCCAGGTAGGCTATACTCCTGTTGTAAAGAGAAGCAATGTGCCTAATATTAGAAAAGTTGAGAAATAAATATAGTAGGCCTAGTCTATATAAAGCTGATGGGATCCTCCTCTTTTTAATAGAGGCCATCACTCTGTTTTCTCAATTTCATAGCCTGGAGAAATGTTGCGCAACATGAGCTCATGGGCTCTCATGAAGTGTTTGATTAGATTTTCAATAACATTTACATTGATGTCAGAGTGATTAGAGGGACAATAGAGTGCTGAGTACCAGGCAGTTAGCACGTTTGGTAGGTTACTAATGACCATCAGCAGCATCAGAGCACGGAGAAGCATAATTACCGTGACAAAAGCATCAGGATTTGATTTGATTTGAATTGAAGCGATCATATGGAATTTGACTGCCATCCTGACCGCCGTGTGGCAGTAATACGGTCAACGTAACATCCCTACCATACAGACTCTGACTTATTTACCTCATACAGACTCTGGCCTCATACAGACTCTGACCTCATACAGACTGACCTCATACAGACTCCTAACGTAGTTACTTCCTGCAGACTCCCGACTTAGTTACTTCCTGCAGACCCCCGACTTAGTTACTTCCTACAGACTCCCGACTTAGTTACTTCCTGCAGACCCCCGACTTAGTTACTTCCTACAGACTCCCGACTTAGTTACTTCCTGCAGACTCCCGACTTAGTTACTTCCTGCAGACTCTCGACTTAGTTACTTCCTGCAGACTCCCGACTTAGTTACTTCCTGCAGACTCCCGACTTAGTTACTTCCTGCAGACTCCCGACTTAGTTACTTCCTGCAGACTCTCGACTTAGTTACTTCCTGCAGACTCCCGACTTAGTTACTTCCTGCAGACTCCCGACTTAGTTACTTCCTGCAGACTCTCGACTTAGTTACTTCCTGCAGACTCCCGACTTAGTTACTTCCTGCAGACTCCAGACTTAGTTACTTCCTGCAGACTCTCGACTTAGTTACTTCCTACAGACTCCCGACTTAGTTACTTCCTGCAGACTCCCGACTTAGTTACTTCCTGCAGACTCCCGACTTAGTTACTTCCTGCAGACTCCCGACTTAGTTACTTCCTGCAGACTCCCGACTTAGTTACTTCCTACAGACTCCCGACTTAGTTACTTCCTGCAGACCCCCGACTTAGTTACTTCCTACAGACTCCCGACTTAGTTACTTCCTGCAGACTCCCGACTTAGTTACTTCCTGCAGACTCTCGACTTAGTTACTTCCTGCAGACTCCCGACTTAGTTACTTCCTGCAGACTCCCGACTTAGTTACTTCCTGCAGACTCCCGACTTAGTTACTTCCTGCAGACTCTCGACTTAGTTACTTCCTGCAGACTCCCGACTTAGTTACTTCCTGCAGACTCCCGACTTAGTTACTTCCTGCAGACTCTCGACTTAGTTACTTCCTGCAGACTCCCGACTTAGTTACTTCCTGCAGACTCCAGACTTAGTTACTTCCTGCAGACTCTCGACTTAGTTACTTCCTACAGACTCCCGACTTAGTTACTTCCTGCAGACTCCCGACTTAGTTACTTCCTGCAGACTCCCGACTTAGTTACTTCCTGCAGACTCCCGACTTAGTTACTTCCTGCAGACTCCCGACTTAGTTACTTCCTGCAGACTCCCGACTTAGTTACTTCCTGCAGACTCTCGACTTAGTTACTTCCTGCAGACTCTCGACTTAGTTACTTCCTGCAGACTCCCGACTTAGTTACTTCCTGCAGACTCCCGACTTAGTTACTTCCTGCAGACCCCCGACTTAGTTACTTCCTACAGACTCTCGACTTAGTTACTTCCTGCAGACTCTCGACTTAATTACTTCCTGCAGACCCCCGACTTAGTTACTTCCTGCAGACTCTCGACTTAGTTACTTCCTACAGACTCTCGACTTAGTTACTTCCTGCAGACTTGAGATTTAGTTACTTCCTGCAGACTCCCGACTTACATTTACATTTACATTTAAGTCATTTAGCAGACGCTCTTATCCAGAGCGACTTACAAATTGGTGCATTCACCTTATGATATCCAGTGGAACAACCACTTTACAATAGTGCATCTAACTCTTTTAAGGGGGGGGGGTTTAGAAGGATTACTTTATCCTATCCTAGGTATTCCTTAAAGAGGTGGGGTTTCAGGTGTCTCCGGAAGGTGGTGATTGACTCCGCTGACCTGGCGTCGTGAGGGAGTTTGTTCCACCATTGGGGTGCCAGAGCAGCGAACAGTTTTGACTGGGCTGAGCGGGAACTGTACTTCCTCAGAGGTAGGGAGGCGAGCAGGCCAGAGGTGGATGAACGCAGTGCCCTTGTTTGGGTGTAGGGCCTGATCAGAGCCTGAAGGTACGGAGGTGCCGTTCCCCTCACCGCTCCGTAGGCAAGCACCATGGTCTTGTAGTTGATGCGAGCTTCAACTGGAAGCCAGTGGAGAGAGCGGAGGAGCGGGGTGACGTGAGAGAACTTGGGAAGGTTGAACACCAGACGGGCTGCGGCGTTCTGGATGAGTTGTAGGGGTTTAATGGCACAGGCAGGGAGCCCAGCCAACAGCAAGTTGCAGTAATCCAGACGGGAGATGACAAGTGCCTGGATTAGGACCTGCGCCGCTTCCTGTTTGAGGCAGGGTCGTACTCTGCGAATGTTGTAGAGCATGAACCTACAGGAACGGGTCACCGCCTTGATGTTAGTTGAGAACGACAGGGTGTTGTCCAGGATCACGCCAAGGTTCTTAGCGCTCTGGGAGGAGGACACAATGGAGTTGTCAACCGTGATGGCGAGATCATGGAACGGGCAGTCCTTCCCCGGGAGGAAGAGCAGCTCCGTCTTGCCGAGGTTCAGCTTGAGGTGGTGATCCGTCATCCACACTGATATGTCTGCCAGACATGCAGAGATGCGATTCGCCACCTGGTTATCAGAAGGGGGAAAGGAGAAGATTAATTGTGTGTCGTCTGCATAGCAATGATAGGAGAGACCATGTGAGGATATGACAGAGCCAAGTGACTTGGTGTATAGCGAGAATAGGAGAGGGCCTAGAACAGAGCCCTGGGGGACACCAGTGGTGAGAGCACGTGGTGCGGAGACAGATTCTCGCCACGCCACCTGGTAGGAGCGACCTGTCAGGTAGGACGCAATCCAAGCGTGGGCCGCGCCGGAGATGCCCAACTCGGAGAGGGTGGAGAGGAGGATCTGATGGTTCACAGTATCAAAGGCAGCCGATAGGTCTAGAAGGATGAGAGCAGAGGAGAGAGAGTTAGCTTTAGCAGTGCGGAGCGCCTCCGTGACACAGAGAAGAGCAGTCTCAGTTGAATGACTAGTCTTGAAACCTGACTGATTTGGATCAAGAAGGTCATTCTGAGAGAGATAGCAGGAGAGCTGGCCAAGGACGGCACGTTCAAGAGTTTTGGAGAGAAAAGAAAGAAGGGATACTGGTCTGTAGTTGTTGACATCGGAGGGATCGAGTGTAGGTTTTTTCAGAAGGGGTGCAACTCTCGCTCTCTTGAAGACGGAAGGGACGTAGCCAGCGGTCAAGGATGAGTTGATGAGCGAGGTGAGGTAAGGGAGAAGGTCTCCGGAAATGGTCTGGAGAAGAGAGGAGGGGATAGGGTCAAGCGGGCAGGTTGTTGGGTGGCCGGCCGTCACAAGACGTGAGATTTCATCTGGAGAGAGAGGGGAGAAAGAGGTCAAAGCACAGGGTAGGGCAGTGTGAGCAGAACCAGCGGTGTCGTTTGACTTAGCAAACGAGGATCGGATGTCGTCGACCTTCTTTTCAAAATGGTTGACGAAGTCATCCGCAGAGAGGGAGGAGGGGGGGGGGGAGGGGGAGGAGGATTCAGGAGGGAGGAGAAGGTGGCAAAGAGCTTCCTAGGGTTAGAGGCAGATGCTTGGAATTTAGAGTGGTAGAAAGTGGCTTTAGCAGCAGAGACAGAAGAGGAAAATGTAGAGAGGAGGGAGTGAAAGGATGCCAGGTCCGCAGGGAGGCGAGTTTTCCTCCATTTCCGCTCGGCTGCCCGGAGCCCTGTTCTGTGAGCTCGCAATGAGTCGTCGAGCCACGGAGCAGGAGGGGAGGACCGAGCCGGCCTGGAGGATAGGGGACATAGAGAGTCAAAGGATGCAGAAAGGGAGGAGAGGAGGGTTGAGGAGGCAGAATCAGGAGATAGGTTGGAGAAGGTTTGAGCAGAGGGAAGAGATGATAGGATGGAAGAGGAGAGAGTAGCGGGGGAGAGAGAGCGAAGGTTGGGACGGCGCGATACCATCCGAGTAGGGGCAGTGTGGGAAGTGTTGGATGAGAGCGAGAGGGAAAAGGATACAAGGTAGTGGTCGGAGACTTGGAGGGGAGTTGCAATGAGATTAGTGGAAGAACAGCATCTAGTAAAGATGAGGTCAAGCGTATTGCCTGCCTTGTGAGTAGGGGGGGAAGGTGAGAGGGTGAGGTCAAAAGAGGAGAGGAGTGGAAAGAAGGAGGCAGAGAGGAATGAGTCAAAGGTAGACGTGGGGAGGTTAAAGTCGCCCAGAACTGTGAGAGGTGAGCCATCCTCAGGAAAGGAACTTATCAAGGCGTCAAGCTCATTGATGAACTCTCCAAGGGAACCTGGAGAGCGATAAATGATAAGGATGTTAAGCTTGAAAGGGCTGGTAACTGTGACAGCATGGAATTCAAAGGAGGCGATAGACAGATGGGTCAGGGGAGAAAGAGAGAATGTCCACTTGGGAGAGATGAGGATCCCAGTGCCACCACCCCGCTGACCAGAAGCTCTCGGGGTGTGCGAGAACACGTGGGCAGACGAGGAGAGAGCAGTAGGAGTAGCAGTGTTATCTGTGGTAATCCATGTTTCCGTCAGTGCCAAGAAGTCGAGGGACTGGAGGGAAGCATAGGCTGAGATGAACTCTGCCTTGTTGGCCGCAGATCGGCAGTTCCAGAGGCTGCCGGAGACCTGGAACTCCACGTGGGTCGTGCGCGCTGGGACCACCAGGTTAGAGTGGCAGCGGCCACGCGGTGTGAAGCGTTTGTATGGTCTGTGCAGAGAGGAGAGAACAGGGATAGACAGACACATAGTTGACAGGCTACAGAAGAGGCTACGCTAATGCAAAGGAGATTGGAATGACAAGTGGACTACACGTCTCGAATGTTCAGAAAGTTAAGCTTACGTTGCAAAAATCTTATTGACTAAAATGATTAAAATGATACAGTACTGCTGGCTGGTGAAGTAGGCTAGCTACAGACTCGAGATTTAGTTACTTCCTGCAGACTCGAGATGTAGTTACTTCCTGCAGACTCTCGACTTAGTTACTTCCTGCAGATTCTCGACTTAGTTACTTCCTGCAGACTCCTAACTTAGTTACTTCCTGCAGACTCTCGACTTAGTTACTTCCTGCAGTCTCCCGACTTAGTTACTTCCTGCAGACTCCCGACTTAGTTACTTCCTGCAGACTCCCGACTTAGTTACTTCCTGCAGACTCTCGACTTAGTTACTTCCTGCAGACTCTCGACTTAGTTACTTCCTGCAGACTCTCGACTTAGTTACTTCCTGCAGACTCTCGACTTAGTTACTTCCTGTAGACTTGAGATTTAGTTACTTCCTGCAGACTCCCAACTTAGTTACTTCCTGCAGACTCTCGACTTAGTTACTTCCTGCAGACTCCCGACTTAGTTACTTCCTGCAGACTCCCGACTTAGTTACTTCCTGCAGACTCTCGACTTAGTTACTTCCTACAGACTCTCGACTTAGTTACTTCCTGCAGACTCCCAACTTAGTTACTTCCTGCAGACTCCCGACTTAGTTACTTCCTGCAGACTCTCGACTTAGTTACTTCCTGCAGACTCTCGACTTAGTTACTTCCTGCAGACTCTCGACTTAGTTACTTCCTGCAGACTCTCGACTTAGTTACTTCCTGCAGACTCCTGACTTAGTTACTTCCTGCAGACTCCTGACTTAGTTACTTCCTGCAGACTCTCGACTTAATTACTTCCTACAGACTCGAGATTTAGTTACTTCCTGCAGACTCGAGATTTAGTTACTTCCTGCAGACTCTCGACTTAGTTACTTCCTGCAGACTCTCGACTTAGTTACTTCCTGCAGACTCTCGACTTAGTTACTTCCTGCAGACTCTCGACTTAGTTACTTCCTGCAGACTCTCGACTTAGTTACTTCCTGCAGACTCTCGACTTAGTTACTTCCTGCAGACTCTCGACTTAGTTACTTCCTGCAGACTCCCGACTTAGTTACTTCCTGCAGACTCTCGACTTAGTTACTTCCTGCAGACTCCCGACTTAGTTACTTCCTGCAGACTCCCGACTTAGTTACTTCCTGCAGACTCTCGACTTAGTTACTTCCTGCAGACTCCTGACTTAGTTACTTCCTAC